>NC_082663.1:78755151-79058181 GCF_025265405.1 Mesoplodon densirostris
CTAGCATTAGGGTGCCTGTGGGGTCTGATCTGATGGGATATGTGGCCACAGAGATCCAGCCCAGACCCAGTGAAGAAAAGTCTGTTTGCCACACCAAGAAAGCCAAAAATAGCCTTTGAAAGATTTAACCAGAGTTGCAATATGATCAGATTTGAATTCTGCAAAGTCATTCCAATGATGGTGTGAAGGATCAACTAATTGGAAGGGGGGAATACCTAGAGGCAGGGATCAAGGAAGAAGCTCAGAGACCTCAAAATATGACCTATAACGTTTTATCACTTAGAATGCTCTCAACAAGGTAATTTAAGCCAATTGAGTCAGATTTTCTGTTTTCTGCAGTTGAGAACACACTAACAGAAAAACAGATACAGCTGGCTTAAATTTATTATCTCACATAACAAGAAGTCCAGTGGTAGGTCTTCTCCAGGATTGGTTAATTGAGTAGCTTCATAACTTCATAACCAAGGACCTAAATCCTTCTCATCTTTCTATTCTGCCATCCTGAGCTGGTGGGCTTGACATTAAAGTCAGTTTCCCTTGAGGTCACAAAATGGCTGCTGCAGTTCCAGGCATCACATTCAAACATGACAATGTGCAGAAGGAGATTCTCTCTTCTTTTCACTCTTTATAAGAATGAAGAAACATTTCCTGGATGTCCTGGATAGACTTTCCCACACGGTTCATTGGCCAGTCCATATCTAGACATAGCATTGCAAGGGAAACAGGGCCACCATGACTGACTTGGACCTGGAACTGAAGATATGAGTTGCATAGAGAAGGGGTGAAAAATGAGACTCTCATTCTTTCTTTTAGGAAAGAAAGAAGGGGAAATGCTTGTTGGGAGGCCAGACTAAACTTTTACACAATTGCAAAATTGTTACAAAGATTGATTTTTTAAATCTTAAAGATTTACAGCTGATTGCCATCTAGAAATTATGAGAAATTTCCATCTGGGTCAAAAATACAGAATTCCAATTCAAGTAGTTAATTTAAAATACAATTAAACTACATTTCCCTAGATTTTGTGGAAGATTTGGTTAAGCCCACTTCATACTAAAATGCTTCTCTTCTATAACTAAGAAACTTTCTCTAATTTTAACTATATCTGAAACTTGAAGGTAGATCTAGGTGACTTCGTTCCCATCCCTGGTGGCATTTCTAGGTTAAGAAACTTAAAGCACCACCTCAGAATCATGACCACTGATCCTAGGAATCTACATTGCTATAGACAACTCATAATTTCAGCTCTGTCCCAATCAAGGAAGCCCCCAAAGGTTATTCTAAATTTAGACTCTTCCTAGAGTAGGCCATAAGACTCAAACTGCACAGCAAAGGGAAATGAGTGGGTGACCCTGAACTTGATCTCTTTTCTAGGTATCACCCAAACAGGAAATGACTAGAGGACCATCAAGACCACATATTTGGAGTTTGGGAGGAAGCAAATAACATCCCCTCACCCACTGTACATTCTCCTTGGAGTTAGATTTTAACTAAGCTGCTGCAAACAGGTCTGGACTTCAGGACTCCAGAGAGCACTATTTACATAGACAACAATGCAAATGTCACCACCAGAACTTAAAAGACTAAATTCAAATAATTCTGTATTTTTTAAAAAGAACTAGCCACACAGTAACATACAGCTAAAATAAGTAAACATGACTTATTACATAATTTGAAGGAGAAGGTATGTAGAAAACAGCTAGGAGTGTAACTAAAACCACAACTAGCTATAAATCATTTACTAAAAATAGAATAGTCTAGCTCATTTGTGGAAGAGGAGATAGATTTAAAATATTTTTTTCTAAGCCACTTCCTAGGAAACACGAAAGGAAGTAGAAAATTTGAGCAGTTTCTCTCCCATTCCTAAAATGTTCTGACTCGATCAAAGGGAAAACATTAATAAAATACTAATACAAATGAATAGTCTAATTAAATTAAACATGTTTTGCTGAGTTGAGAGGCAGTGTAATATAATGAAAAGAGCAGAGTCTATGGAGCCTAAAGACTTGGACTTGTTTCATCTCTACAACTTAGTGGCTGTGTGACTTTAAGCTGTTTGCTGAACCTTTTTGTTTGTTTGTTTTCGTTTTTTGTTTTTTGTGGTATGCAGGCCTCTCACTGTTGTGGCCTCTCCTGCTGTGGGGCACAGGTTCCGGACGCGCAGGCCCAGCGGCCATGGCTCACGGGCCTAGCCACTCCACAGCATGTGGGATCTTCCCGGACCGGGGCATGAACCCGTGTCCCCTGCATCGGCAGGCGGACTCTCAACCACTGCGCCACCAGGGAAGCCCTGCTGAATCTTTTTGAGTCTTGGTTTTCTCATCAATAAAATGAGGTTTCTACTACCTTGCTTCATAGGATTCATGTATGTAAAATACTTGATTGCTGGGGAGGCGGGTCCTGTCAGCTTGTCTCTTCAGATTCACCCTAGTATTCAATATATGTTAGCTATTTTTATTCTCTAACACTGGCCTATGAGGAATAAAATCCAGCTGAGTAATATTACATGAAACGAAGGAAGGGATATTGGAGAATCTATGAAAGATTAATGCACTCAATGGTGCTACATAGTAATAAGGAAGTTAGGCCTTACAGAAGGTAGAATGCTCACAATAATTGTCAACTACCTTCCTTGAATCCACTTTCTCTTTTCTAGCAGTTCTCAGCTTCTTATTGCTGCCAAAATCTTGGCTCTCTGTGCACCAATGTCAAATAGAAATATGGAGATGGAGCTTGGAGGAAAGAGAAGGAGTAGCTTTATTTCTTTGCCAGGCAAAGAGGGAACACAGCAGGCTAGCAGCTCAAGGACCATGCCCACCCCGGAGAGGGTAGTGAGGTGTTTTATAGTGTTCAAGGAGCAGGGCATGATCAGCTCATGGACAATTCTCAGATTGGTTGGCATAAAGGTGAAATTTTAAGCATCATCAACATTCTCGTTTCAACCAGTCTAGGGTCCACATTCTTGTGGTCAGCGGTTTTCATCTGGAGGGGATCTCTTGCCTGTAAAAACAACTTAGGAATGTGTGTCAGGCCTTTATCTATATCTTTCAGGGAATTGGGAGTTTGGTGATTCTGCAATGTGAAAGAATTATCGTCTCAATTGTTACTAGCTCCCCAACCAGCTATTCTTTGTTTCTACATCTTCACATTTCCCAGTCATTAACTCTTTTTTTTAAATTAAAAAAAGATTATTTATTTATTTATTTATTTTGGTTGTGTTGGGCCTTCATTGCTGCGTGCGGGCTTTCTCTAGTTGTGGCGAGTGGGGGCTACTCTTCGTTGCAGTGCATGGGCTTCTTATTGCAGTGGCTTCTCTTGTTGCAGAGCACGGGCTCTAGGCACACAGGCTTCAGTAGTTGTGGCACTTGGGCTCAGTAGTTGTGGTTCCTGGGCTCTAGAGTGTAGGCTCAGTAGTTGTGGCACACGGGCTTAGCTGTACCATGGCATGTGGGATCTCCGTGGACCAGGGCTTGAACCCGTGTCCCCTGCATGGGCAGGCAACAATTAACTCTTGAGTCAACATTTCACTCCAAAAGACAAGGACACAGGGGACAGGGGCTTGTACAGGGTTTCATTATTAGCTTATCTATGTCTCTTATGAACAGTCAAACGCTTAGAGGGAAGCTGATCCTTCTCCCATTCTAAGACTGGGCCTTAATTAGTCTAAGCACATGAGAGTAATTCCACACCCCTACCACCATGTCCCACTCAGAAATGGTCATGTGATCCAGTTAAAACCAATGAGATTGGGGGTAGGGTTATTGGGGCATCTAGGAAGGAAGTCCTTAACTCTTCTGAGAGAGCCATGGGAGCCAGCATGCTCTCTCCATCTCTCTCCCACCGAAGGTAAATGAGGGAGCATGTAGTGCTGCTGGCTGCTGGCAGCCCACCTCTCACCATGAGGGGCACCAGCCACAAGATGAAGCCAACACTGGATACCGCACACCGGAGAGATGAAAAGGACTAAGATCCTTAATGACCTCACTGGGCTGTAGCGTTAAACACCACTGAGGCCGACCTACTGGATGTCCTGTTAAATAAGCTGATATATTTTCTTACTGCTTAAGGCAGTTAAACTGGATTTTCTGTTATTTATAGCAGCAAACAGCCTCTAATTGAAGAAGTTTGGCAAGAAAAAGTGTCTCATTTTAGCTTACTGCATGTTCTTTATCAAAAAAATAGGAACATTCAGCCAGTAGGTATTGAGGGACTGTATTGGGCTTAGTGGGGCAGATGGAAGAAAATCAAAGATGTAACTCTTCTTTTTTTAAAAATTTATACTCTATGAAAAACTATAATTTTTGTGGTAAAGACTTTGTTGAGAAATCTCAACCTGTAATTATTACTGTTATTTGACATTATTTGCAAATTCTTACCATTGGTAATATTATTGACTTATTAATTCATTCACTTCAATATTTATTTATTAAAGATTTATCATGTGCAAAGTACTATGTCACTTATCATAGTCATATATTACATTTAAAGTTTAGGTTTTGGGGTGGGAACTTAGGCTAACCATTACTGTATTTTCTATGGCCAGATCTGGAAGTAACAACCCTAAAATGTGCTGGGATAGACTACTATATAATGGCCCCCAGTGAATCACTCTTCTTGATATCCATCCCTTGTGTAATCTTTTCCCACAGAGTCTGGGTTTGGCCATGTGACTTGCTTTGGCAATGAACATCAGCAGATCTTTCACAAGCAGGGTTTTTTGGTTTTGGGGGGTTTTTTTTGGCTGCATTGGGTCTTCGTTGCTGCACACAGGCTTTCTCTAGTTGTGGCGAGCAGGGGCTACTCTCCGTTGCGGTGCGCGGGCTTCTCACTGCAGTGGCTTCTCTTGTTGCGGAGCATAGGCCCTAGAGCGCTCAGACTTCAGTATCAGTAGTTTGTGGTTCATGGGCTCTCAAGCACAGGCTCAGTAGTTGTGGCACCCAGGCTTAGTTGCTCCACAGCATGTGGGATCTTCCTGGACCAGGGATCAAACCCATTTCCCCTGCATTGGCAGGTGGATTCTTTTTTTTTTTTTTTTTTTTGCTGTACGTGGGCCTCTCACTGTTGTGGCCTCTCCCGTTGAGGAGCACAGGCTCCGGACGCGCAGGCTCAGCAGCCATGGCTCACGGGCCCAGCCGCTCCACGGCATGTGGGATCCTCCCGGGCCGGGGCACGAACCCACATCCCCTGCATCAGCAGGCAGACCCTCAACCACTGCGCCACCAGGGAAGCCCCTGGCAGGTGGATTCTTAAACACTGTGCCACCAGGGAAGTCCCTCACAAGCAGGGTCTTGATAAGCATTTATGCATGGGGACTGCCCTCTCAGAAAAGCTGCCCTGAGATGACCATGCCATGAAAAAGCCAAGCAGAGGCCCAGCTACTCAGCCATTCTATCTGGGCGCAGTTCCCAGATGACCCTCCAGCTAAATGCACCCACATGAGTGAGCCCAGGGGAAACCAAAGGAAGAACTACCATGCTAACCCACAGACTTGTGAGGAATAACAAACCATAGCCATTAAGCGTTAGGGTGGTTTGTTTTGCAGCAACAGATAACTAAATCATGGGTGGAGTAGTGAAGTGGTGTTGGAAGCATTAAAAATGGGAGTCAAAAGACACAGATATCAGAAACCTGGGTTCTAGTCTCCAACCACATGTCAAATTGGGAGATTTAACTGCTTACCATGTAATATGATGAGGCCTCATGCTAACTTGAAATGAGAGAACCCCAAGCTCAGGGGATAGAATTAGACCCCCAACACTAATCCCATTTCCACAAGGTGAAATCTCCTTCTATGGCCAAACCCTGGCAGTTCTGGGTATCGTTTTATTAAGCAAGGTACTATTGTCTGCCTTACAAAATACCCATAAGATAAATAATGGGAACCATAACAATAGTAACAGCTAAGATTTATTAAATAATTTCTATGAAGTTTGGCTCTTTACAAGCATTAATTCATTTAATCCTCATAATGACTAAAAGGAATATATCATAATCACCTTCAGTTTATAGATAAGGAAATTGGGTCTATGGATAACTTGCCCAGGATCAAACAGCTAGTAAGTGACAGAGCTGTGAGGTTTTTTGTTTGTTTGTTTTTGGGTTTTTTTCATCATCTGAACAGGTAATAGCCAAGAAGTTTAGCTGAGCCTCAGATAAAGGTCTTGCTTTACAGACTTACGTGTCTGTTAGAGACATAGCCTAGACATACACAAGTGGGGGACAGGCATGGGAGAGTGGGGATGTTGGATAAAAATGGCTACCAGAAGGGTGAAATGCATTTTAGAAAAACAGTACCTAATTATGTCAGAGAGTTTCATCATTTCAGCCTCCAAACGATCCAAATAAAGAACTCACTTACTAGGAATGGAGGAGACTGTTCACCAAAATCCATTCTCCCCTTCTTATGTGGCTGCCCTGCCACAGACTATATTTCCCAGTCTCTCTTGCAGCTAGTTTACAGCTATGTGACCTGTTCTCAGCGATGGAATGTGAGCAAACATGACATGTGTGGCTTCCAGACTTGGGCCTTAAGACATAGGGCTTGGGTTCCCCCGAGCTCTCTTTCCCCTTCCTATTGGCTGGAAGACACGATGTGGCAGTCACATTATGGGACAATGATCAGGTTCAGCCATGCAGATGAGGACAACATCCTAGAGGTTCCTTCAGGATCCTGTGGGAGCACAGACAGCCTAAACTGTTTAGAAGATTATGTGAGAGAAATACATTTCTGTCTTCTTTAAGCCATGAACTTTGGGAGTCTGTTTATTACAGTAGATTAGTCTTTACCTCAACTAATATTTTGAGGTTGTACTAAATTAGACTAGGAGATGGTCTTGCTCATCAGTTCCAGAGGCCCTCTGTGTTTCCAGGGGAGCTTGGTGTGAATTTAGCTGGAGCCAAGTCTAGAATATGAAACTCCTCAGAGGTCCAAGATGTCTGAGCCAAATCATACCTGTGAGATGCATTTTTTATTGTCCCCAAAGGAAGTCCTTAACCTCAGGAAATACTTTTTTAAAAAAATTTTAATCTAAAAGTTGAGTGTGTTAGAGAAACCTCATGTCCATGGACATCAATACAGAAGCAGGCATCCAAAATGCGGCAGGCCCTCTGGTTGTCCACATTAACATTTCTTATTCTCTTGCCTTGCTAGAAGAATCTTGATTGTGTTCAGAGGGCTAGAAATCACCTGGGAGCTTCTTCTTTACTCATATGTCTGATGCCTTGGCTGGGATATTCAAAGCTGGACTCAACAGGAACATCAACCAAAGTGCCTACATATCGCTCTCCATGTGGCTTTGGCTTTCTCACTGCATGACAGCCATAGAGTAGTCAAACTTCTCCTAAGGCGGCTCAAGTTTCCAAGAGCAAGTGTTCGAGTGAACAAGCCACATGGCTCTGTATGGCCTTGCCTCAAAAGTCTCACAGAAGCATATCCTCTGTTTCTACTGGTGGAAGCAGTTCCAAACCTGTCCAGATTCAAAGGCAGAGAACATAAACCCTACCCTCTAATGGAAGAGGTGTCAAAGAATTTGCAGTCATATTTTAAAACTGCCACACCATCCACCAAGGAAGATAACCCTATCCCCCGCTCTGGGATATATATCCAAGACAACCATGGTAATACCATTCCTCCTGTTAGTTGACTGGTTTGGGGCAATGAAACTAGAGGTAAGACCTTCTGGAGGCTACTGGAAAAGGTTTTGTAACCTTAAATAGTAAATACCAGTAGAGGCAATTCCTCCTTTCTCTGGATATTATAGTTTATGGATTTGACCTAAAGCTCTAACAGCCATCTTGTAACCAGAGAGGGAAGATAACCCTAAGAGAAGGCCAACACCTTAATCCTAGAACAGTGGAAAGGTAAAAAACCCAAGTCTTTGATTATGTAGCTGAGCACCTGAATTAACCAAAGTTTGAGCCATCCAACCTCAGATCTTGTTATGTGAAATAATAAATTTCCTTTTTGTTTAATCACTTTGAATTGCTGTTTTCTCTAAAGGCATCCAAATGGATATAAGGAATGCATTCTTCTGGGTTCTCCAGAGAAACAGTACATATATATATATAGAGAGAGAGAGAGAGACAGAGAGAGAAAGAGAGAGAGAGAAAGGGAGATTGATTTATTATAAGTAACTGGCTGGCCCAAGTGATTACAGAAGCTGAGAAGTCCTACAATCTTCTGTCTGCAGGTTGGAGACCCAGGAGAGTTGGTGGTGTAGTTCAAGATCAAGAGTAGAAGACGGGGCTTCCCTGGTAGTGCAGCGGTTGAGAGTCCACCTGCCGATGCAGGGGACACGGGGTCGTGTCCCGGTCCGGGAAGTTCCCACATGCAGCAGAGCGGCTGGTCCAGTGAGCCATGGCCGCTGAGCCTGCGCGTCTGGAGCCTGTGCTCCGCAACGGGAGAGGCCACAACAGTGAGAGGCCCGCGTACCACGCAAAAAAAAAAAAAAGAAGAGTAGAAGACAGATGTCCCAGCTGAGCACTCAGGCAGACAGAGTGAATTCTCCGAATTCTCCCTTCCTCCACTGTTTTGTTCTATTCAGGCCCTCAGTGGATTGCATGATGCCCACTCACATTAGGGAAGACAATCTGCTTTACTCAATCTACCAATTCAAATGCTAATCTCATCCAGAAACACCCACACAGGCACAGGCAGGAATAATGTTTAACCAGATATCTGGGCAGCCCATGGCCCAGTCAAGTTGATATAAAATTAGCCATCACAAGAAACCATGAGGGGACTTCCCTCATGGCACAGTGGTTAAGAATCCACCTGCCAGTGCAGGGGACATGGGTTCAATCCCTGGTCCAAGAAGATCCCACATGCCACGGAGCAACTAAGCCTGAGAGCCACAACTACTGAGCCCACATGCCACAACTACTGAAGCCCACATGCCTAGAGCCTGTGCTCTGCAAGAGAAGCCACCGCAATGAGAAGCCCACTCACCACAACGAAGAGTAGCCCCCGCTTGCCGCAACTAGAGAAAGCCCGCACGCAGCAACGAAGACCCAAAAGCAGCCAAAAATAAATAAATAAAAAATAGGGGCTTCCCTAGTGGCTCAGTGGTTAAGAATCCGCCTGCCAGTGCAGGAGACACGGGTTCGAGCCCTGTTCAGGGAAGATCCCACAGACACACACAAAAAAGACTATGAAGTCTCATAACTTCGTCCCTAGTAAGAATCGTCAATTATGCTTGCAAATTTGTTTCTCTTCCTTAAAGTGCTCTAAATGATCTATCACTTCATCTAATTCTTTAAGCACAGAAGGATATAGATGATTGAAAATTCAGCCTGTACCATCATCCATGAGGTTATACTAAGAGAAAGGATTTGGGTAATGCAAACTGGACATTCAAGAATCACAATGCAAGCTGTGACCTTCATTCCTCTGGCCAATAAAGCCACACCACTGTTAAGAGCATTAGAATGGTCCCATTGTAAATGATATAGCGAACATTTCCTCAGCCAGCTGGATGAAATTTTTTAAGTATATTTTGAATTTTTCTTTAAGATTTTTACTCTTCACTGAGCATTTATCATTACAGTATATTTTTAAAATGTAGCCACTGAGAGCCTGCCCTAGGCCAGCATGTCCAAGTATACTTTGTGAAGCAGCAGATGCTTCCATATTAATATATTCTAAAGGAAAAAAGAGTTTCATAATTAAATGTTTGGAACACTAGGTTAAATAGGTTGCCTTCTTTTTTTTTTTTACTTTTTATTATAAAATATACAGAAAACTTGAAGAATAATACAAAAGAACACCCACATATTCAGCACTGAGATTCAACAGTTGTTAACATTCTGCCATCTTTGCTTTCATCCATATTTTTGGTTGTTGATTTTGAATAACTTGAAAATTAGTTGCAGACATCATGATATCATTACACCTCACCTCTGAATACTTGAGCGTGCATCTCCTAAGACATTCTTGCATAACCACAAAAGCATTATCAAAAAATTAACAATAATTCCCTAATATCAACTAATATCCAGTCCAGATTCAAAAATTCCCTCTTGTCCTCAATATACTTGAATAGATTTTTTTATAACTATATATATACTTTTTATTTATTTATTTATTTATTTTTTTTTGCTGTATGCGGGCCTCTCACTGTTGTGGCCTCCCCCGTTGCGGAGCACAGGCTCCGGACGCGCAGGCTCCGGACGCGCAGGCTCAGCGGCCATGGCTCACGGGCCCAGCCGCTCCGCGGCATATGGGATCCTCCCAGACCGGGGCACGAACCCGTATCCCCTGCATCGGCAGGCAGACTCTCAACCACTTGCGCCACCAGGGAGGCCCTATTTATTTTTATTTATTTTATTTTTGGCTGTGTTGAGCTTCATTGCTGCGCACAGGCTTTCTCTAGTTGCAGCGAGTGCAGGCTACTCTTTGTTGCGGTGCATGGGCTTCTCATCGCAGTGGCTTCTCTTGTTGCAGAGTGCAGGCTCTAGGCGCGTGGGCTTCAGTAGTTGTGGCATGTGGGCTCAGTAGTTGTGGATCACGGGCTCTAGAGCGCGGGCTCAGTAGTTGTGGCGCACGGGCTTAGTTGTTCCGCGGCATGTAGGATCTTCCCAGACCAGGGCTTGAACCTGTGTCCCCTGAATTGGCAGGCGGATTCTTAACCACTGTGTCACCAGGGAAGTCCTGCTTCATGTTTCATGATAATATTTTCTATTAAAAAAAAAAGATAACTCAATCTTTCTTACAGCATAATCTTTAAAAACATTTTTTTAGTTGAAGTATAGTTGATTTACAATATTATATAAGTTTCAGGTGTACAACATAGTGATTCAAAATTTTTATAGATTATATTCCATTTAAAGTTATTACACAATATTGGCTGTATTCCCTGTGCTGTACAATATATTCTTGTAGCTTATTTATTTTATACATAGTAGTTTGTGCTTTTTAATCCCCTACCCCTAACTTGGCTCTCTCCCCTTCCACCTCCCCACTAGTAACCACTAGTTTTTTCTCTACATTTGTGAGTCTGTTTCTGTTTTGTTATATTCATTCATTTTATTTTTTTAGATTCCACATATAAGTGGTAACAGTATTTGTCTTCCTGTTTTATTTCACTAAGCATAATACCCTCTAGGTCCATCCATGTTGTTGCAAATGGCAGAATTTCATTCTTTTTTATGGCTGAGTAATATTCCATTGCATATATGTATCACATCTTCTTTATCCATTCATCTGTCGATGGACACTTAGGTTGCTTCCATATTTTGCCTATTGCAAACAACACTGCTATGAACATTGGGATGCATGTATCTTTTCAAATTAGTGTTTTCCTTTCCTTCAGACATATACCCAGGAGTAGAATTGCTAGATCATATGGTGATTCTATGTTTAGCTTTCTGAGGAACCTCCATACTATTCTCTGTAGTGGCTGCACCAATTTACATTCCCACCAACAGTGCCAGAGGGTTCCCTTTTCTCCACATCCTCGCCAACATCTGCTATTTGTAGACTTTTTGATGATAACCATTCTGACAGGAATGAGGTGATATTTCATTGTGGTTTTGATTTGCATTAAACATTTTTAATTTACAAGAAGCATAAAACAGCTTGTAGTCCTAGTACAGGTTTGTGTACTCATAGGAAACCTGATAAATTGTTTCATATGATTCCCATCAAGAAAGGTGTATGGTGGATTTATAGTTTAAATGCTGTATTATTGAGCATATCCCATGTGTACTATGTCTATGAGAACAGAATCTTATGCTTACAATTTTACAAAAAATCTGATGACAGAATTTTCCATAGAGCAGTTTCTGGCTCTACCATTTCAAACTCTGTTTTTCCTCCAACACTCCCATACTTTCTGAGCCAGACATCACAGCACATACTCACATTTAATAGAACCCTAGCCCTCACCTCCATGTCAGCAAATGAGAAGAGTCATTACAGTGGACAGTGGGAGTATTTTTGGAAGCCATTTCTACACTAGGACAGCCAGCAAAAACATAACTGTACACAGAATTGGATGCAAATCATATAAATGATCCCACTAAACGCGATTTCCAACTCAACTACCTCTTGGCCAAATTCCTAAAATGCCTGAGTGACAGAAGGAAAAGAGACAAAGGCCTTAATCCATTTAAGTTAAATCATCTCACTTCTGTACATTTTACAGAAATATATGACCACTATTCTTTTCCCTCTTCTCTTTACTTCCTGAACAATTCAGTCCTAAAGCCAGCAGGTGGGACAGAGCAGAGACCCATGCTGGCTGGCTGGGGGAGTGGGGTGACGCACAGTGGCTCAGAGTGGGGTGAAAGCACGAGTGGGGTAGATGTCAACACGGTGGTGGAGTGAGTCTAGCTTGTGCTGAGCGAGAAGGGAGTGGCAACCCTACAGGGGCACAGAGTCGTCTCTGTGATGTTCCTGCCAAAAATGCATGACCTGAATCTAATCATGAGGAAATGTCAGACAAACCTCAATTGAGAGATATTCCACAAAATAAATGTCAGTGTTATGAATGTTAAGGAGAGACTGAGGAACTGCCCCAGCCAAGGAAGCTAAAGAGATATGACAACTAAAGCCAACTTGATTCTGAACTAGGTGTGAGGATTAGATAGTGGAAATATGTCAGTGTTAACTTCCTGATTTTGAGGGTTGTATTGTGGTTCTATAGAAGAACATCCTTTTTTTTTTTTTTTTTTTTTTTTTTGCGGTATGTGGGCCTCTCACTGCTGTGGCCTCTCCCATTGCGGAGCACAGGCTCTGGACGCGCAGGCTCAGCAGCCATGGCTCACAGGCCTAGCTGCTCTGCAGCATGCGGGATCCTCCCAGACTGGGGCACGAACCCGTGTCCCCTGCATCGGCAGGGGGATTCTCAACCACTGCACCACCAGGGAAGCCCCAGAGCTTTTTAAGGACAGTAGTCTCAGGTCAGATGTGTTAACTGTTCTGCATAGGAAGAATGAAGAAAAGGAAGATCTCAAGTATGGCATTTAGGTTTCTACCTTAAGCATGTGAATAGACAGTGTTGTCACTTATGGAGATGGAGAAGACAAAGGAAGAACAGGTTTATGGGAGAAATTTAGTATTTCAATTTTGAACATATAAAATTGGAGACACCTGTGTATGAGACATCAGGTTAAACTATGCTGTTGTAATGGTAAACAACCTTAAAATTTCAGTGGCTTAACACCACAAAAGTTTATTTCTCACATTAGTTACATGTCTTTTATGGCTTGACAGAGGTTGGTGAGTTGGGGGTATTGATGGAGGCTCCACCACCTAGAAAGTCAACTGTGACAGAAAAAGACACAACTGATGAGGTCTCATATCTGTCCTTCTATGCTTCAGTCTGGGAGTGACAGCCTCAACTGACTATAGGTGGGGCTGGGGAATGTGGGCTAGTAGACGGGATGTTTGATGAACACCACTGTTTCTGTCATAATATCCAGGTGGGAATATTACGTAGGCATCCACACAAATGAATGTTGTTCAGACTTTAATTTTCGAGTTGTAAGCAGATAGGTGGTAATATAAAGCCACCATCACTTTCTCATGATCATAATCCCAATGGCCGAATACAGGCAATGTTATCATCCTTTTCTGGTTTGAAGGAGTAGGAAATCCAGATTAACTGATACTCTTCAAGACTCCCTGTAGTGAAACTAGCAACATACAAAGGTTTTCACTAGCTCACAAGATGGACTTTGGTTTAGGACTGAAGGCAGTTTTTGAACCTCTCTGAAGGAAACGTTTGGTCTCAGAAAAGCTCGCCTAGAAACAGCTTGCTGCTAAGAGCAGAGTAGGGGGCTCACAAAGGTGGGAAGGGACATCTGAAACTATTTATAGACAAAGATATTGAGGGGCAAGATCATAGAGGGAAAGCTGTTTTTGGTGACTGGAACAAAACTCCTGCCAGGGCTACCACTAGGTGTCACTAGCAGGAAAGGGAAGCCTGAAAGAACAAATGGAAGGAACTGACACAAAAATTGGTTCCAAGGAGAGAAGTAGAAACTGCCCCCAAATGTCCTCAGGTAGAACCTTGTGGAAGTGTTGCTCACACTGGCTGGAACTGTTCTACTGCCAAGAAAAGAAAAAAAGGGGTTGGGGGGAGGGAAGGGGAGAGGGAGGGAGAGAGGGAGAAAGGAAGGAAGGAAGGAAAGGAGGGAGGGAGGAAAGGAAAGCAAAGGAAAATAACAGTAGGAATGATGAATTTTATTCTGAACTGTAATGACTTTCAAATGGGCTTTATGGGTTCCTGCTGTTAACTCACATGCCTGTGCCAGCTAGGCTAGGCACATACCTTTGTGTATGTGAGTCTCAGAAGTGGAGAGGGGTAGTTTATTCTGCCTCCCACTACAGCTTTCTAAGCATTTCATATTTTCATGTGACCAACCATGTTAATACTTTAGGTAGAGATAAAAGAAAGTTTTGCATTTCTCTCTCATTCTTCTTGTGTACCTAAGAGTGCTTATCTACTGAGGTCTCCAATTGATTCAAAATCATATTTAAAGGTCAGTGGATCTAAGATGTGTCTTATTTTAATGCCCGAATTATGCCAAAGAAAAAAAGAAGTACTTTTCATTAAAAATGGCAAACTTATTTAGTCCTTCAATGACACAAGCCGAGGACTGCTAACACGCTCCATGTGCCAATAAAATAATTTGGGACAGCTAACAGATAATGTAAATTATAATAAATCCAAACATATTTTATTATCACTTTGGTAAAGCGATTCAACAAAACTAGATGGTTAATTTGTACTTGGCTCATTGAAACAAATGGTCAAAAAAGGAAATTATCCCATAAAATATTAGTCACCCTGAAACTATACTGAAAGGAATAGAAATAACAGTGGAGACAAATCCATTATTCTGAGCTTCTCAATCTTTTACATGTTTTGGCTCATAGAAAAAAATGGCATTTGTATGGCATACTGGGGTAAATGAATAAGGCTCTGGGGCTTCAGCGGCCCCTGGGCCCTTAGGCCTCTCAAGGACCTGAGATCAGTATGTCAGCATATTAAATATAGATTGTGGGTTTCAACCTTAAGGTCACACTGGAATCACTTGGGAGGTTAGAAAAAATATGTCAATTCCCCCTCCTCCCATGACCCGTGGAGATTTCATTGGTTTGGGCATCACGAATCCCAGGTGACTAAAGTGTGACCAAAGTTAAGAACCACTGCATTAGGAGATAGCCAAGGAAACTTAAAAAACCTACGAGAGGGCTTCCCTGGTGGCGCAGTGGTTGAGAGCCCGCCTGCCGATGCAGGGGACACGGGTTCGCCCTGGCCCGGGAGGATCCCACATGCCGCGGAGCGGCTGGGCCCGTGAGCCATGGCCGCTGGGCCTGCGCGTCCGGAGCCTGTGCTCCGCGACAGGAGAGGCCACAGCGGTGAGAGGCCCGCGTACCGCAAAAAAACAAAAAACAAAAAACCTATGGGACTCATCTAGCTTCCAACTTTGAACACAAGTATGAGGTGTGTGGGTTTTGTTTTGTTTTTGTTTTTTTCTCAGAGAAGTATAAAGAGAAAAAACAAAGTTGCAAAGTTCAAAAGATGAAAGTGAAACCCATCTCCCCCAAGTAACCACTCTTAATTTTTTTAAAGCTTATGTATATATCTACATATTTGTATCTCGAGAAATAATTTTTATTTACACCAAAGAAAGCACATTCCAATGTGCTCTTGAGTATGTGGCTACAAAGTAATTCACATGTCTACACTGTATTTTATTTAACCACTTCCCTGTTGATGCCCAGTTGAGCTACTACTCTTTCCTCGCAATAAACATCTTTATACATAGATTATATGCATCGTGACGAACTTTGGTAACTATTTTTATAAGCTAAATTCCTATAAGACCCCTGAGTGAGTTTAAAATCTGGATAAACGTGGTGAGCTCAACAAACATTTAAAAATAAACTGATGGCACCTACGTTTGTCAAACACGATTAAGACTGTCAGTACGGAGGTGCCGGCGGAGCGCGGGTTGTTGGCGGCCGCTGTCAGGTGGGGTCGTCGGCCTGCTGAGCCCCAGATGCCGTCCCGGGGGCGGGGTAACGCGCGGTCGGGTCACGTGGGCAGCTTCGTCCCGCCCCGCCCCGCGGAGCTACACGCGGTGGCCGGAGCCCTGGCTGGCTCAGTATCCTCACGCGGGGGCGCTGCAGCCGAGTCTCGCGGAGGTGGAGCAGGGAACTTGAAGCAGGTAAGTTCCGTTCTGGCCGCGGGGTTGGGCGGCCGGACGCCGGGCGGGGCTCACGAGGCTGGCTGCTTCCGGCCGGACGGCGGGCCCGGGCTCGGGCTTCCGGCGGCGGCGGCGATTTGGAGCAGGCGAGGGCGGGCGTTGTGTGGCCTTTGCTCCCGGCCCTTCTGAGCACTGCAGCTCTGCCGGCCTCGATGCCGCGTTCCTTAACCGTTAACCCCCAGCGCAGGCTTCCGCCCGTGCACTGCGGGGTCACCGAGCTTGTTCACCGTCGAGTCTGGGCCACACCCTGGACCTGCCGCCTCAGTGGGCCTTTTTTAACAAGCTTTCCTGGCATTTGTGCGCTCTCACGCGTAAAAACTGCTCCAGGGTTTCTGTAGCCCCAGCCGTCCTAGTTATCCGTCTCCTGAAGTCTGCAGGCGGAACGATCAGCCACATCTGGACAGCCACGCTCGGGCTGTCTCTGCGGTTTTTCAGCGCCGGTCGGTCTGAGAACTGCAGTCTGTCTACTCAAACGTTAAACACAGCTTGAAGTCCTCGCTAATAAGCTGTCAGAGCTGGCAGGCCTTAGAGATGGCCGCTACCGTGACCGCAGCGTTTCCCACGCTCCGGCCCTACTCCAGACACTTGACTATGGAGAGGCATTTATCCCTCACCACCGCCCTATGTGCAGGGGTTTCTTACAGCTGCTCACCTGCAGCGCAGCGAAATTAGGCGACTTCTCCCAAGTCACGCAGAGCCGGGATTTAAACCCAGGTGAGCGCACCTGGTGCTCAAAGATCTCTAATATCACAGATGACAGTAGGTCCAGGGCGGCTGCGCAACTTGACTAAATTATTAGGGAAGTATTCTGTTTTAAACATTTGTTGACACGACTCTTGAACATTGGCGTTACTAAATTTAAAAAAATTCAGGGCCATCATCCTCGGATATATATATGGTGTATACACACATATCTTTACTAAAAGGTTTTGTACCTTCAAGATAGTTTACCCGCAGGCCACCTATTTTTATAAATCCGTGGATGCTACTTAGATAAAATGTTAAGATTTATATATCAGTGTGCACAAAGTTTAGACTCATAATATCTCGGTTTGAATCTTCACTGCTATTTTGTGAGTTTGGGCAAGCTTTTGTTAAAGAAGGTCCTTTACCCTTAGTTTCCTCATCTGGAAGATAGGCATTTTTCTGAGAATTAATGAATTCATATATGCAAAGAGTCCAAGCACTTGGCACTCACTGAAGGATAGCTAGTTTTATCTGTTATTATTCTGCCATCCAAAGCAATATAAAACTAAGGCATTTCTCTTCTCTGAACCTAAAAGCAAGGGTGTCACCCTGGAGCTATGCATTCTGATAACGTGTAAGCCAAGTCCCCAGACTCAGTAAAAGCAACTTTGTGCTTTTGGGCTCAAGAAGAATAACAAATTCCTTAATTTCATGTTTCTTTTGTCCCACTGCCTTCTAGAAACTTGTTATGCTTTTTAAAAATTCAACCTGAATAGATTCCCTATGCTGGAAAGGTATCTAATAGAGACAGAGGATCCATTTAGCTAATTTGTAATTTTATGTGGTGATAGCACTTTTAGAAACCTAATTTTAGGCACAGGCCAAAAAATATTTCTTGAAGAGAACTGTGGAATAAAATGGCTCAACATTTTAGAAGGCAGTTTTCTTAATCTGGCTCCCATACTGGGTAAGCCGTTTAATTTTTCACTTTCTTTTTATTCTGTTAAGATTCTACTATCTTAGGGACTTCCCTGGTGGTGCAATGGTTAAGAATCCGCCTGCCAATGTAGGGGACATGAGTTCAAGCCCTGGTCCAGGAACATCCCACATGCTGCAGAGCAACTAAGCCCGTGTGCCACAGCTACTGAGCCTGCGCTCTAGAGCCTGTGAGCCACAACTACTGAGCCCGCGCATCACAGCTAGTGAAGCCCGTGTGCCTAGAGCCCGTGCTCCACACAAGAAGCCACAGCAATGAGAAGCCCATGCACCGCAACAAAGAGTGGCCCCTGCTCGCCGTAACTAGAGAAAGCCCGCGCGCAGCAACAAAGACCCAACACAGCCATAAATAAATAAATAAATAAATAAATAAATAAATTTTAAAAAAAGATTCTACTATCTTAAAGTTGACTCAAAACAGAGGAAATGTGTGGGAGCATATGAATAGTGCATCAAAGTAACAGTAATTAAGGTGAACACACTGACTCGTATTGTTGTATGAATGGACTGTGATACTCACAATATTTAATTAAGAATCATATGGGTGTTAATTATAAATAGTCACCAGATATCATAAATAAATAGAACCACCTATGATGCTTAGAGGGAACAATTATTTGAAGGATGAGATAATACTTTCCTAAGCAAAAAACTTTCTTTCCTAAGAAAAAAACTAATCATATTTCTCTGAAATCTTTATCGTTTAGCCCCAGCTTTCTCTGCTCATTTCTTATCAGCCCCTGCAAAGTTGCCTACAGCTTTCCTCGGTTGGGGGAACACCCTGCAAAGGCTTTATGTTCTAAGAGACTTAAACCAGGAAGGATAATGTTTGGTTCTCATATATTTGGGAGTTGGGTAGAACTTAATTAACTTCTGATGCTACTCCACATCTCGCGTTTTGTTACTGGCTTGATACCAGTATTTCTTTTCCAGTTTTTGCCTGGAAAAAAAAGTAAGAGAACTATTCATTTATTTCCTCCTGTAGTGGAAAGTCTTGAAATAAGCTGTACAAAACTTTCAAATAGTCCATTCATGATCTATGTACAGGCACATTATCTGAGAATAGAAAGTACCATTTTATCCCTTTTCGTGGATTTTGGATCATTTGCTACATAAATATAAAGTAGGATACAAATATTGAAAAAAAGTAATTTTAAATATAAGACTAAATGTAATATATTGACATTTAAGAAAATTTGTGTTTATTATCCCCTTGCTTTTCTTTGTAAGTTTTCCCTATATACATTTATCCATGAATAATATATTTAGTTTTGCCCCATTTTCCATTTGATAAAAATGGAAGCATACTCTGAATTCTTAAAATTTCTTTCATTTAAAGTTACATTTTTGAAATTAATCCAACCTGATGTAGCCATACATTTTTCACTGCTAAACAGCATTGCACTGAATGAGTATAAAAATTATCCATTCTACTGTTGATGGATTTTGAGTTGTTTCCTGTCTTTTGCTGTTATAACCATTCTTGTGCATGTCTCCTGGTGTACCTGTGCACACTTCTCTGGAATATACCTGAAGTGGGATTACTGGGTCATGAATATGTTCAGCTTTACTAGGTAACGCCAGACTGTCGTAACTCATTTATGTCATCACTATATCAGTTGCTCCATATCCTCACCAATATTTGTTATATATTTTTGCCAGTCTGTTGGATAGAAAATAGTATCCTATTTTGATTTTGCTTTACATTTCTTTTGCATTTTCCTACTAATGAGGTTGAGCATCTTTACATGTGATTACTAGCCATTCAAATTTCCTCATCTGTGAAATATTTTTTCATGTCTTTTGCCTATTTTTGTAAGGCTATTTGGCATCTTCTCACTTGTTTATAGGAGTTCTTCATATATTCTGAATCTTAGTCCTTTGTCAGTTATATGTGTTTCATGGTCCATATTTTTCTTTTTCTTTAGCCAATTTCCCCCTCTCCTGTTTTCAGTTCATCTGTCTGTTCCCATTTTTCTTATCATTGTTGCCCCTCTGTCTGTTCTGTCACAAAATGTGATAAAGGCTGAACATCCAACAGTGTGGAGTAAATGTTACCACCTGAGTAATTTGTGAACTTTGGGTACCTGCCAAAATCAAGTAAAATCAGATAACCATTTAGAAATGTTGTAATCCAGCCTCTGGTCAGCCATGGCTAACCCAGAAAATCTATATGTTGGATGTACTTCAAGAATTGTATTAGAGCTTATTCCCTATTGATACTCCCACTCCAAGTGATTCTGTTGAATTCTGTAATTTGAAAATTCCCAAATTTATATCTTTAGTGATTCTCAATGCTAGTCTCATATATCTGACTTTCGACTTGATATCTCCCTGGATGTCTTTTAAGTACCTCAAACTCACCATGTGCAAAATGTAACTAGTTCCTGATTCTTCCATTCCTGCAAAATATCATTCCTTTCTCAGTCTTCCCAATCACAGTCACAAACCATGTAGTTGCACAAACCTAAAACCTGGGAGCTATCCTTTATTTCTTTTCTGTTGCTCCTTCACTTTAGTTCATGAGCCCAGCCTCTTGTGCCTCACTCAATTTTCTTACAGGGGAGAGGAAGGAGCTTTAAATTCAATGTATAAAAGAAAGCATTACACAAATCAGGTTTAGGAAATAACAGAGATGTCAAATTTGTACACTGAAGTTTGCATTGTTAACCCTTGCTCCAATTATTAGGAGATAAAGGAAAAAGCACAACCCTTTGAGTGGCCTCAATTTTTGTCTTGTGATTTTTATTGCATTACATGCGAAGATTCAAAATATACTCTTGCCTAGGGGAGAAAGCTCTTTGTCAATCCTAAAATACATGGTTCTTTACACTTTTTGAAAGTTATGGACCACCACAATCTCTCTCCTGAGATAGGGAGAAAAAGCAGGAATGTTTCCAGAAACTTTGGGGTAGCAACCCTAATGAAAAGAGGATAGGAATAATAGGACAGATTTCGAATTAGAAGTGGAGAAAGAACAAATATAGAAATTCTTGGCAAAACAGGATATATAGTTTTATTCCAAAACTATCACAGGAAAAAAACTTAAATACCCTCATATGGGAGGCCCTTGGGAAAATCCTCTACATGGGGCTTTAAATGCCTGACAATGATATATCTTGATGTTTCTTTCTTATGGAATTAACAGACTATGGCTATGTTCTTAAAGTACACAGAAGTCTCTTTGAAAGGGTTGCTTTCAAAGAAATAGGCTGAATATCTGTGCTAAGAAAAAAATATATTTAGAATACCTACAAATTCTCTAAAATTTATATACTTCTATAAATTAATTGAGGAGAAAGTCATCTTTTTGAATGCCCAAATAAGACAGAAGAAAGTAATGGCATTTTCTGTGTGAGTTAAGAAAATGGAAGACATCCATTCACACTTACCCCCTTCCACTAGAACACAGTTACCTGGTGGATCTATAAGAGCTGGCTGCCCACTCCAGGCAAAACCAAGTGAGCCACGTCAACCAAGGGGTCCAAGACTATTCAGACTATTGAAAAATCCTACCTTCAGCAGAAGCTGAAAACAACATGGATAGTACGCAGATGTTGTTTACCACTGAATTTGAGAGGGAATAAAAGGATAGTGATACTTTAGTGTCTGTATCTTAAATATCTGTTCTGAAATATCTGTCTAATGCAATGAAGTGAATCAAGTACTAGTCCAGCCTCAAAGTAGGCAGTCCTCCCTAATTTTGGCAAGTTTTAAGAGCTCTAGCTGACAATCATGACTAACTATAATCCAGTATTTATTTTTTATTTTATATAGCTACAAAAAAGTACTTCCATCAGTCTCAGTGAAATAAGTCTTCTCTTAAGATACGATTATCTCTGTGAGACAAGTGTAGTGGAACTAGTGAAGACCACCTGTAATTTTTTTTCTTTCTTTTTTTGTTTGTGGTTTGTTGTTGTTCAACTAGCATGGATCCTGATGGCTCTGAGCAAGATCCTGAAACGAAGAAATATTCTTCTGTCTGTGTTGGCAGAGAAGAAGATATTAAAAAATCTGAAAGAATGACAGCTGTTGTCCATGAAAGAGAAGTGGTCATTTTCTACCACAGAGGAGAATATCATGCTATGGATATTCGCTGTTACCGTAAGATTTTATTTTTCATTTGTCAACCTTGTATTTGTTTACTATCCACGAAACTTCAAAATTTCATTTTTTTTTTAGTGACTAGATGTAATATTCAATTCCTTTGCAGACTCAGGAGGACCTTTACATTTAGGAGAAATAGAGGTATGTAAAATTAAATCTATTCTCAACAAACTCAGATGTTTCCTATTTATATTCTTACTATATTTACAGTCTCTATTCAAAAATAATTTATATCTGGGTTTGAACTATATATATATATATATATATATATATATATATTTTTTTTTTTCCATACATGGGCCTCTTACTGTTGTGGCCTCTCCTGTTGCGGAGCACAGGCTCTGGATGCACAGGCTCAGCGGCCATGGCTCACGGGCCCAGCCGCTCCACGGCATGTGGGATCTTCCCGGACCGGGGCACAAACCCGTGTCCCCTGCATCAGCAGGCGGACTCTCAACCACTGCCCACCAGGGAAGCCCTTGAACTATATTTTAATGCTTTGAATACAATTACCAATATTCTAGGAATTCACAACACTACAATGTAAAGAAAACCATTTTACAGGTAAATATGAAAAATATGCCTGTCTTCTGACCTAGCAAATATACTCCAAGAGATCTACCCTGCATATTATTGCACAAATGTTTAAGTATATATACACTTACCTATGTATATATATATACACTAAAGTATATATATATTAAAGTATATATATACTAAAGTATATATATATACTAAAGTATATATACTAAAGTACACACACACACACACACACACATATAGGAGAGGTTCAGTGTAGCGAAAAGTTGAAGGAAATCTAAATGTTTTAACAATAGGAAATAGTTTAAATTATGAATAGCCATGCTAGGGAATAGTATACAACCATTAAATTAATGAGGCATGGGTTGTCAGTATATTTTGAGTGAAAAAAGCAAGTCATAGAATAATAGGTCTAATGAGATCACATTTTTTAAAAATAAAAAATAACATTCACTTTTTACTTTATATACTTCTACATAGTTTGAATTTTTCCAATGTGTATATATTACTTTTAAGATTTAATAAAGATATAAAAATATATATTTTAAGAAAGAAGTAACACTGTGAAGGCTTAACTGAGGAAGGAATGGGGGCACTGTCTTACTTCCTTGCATTCTCAAACCAGCTGCCTAATTTCTTGTTTTCTACTTCATGAAATTTTTCTCTCTCCCCTTCTCCCTCTCCCCTCACTATCTCTGTCTGACTGGTACAAAGTACATGCTTAAATTTAGTGTTCCACTCTCTCTACACTTCATATCTACCTAGTTCCACACCTGTCCTCATGTTAAAACATGTGTGTTTAAATTATGAATGAATTTATGAATTATGAAACTTGTTTGCTGACAGTTCTGGCAGGGGAGGGTGGTACAAAACAGCATTTGTGTACTTCTGGTGTAGAGATAAAATGTAAGCATCTGGATGATAGCGTGGAAGAATTTCCCTCAGTTTCAGACCATAATGAGAGCTGTAAGACCTTGCTACTCAAAGTGTGGTCCATAGACCAGCAACACTGGTGACACCTGGGAGTGTCTTAAAAATGCAGAATATTGTGCCCTGCTCTTGGACTACGGAACTTAAACAAGAGCTGCCTTTAAACAAGATCCAGGTGATTCCCATGCTTTTTAAAATTTTAGAAGCACTGCTTTAAGACAGTTAAAAGTTGGGAATTAACTACTTTGGATCATAAATTGCTCTTCAGTTAACATATGTACTTATGCCTTTAGTAACCTCTCTTGAAATTATATCTGAAGCTTACCATTCTTCCACCAGCTAGTGAAAACTCGTTTGGAAGCACTTGAAGCCCTTTCCCCATTTCTGTCAAGAAAGTGACATTAATATCTAACAGATAACAACACACTGCAGTCACATGGTGTAGTTGCCTGAGCTAGTTATCTTCTGATAGAGCTCTAACAAACTGGGTTTCTTATCAACTGCAAAAGGAACTTGATGACTGCTAAGATTAGATTCTGCCTTATGCTGAATAATTTGTAAATGGCAGGGAAAAAGAGAGGCCTGTTTTTTAACCTGGTTCTTCTGCAATAGATTCTGTTCTGAGCCTGAGGTTTATTGTCAACATTGGAAATGTCATATTATAAAATCAATTATTTCTTTCCCCAGGAATTTGATGGACGACCATGTATAGTTTGCCCCTGGCATAAATACAAAATTACTTTGGCCACAGGAGAAGGACTGTATCAGTCTATAAACCCTAAAGATCCATCAGCAAAACCCAAGTGGTGCTCCAAAGGAATAAAGCAAAGGATTCACACAGTGACAGTGGACAATGGGAATATTTATGTGACTCTTTCTAATGAACCTTTTAAGTGTGACTCTGATTTTTATGCCACTGGAATCTTCAAAGTAATTCAGAGTTCTTCCTGATAAAATTTTATGCCAATGAAAAATGTTGTATATGTTTTGAAAGTATTTTTAGAATAACCTTGCTTCAATACCAAAGATGATTAACGTTTTCCAAAATAGGCACATTTATTATCTTTAACAATCATATAAATGAAAGGTTCAAAGCACATGTACTTAGTGTGACGTAAGGATCATCATCAGGATCTATAGAATACATTTCAGCCAATCCTCTGGATTGATTGGAACCTGAAGGTTATAGGTTTAGAATATGCATTTTAAGAAGGATGAAAATAATTTAGAATAATCAAAGTGAAGAAAGGTTAAAAAAATTAGATCTACTAAGAAAAATTTAGGGGGAAAATCCCTACTTGATATAGCAGACTTTATCATGGAAAATTTTAATGTATACAAAGTAAACAGAATAATAAACCTCCACCACCCACCTTAACAATTATCAGCATTCTTCCATTCTTGTTTCATTGATGCATGTATTCACCACCTCCCCTACTGATCCTTATAATTTTTTTTAGGTAAAATTTAAACACACTGAAATGCTTAAATTTTAACTGTTCAGTTTTTCCAAATATATAGCAGACCATTTACACTTTAAAAATACCTCCCAAAATGGGATCAGTTTACATGCTGAATTTAAAAACAAGAAACTTAATTTGCCTGACATCAAAACCAAGTAAACTTTGGCTCCGTTTCTCTCCAGTCAAGGCAGACAGTTTCAAAGTAAGGAAGATACAGCTGCTCCCCAGCCATAAGAGATGTGAAAGTTTCAGCAAGCTAAAGTACTTTGAATGTCTATATGAAATTTTCAAATAAAGTTTTTTTAAATTTTATTTTTATAGAATTTTGTGCATGTATGTACACCTAAGTGTTTCATGTAAATGTTATAGAGAGAAGAGATATAGGGTGTTGTTTCTCAGAGTCTTCTGAGTTCATAGGCAGGGTTGATATTAAGTTGATTCACCCTGCTTTTTCTATGCCAGTTATTTATGGCCAACGCTCTTCTGGTTGCGTCGTGCCCACACTGTACTATAAAACCCTGGGTACTGATCATCTAAAACTCAGCAGCATATAGTAGAATATAAGAGTAGGTGGGACCAGAAGGAACTAGGATGAACAGATTATTAATTCAGAGTGAGAAAAGCTGTTTGTCAAAATTGGAACTTAGTTTCAAACCACAGTAATCTTCTTAGTGACATAGGACTGAATTAAGGCTTAATATTCTAAGAGACCCACCTGCATCCTTTCCCTTGGTTATTGTTAAAATAAGTGAATAAAGTATGTATCATTAAGGCTGTGCTTACAGAGCCCTTTGCTACATATTATTACATTTTTTTTCTGATGTATTGCTACACGCTACCCATATTCCAACACTTGCTATTCACTAGACTACTAATGAGCCAGGGCTGGGCTTTTTATAAATACTATTTTTGGCAGCAGCTACTCACCAGGTACAGGAAATGTACCATCTCTGGGATGGGTACATCCCAGCCTATTATATCAGGTGCTAATCCTCCAGTGACTTAACATGTGTCCAGAATTTAAAACGCATGGAGGAAACCAAAGTACCTCCTGCAGGCAAAACCATGACTCTGGTTTGCAGGGCCAATCACAAGCATTTTTTCTCAGGATCCAGTGGCAACAATGAGTAATATGGACTTGGCTTCTGGTTCTTAATTTGTTCCTCTAGATGTGGAAATTAAAAATGTCATGTCATGTCCTGCTCTCATATACAGACCTCATCAGATTTGTAAACAATATTTTGTTTTATAAATTTACATCTATGAATTACACGTTCTTCATAACTTTACAGATGAGTTTTAAAATAACTGATAATAGGCAGACTGAAACTATACAGCCTGTAGATAGAAAATATATATATCCTTTTATTATCTCTGAAAAAGATATGTAGCATTTTAACAGGGAGGGTTTTTTCCCTCCCAGATAAGTAACTGTAGAGATACTCTAAATGAGTCTTTAATAAAAACATAAATATATTATAAACATGCCCATATTATAAACCATAGCATAGAGTCTAACCCACCAATTTTCTGGTTCATTAAAAAATATCCATAGTCATATATACTATATCAATTCATTTTATTTTTTTTTCAAAGCAGAGCAGTCAGAATATGAAAACTAGTTTCCTAATTTTGTCAGATGAAATGTCATTAGATGACTCTTAAGCTCTGTTCAGTGATATTTAAGTTCAGAGTTGCTCATTCATTCATTTCAGTTGATTGGTCAAACACAGAACGTAAAACCTGGATCTTATTCCTCAACTTATTAGCAGGAAGTTTGGGGTGATCTGAAATATTCTCCAGCGTCTCCAGTAATGACCTGTAAGGTTTTGCTTTGATTTCACCTTCAGGAAACAGAGGCTCAGAAAGCACAGGCTCAGAAAAGGCTTTTCTAAGATTTTCACTCTCCTCTCTGTTTTGCCTTATGGATTCTTCTTGGAAATTTTTCATTACCTTCTCCAGCACAGCATTAACACAGACTGTCTAATAATAATAAAAAATTTTAAGTAAGGTTTCTTTTTAAGCTACTAAACCTACAGATAAAAATCCAATAAAACATTTAACATAAAGTCATTAATCTGTATATTCTAAGAAAGAAGCACTTTTGGGACTTCCCTCGTGGTCCAGAGGTTAAGACTCTGTGCTCCCAATGCAGGGGGCCCAGGTTCCATCCCTGGTCAAGGAAGTAGATCCCGCATGCTGCAACTAAAGATCCCACATGCTGCAACGAAGATCCTGCATGCTGCAACTAAAGCCTGGTGCACCCAAATAAATAAATAAATAAATATTTTTTAAAAAAAATCTAAGCACTTTCTTCCAGGTACCCCTGGCACATGATAAACATGAGGAGATTGATTCCTTATTATAAATATACCATAATCTAGAAAGAAAATTAAAACATAGTATGCTTTAATAAAGACATGCTTTATATTTTCCCCAATTCATTAGATGTTTTACATCTTTATTCTCTGATTTAATTAAATGAAACATTTCTGAAACATTTTCTGAGAGATGGAATTTTTTTCTCAAACATGTTAATATCTCAAAGTAGGTTTTTTGTTTTTACTTTTTTCCCCCTAGACTTTGCTTATACCAATTGTATGCAATTGGAAGGGCATAAATATTTTGGTAAGAATTTAGTAAGTTAATGGATCAGTGATTTATAAGCAAACTTGTGATCCATTTTCCCTCAAAAAATGCCATTCAGTACTTAGTGTGTCAAAACAAAGCACACAGAGAAAAATAACTTCAAAAATTGAGAATCACTAAGAACTGTATCTGTTAAACCTATAAGTTTACTGATGAAGATGATGATGCCAAGTATTTAAGGCAAGCAAAAAGAATAATAAAATCTATAAAATATGAAAACACCTAAACTAGCTTATTTTACCAAAGAGATGCCTCCCAGGTGACATAATAGGCTATAAATGCTTAGAAGGTTTTTCTGAAGAGGGTAACAGAGAAAGAATTCAGGGCCTTGGCTTGAATAGCCTCTTTTCTCCTGACCTCCTGCCTCCTCTTTTCTTGCCTGTCTCCCACTATAGAATGGGCGGACACCAGATGCTTTCCTTCACTTCCCTGTGTTACTGTATGGCAATATGACCCTGTTCTGGCCAACTAAAAAAAATGCTGTGGAGGAAGATAGGATTTTTGGAAGTTTTTCCTCCTTTTATATAAAAGACTCTGTCTTTTGTCTCTACTGTCTCCTCCCTCTTGCTTTGGACACTGATATGGATGTAAGACCTGAGCATGAGGCAACAAACCTAAGGACCAAAAACAACAAACAGCGTAGCCAAAGAGAAAGATGGAAGGGCCCTGGGTTCATGATGACATTGTAGATCCACTGTACAAACCCGGGAACTGCCTAACTCCAGACTTCTAATTAAGAGAGATATTTAAATGTCTGTACTGATTAAGGTATTCTCAGGTATTTTTTGTTACTTGTATCTGAGTATACCCAAATCTAGAGCTATAAACCTTGAGGTCCATCACTTCCAGATGCAAAGAGCTTTAGCCATTTATCACAAATATGATCATTTTCTATGTATGCCATGCTGTGAAAAAAGGTTGGGAAGCCCTATCCTATTTGATACATTTCTTCTTCCCTCACTTACAACATTTTATCTGTGCCCATTCTAACCAATTCTGTCCAAGTCTCAGAAAATGAAGGGTCTTGATCAAGGTCAGCATCTCTCTATCTTTGCTTTTAACCTACACTCTACCATTTTGTCTATCAATTATTCCCTGCTTCTTCAACCTCTCATTCTTGACTAGCTCCTCCCCTGCAACCTGTAACATGCTGAAGTATCTTCTATCCTAAAATTTAAAAATTAAAAAATCACTCTGGCTCTGAGGCCCTCTTGACTGTTACACAAACTCTTTTCTTCATCAAACCAGGGCCGACATTCATGATTTCCATTTTATCATCTCCTCTTCACTCTTCCTGCTTATTTCTGTCTTCCTTATCCCATCACACCACTGAAAGAGTTCCCAAGATGGTTAATTCCAACATCTTTACTACTAGATCTAATGGACACTTTTCAGATCTTCATTTTACTTGACTTTTTCTGCTTGTATGTGACACGTAACCACTCACAACTTCCTAAGTCTCTATTTCCTTGCCAGTGTTTCTCCTGATTCACTTCCTACTTTTCTAATTATTGGTCCTTTGTCTCCTTCATGGATTTCTTCTTAGCTCACCTTACATGTAAGCTGTTCTCCACATTTCTGTCAACTTTCTACTCTTTTCACTTGGCATGGTTCCACTCACGGGGCATTAACTTCCAACATATATGTTATTTGCCTTCAAAACCGTAATTCTAGCCCTGACCTTTCCTACATCTTGGATGCATATATGACCGATTATCAGAGGTCACCAAAAAATGGTTTCTATTACCTATTTAGAAAGTTTATAGCATGACAAATCATGTAGGATGATCTCAAAAGCCTTTGAAAAATTAAAGAAATTTTGGTTTCTAATCTAGTTTGTTTTAGTTTCACCATAGCTGTTTCATCCCACCCATTTTCTGCAGTGTATTTGCATCAATTCTGTATGAGATTCACATTTAAGATACTGAGCATTTCTCAAAAATTTAAAAGACTTGCAACATTTTTTATTTGATAAATTGTTTTTGAAACTGTAAATATGTTTAAAAAGTTCTTTTACTTTGTTTTTTTTCAAGGATGTCTTGGCTATTCTTTACCATTTGCATTCCCCTATAAATTTTAGAATAAACTAGTCAATGTACACATATACAACTGCTCAGATTTTAATTGGGACTGCACTGAATCTATGGATTATGGGGAAAATTTAATCTTTATTATGGTGTGTTTCAATATGATCAAAAATATTAACAAATACATAAAAGACCTCTAACAAAAAAAGCCATAAAAATTATTAAAGAGAAATTAAAGAAGATCTAAATAAATAGAGGAATACACCATGTTCATAGATTGGAAAGAGAAATTCTACCAGTTATCAAGACTTATTGTAAAGCTCCTGTAAATAATACAATGTTGAATTGGTGCAAGAAGACAAACAGATCAACTGACTAGAAAAGAGAAAGTATAAACAGACCTATATATCTAAGGACATCTGATTTATTAAAAAAGAGGTGTTCTGGGGCAATAGGAAAAGGGTTTTTTTCCCCCAATAAATTGAGTTGGATCAACTGGATACCAATGGAGGAAAAATTTTACCCTTACCTCATACCAATTCCAGATGTAATCTAAAAGTGAAAGGCAAAATAACAAAGCTCCTAGGATATATCAGAGGGAGTAGTTTCAGGACCTAGGATGTACGTCAAGATTCCCTAATTAAGACATAAAAAGCACTTAACATAAAGATTAATAAATTGGACTACATTAAAATTAAGAACTTCTGTTTTAAAAGACACTGCTGAAAGTGAAAGGCTAGTCACAAAATAAATCTGCCCATATTCAATCAAAAAAGGGCTTGTTCTAGTAATATAGTTAAAAGTACAATTTGATAATAAAATGATGGACAACTTCAATTAGGAAAATGAGAAGAGACTAACAGAAATTAACAAAAGAGGATATCCAAATGTCCAATTAATGTATAAATGTATTCAAAATGCAGATTAAAACCACAATGTGATAGTACTACATACCCACAAGAACGGCTATACTGGAAAAGATTGACAATACCAAGTGTCAGTGATGATACAGAGCAACTAGGATTAATAATCTGCCAGGATGAATTGTTAAAACCATTTTGGAAAACTTTGGCAATATCTACTAGAGATGAACATATGCAAATTCTACATTCCAGCAATTTCACCAAAACATATGTATAAGAATATTCATAGCAACCTTATTCACAATAGCCAAAGTTGTAAATAATCTAAATATTCAAAAATAGAATGGATAAATAGCTATATATTCAATCAATGGAATACTACACAGCAATGGCAATCAACAAACTACTGTTACAGGCAACAAATCTCACAATGATAATGTTAAGCAAAACAAGACAAATACAAAAGAACATATAGTATATGATTTCATTTATATACAACTCAAAACTGACTATGGTATTAGAAGTCAAAATAGTGGTTGCCTTTACAGAAGAGGTTAGTGGGGCTTATCTGGTGGTGCAGTGGTTGAAAATCTGCCTGCCAATGCAGGGGACACGGGTTTGAGCCCTGGTCCAGGAAGATCCCACATGCCATGGAGCAACTAAGCCCGTGCGCCACAACTACTGAGCCTGTGTGCTGCAACTACTGAAGCCCGCGTGCCTAGAGCCCATGCTCCGCAACAAGAGAAGCCATGACAATGAGAAGCCCGTGCACCACAACGAAGAGTAGCCCCTGCTCACTGCAACTAGAGAAAGCCTGCACGCAGCAACAAAGACCCAACACAGACAAAAATAAATAAATAAAATTAATTAATTTAAAAAAAAGAGGTTAGTGATTGTGAGGGGGGCAAGAAAGAGTCTTCTAACATGATGGTATAATGTTTTGTTTCTTGATCTGTGTGATACATAGATTAATAAATTTTCTGATAATTCATCAAGGTGTGTACTTTTCTCTTTGTATGTTGTACATTTTTTAAAAATTAAAGATAAGTATAAATGGCAGTGGATTAAAAGAAAATAACCCTTATAATTTATAAAATTCTTTATATTTTTGTCATGCTTTTTAATGAACACTTTTGGAATTCAAAAGACAGAATACTGAACTTTAACCAACCATGGCACAATGGCTGAAAAAAACAACTGTAGCTAAATGAAAGCAAAACCAAAATATTTTGAGCAAATAATAATAAGTTTTATAAAAATAAAATAATTTTAGTTATCTAAGCAACTTAGTTTTTGGTGGATTGACTTGGCTCCTTAGAAATGTAATTTTTTAATGTAAAATTATTCTGTGTAACAAGAGAATTTAAATACCTTGGTTTATGAATGGACTATACAGTATATCTTTACATAAAATAAGTATATTTATTTCTAGATTCTAATAATTTTCTTAACTTACCAAATAAATGAGTGCTGCATATGAAGCATACATTATGCTAGTTAAAGCAGTCTTTGCTGGGAAAGAAATGATTTCAAACAAAGATCCCTTTCTGACCTGAAAAAACGAAAGAGTTTTCTTATTAAAACAAAAAATTTTCAACGTTACAATGTTAAATTTTACAATGTTATTGTAAAATGAGAATTCAAATATTTATAAAGTCATCTACTTTAGATCTGAGTTTTCTCACATCCTGAAAATATATTTTTTCTCCTTTAAAAAAAGATACTTTCTTTTGATAATTTAAATCAATGACAAGTCTATAAAAAATCTTGCATTTCCAAAATCTGAATTACTTTAACTTTCTTACATTTACCAAGTGTGCTCACTAGGGGGTGCCGCTGTGCCTGTTAGAAAAACAGTCTTTGTCCAAATTAATGTAGTCATCCTTTACTAAATTCTTCACCTCTTCAATTAAGCAAACAGCAATCAAAATACCGAGCGTTTCCTGGAGATTAATGACCTGCTTGGAAATGTTAATCATGAGAATGCTGAAGGCCAGGCATTAACCTTAGATGATTCTTAAGCTTCAGGAAATACTCTGTGCTCATATTCAGCATGCTTTTTGAAACGTAGACATTTACACCAATAAAGAATTTGTCTCTCAGATGTTTCTACCTTCTAGAAGGTGTCCCTGCCTCAACATAACAGTATAATATATTCAGATTAAGGGACCTATACTCTCTTACAGGCTACCTCTGTTGCCTTGAGCTATAAGGATATGAAATGATGACATTAGGAAAAACATTCCCTTCCCATTCAGCAGTGAAGTGGCAGGTAGCCATGCTCCTCTGAAGTAAGAGCCAAGCCACTCCGAGGCTTCAATAACTCCCAAAAGGTACAAGCTGTATCCTAAAATCATGTAAATGTATAGTAAAAATGCACACAAATTAGAAAGAAGAGTATGTATGTGTTCATTAAAAAGTTATTTATAACATTGAAAAACTGAAACAATGATAGCAGAATGGCTCGGTAAATTATGCTATATCCACCCAGTGGTATATTGCAGCCTTTTAAAAGGTGCTTCTGAAGAACATGTGATAATATTTTATTGAACAGACATTTATATGGCACTGTGTACCAGGTCCTGTTCGAAGTGCTTGTTGTTGTACTATACTCAGTTTTTGCTTACTGCTGTCACTACTGGTGAAGAACAAAACTGCCCATCACAATTTTCTTCTTTTCTCAAATGATTTATGGGATGCCGAAGCCAAGAATACTATCTAGGCTAGTAGCTAAGAGATGGTGGGGTAAGGAGGGAGGGGGAAGGGGTGTTTCCCTTTTTATTCCCTATCTTTCAGGCCATACCAACTCCTACACATAGGTATAGGTGGGGGCAGTTTTAGCCCACTCTCTCCATAAGTCAGTCTGGAAAATTTCCCAGAAGTTCCTGGCTTCTGGAAAAAGTTTCCATGAAATGAAGCAGCTGCTACTCTTTCCCTCTTGCTGAAAGAATCAAAATGATAGCATGACATTGAATACCACTATTGGGCTATAAGGAGACAAACATATAAGTAGGGAGCAGAGGTCAGGAAGGAAATCAGATATACTCCAACAGAATGCCTCCTAGTAGAGTAAAAGATTCATGAGTTTGTGAATATATGAATGTTTAAGTGGAAGGTCCATAGTCAATAATTGGTAGGCCATATACAGTAAAAATAAAAGTCGTGTCTGCATGCAGAGAAAATTACTCTCTGTTTCTGTTTCACTGCATCTTTCTTTTTCAGATTTTTGTCCTTCACCTAAAAGTAATTAAAATTGATTAGTTTCAAAATAAATCTGTATTTTATATATGTTATGCTTCTCAATGATGAATCTGTATGTTGCCTAAGGGTCACTTTTTCACCATTTTAATGCTTTTAATAAATACTTGCTATTCCTGTAATAAATCAGCTCTGTAGAAAATACATTTCCTCCAAAATTTATGTGGCTACTGGCTAAGTAGCCATTTTTCCATTTTATGACTCACTTGCAATACATGTTTTTCATATTATAAACCACACTGTTTCATTTTGGTTTGCTATGAGCAGGAATAGTGTATGGTAAAAACTGAGATAAACAGGAGAAATTTGGAAAATGGAAGGCTTTGTCTAGATTGTCTTGGCCTATTTCAAAAATTTTTATCTTAACTTCAATAATTACACGAATTTTATTTGCACTTTAAGTTAAAAGTATCTTGATATCAATATTATACCCATATATTTCTTTTTTGAATTTGGAAATATTAACATATAAGATACATGGATATTTCAATCTTTAACTAAGTTTCTCCCACATTATTTCATGTTCCACTTCTCCCACATAATTCTGACTGCCTTGTCTCATAAAAGAAATATCTATATTCATCTTATTTTCACTAATAATGAGATAAATCACAAAAAAGCAAACTATAAGCTGTTTAGAAAATAGAGACCCACTTACAGATAACCTGCAGGTTGGAGAATTACCAGGTCCAACTTAATTTATGTTGTCCAAAACCATCTTGATGAGAGATATCAAGGGAGTTATAGGGGAAAAAACTCTTAACAGTGATTCACAAATAAGTGTTGGAAGAAGCACTGACTGCTTTTATAGGTTCAGAAAATAGTGTTTCCTACAGGTTTGGGAAAGCTACATGATCATGTCTTTGCTTAGCAACCCACAATACTTGTGAAGACAGGAAAAACTCCTAGCAGTCCACAGAAAAGAAAGCTATCTGACTTTATTTATCCCAGTATTAACATCCTGTGGAGCGCTGCTCTTGAATGAGCTCTTAATCAGGTGGTCCTATAAAAGCTCAAATGTCCCAACCTCTTGGCCAACCTGCAAAAGTATGTCTTCAAGATTCCAATACTTTCTAGGAATTGTCCTTTTTTCCCAGGTCTTGAATTATACCACCCAAGATAGCCTCATGGCAAGCCCATCAAGGAGCTACAGAAGTTCCTGATATTTGTGAGGTTTACAGTTTAAACCCCAAACTGGAGTCTACCTTGGAAGGTGAGGGTGAGGAAGAAACTTTACTTAGATAAGCCTCTGACTTTCATCCTGAAAAAGGGAGCACAAGTTCACTGGGATCCACTTATGGCACATGCACTTCTGAGGCTAAGAGTTTTCTTTACTTTGCCCATCTCTTGCCTATGCCACTCCACAGAGTCTGTACAAAGTAGAAATAGACATCTCTAATGCCACTATAAGGAAGATTCTATCACAGAAAGAGCTCCTGGTCCCGTGGCCCTGTGTTGGGCTGCCAAAATCAACAACTATGTCTGGGAGCTGACGTATCTTGGCTGAAGTCAGCATTCAAGCCAATTATCTAGGTCACTGAAGCCTAAGCTGCAAGCTTCACTCAGCCAGGCAGCTTACAAGGCTAAGCAGATGCAGCATTCTGTAAGTACTGCTGCTGGGCATATTAAAAATCACCAGGAACTTCTCAGTTTTCCGTTTCTAAGGCCCCTTGTAGAAGGTGCAGGTATACTACTATAATCTCAGCCCTGCAGAATGGGGAAAGGTTTGAGGAGCAACCTGACTCAGCACCCATATAGCCAGGTGCAAAGGAAGCCTCTTTTAACAAGATGGCCAGTTGGACAGCCCTGACCCCAACTCTCTGCACTCATGTCACAAGCCACTGGAATCTCTTCAGGTCACTTATATTGGTTGGGTCTTTGGGTAGTTCATATTTGGCACAATATCATTAAATATACACAGTACATGCTCTACAGCTGAGCATGCAACCAAAAGGCCTGGATAGACTGTCAAGAGAGCTCCTGTGACAGCGTCTATACTCTAATTATCTTGATGAGACCATCACTATATGCTTCATCTCAGACCACACCAAAAAGCTGAAACACTACCTAGTTACAGGCAGTGTCCTAATGACAATGCTCCTCTATTTCGAGTTCTTGAGGGAAGTAATCTGCCTGACTGGCATTCCAAGCTACGTGATAGCCAGCAGAGTTTTGGTAGAACCATTTAAGGTAGAAATGCATCTTTCCATCATTCATCATCCTCAGATCAGTGATGAGACAGAGCACATGAAGAGGATCTTTAAAACTTAGCTTCTGATAGGTTAACTAGGCCGCTTACCTTTCTAAAGTGATGCCCTCCATGCATCCACAAAGCATATCCCCTGACACAGTAATTCCATATTTCACTCCTTATATTTCTACACGCCACAAAGTTCCATCTTGACACAGGCAGCCTGACAATTCTTTTTTTTTTTTTTAATTTTTAAGTTTTATTTATTTATTTTTGTCTGTGCTGGGTCTTTGTTGCTGTGTGCGGGCTTTCTCTAGTTGCAGTGAGCGGGGGCTACTCTTCTTTGTGGTGCACAGGCTTCTCATCACAGTGGCTTCTCTTGTTGAAGAGCACGGACTCTAGGCACGCATGCTCAGTAGCTGTGGCGCACGGACTTAGTTGCTCTGTGGCATGTGGGATCTTCCCGGACCAGGGATTGAACCCATGTCCCCTGCATTGGCAGGCGGATTCTCAACCACTGCGCCACCAGGGAAGCCCCAGCCTGACAATTCTTGAAGTAATTCATGCTGGAATCTACTCCAGTTAAGCTGAACTCTGTACTATGCCACTTACCTCTCAGCACACTCTGGCACCATGGATACATTCCATTCAAAGACCAATTCACTGACCTGCACCACACCTCATATATTACTCTGTTGTTATTTTAATTCTCCAGGCCATTATCTTCACTATTCATACTTCTGTATCTTTCCTCACTGAGACTTTCACATTTGAGCTATGTTGTTTTCTTCCTTGCTACAACTTAGGTTCCTTTCAGTGGCAATCCTGAATCTCCACCTAGATAATACATATTACCCAAGAAAAGCTTCTTCCTCACTCCTAACCCTCAAGGACCCCAGAAGCTCTGACTTGGGACTGTTCCCACTTATTGCACTTCAGCCATATGGAACTACTTACATTTCCTACATAAGTCATGCTCTCTCTTGCCTCAGCTTCTTAATATACACTGTTCACTTCCTTGAATGATTCTCCTACTTCTTCACTGGGCTAATTTCCCTTCCTTCAAGTCTCAGATCCAGTATCATCTTCTAGAAAGCCTACAGTGATTACTCTTAGGAATTATATGTTCCTTGTTGATGCTTCCATAGTACACTTTGCCCACTTTAATCATGCACTCAGTACACTCTACTGACACTGCTTACTTGCCTATCATCCCTAGAGTCCATGGGACATCTATGAATCCCTAGTACCTAAACTCTTGATTTTATATGTCAGGTTTTCAATAAAAATAATGTTTACCAAGTGAATGAAAAAGTAGAATTACACCTCATTTACTTCCAAGAAGAAATTTAACCATCTTATAACTTGTAAAAGATATTAAGAAGTAAAGCTGAAGGACATCTAGTTCCAGTAACATGGCAGACTGAGCTAGTGGGGAACCTCTCACACAAAAAAATCTAGAAATTCTATATAAAATCAAACTCCAAAAATTTGATATAAGACTGAGTTTACAAAAAGTGGAAGGAAGGAAGGAAGGAAAGAAAGAAGGAAGAGGGCTTCCCTGGTGGTGCAGTGGTTGAGAGTCCACCTGCCGATGCAGGGGACGTGGGTTCGTGTCCCAGTCCGGGATGATCCCACATGCCGCAGAGCAGCTGGGCCCGTGAGCCATGGCCACTGAGCCTGCGCGTCCGGAGCCTGTGCTCCGCAATGGGAGAGGCCCGTGTACTGCAAAAAAAAAAAAAGAAAAGAAAAAAGAAAGAAGGAAGAGAGGGAGGGAAGGGAGAGGAAAGAAGGAAGAAGGCCTCCTATGCCAGGAAAGAAGAGGGAACTAAAGCCCCCAGCCATTATTTCAGGATCCAGTAGCAACCCCAGAGTTCCTGGGACATAATCTCACACACTTACGGCTTGGCTTTTAGTTCCCTCTTTTTAATAAAGTTTTAATAAAGATCCTGGAGATGAGACTTGGATGCACATGAGGTGAGGATCAGGCCTTTGCCCAGAGCTGCAATCTCAGTGAAAGGGGGAATAGAAAAACTGCACCCACCAGTCCAAAAAGAAGGTGAGGAAGCTGGTCTCCACCAGGGACTGATATCTCCAGAGCACAAGCAAAATCCTCTAGAGGAACAGTTCTGCCACAAAGGCCAGAAGGGATTTCTATTTTTAAAAAATCCTTATTGGAGAAAAACTTTAAAACAAAACAAAACAAAGAAATAATGAGGAGACACAATATAGATCACAATAGTCAGAAAGATTAGCATCCCCCCCAAATCTCAAAGAATAATATTTTAAAAGACCATAAATAAGTATTTTTAAAATAGATTTTTAAAAAGAAATAAACCTATAAAAGGACACTTTGAAAGAAGTGGAAATTTGGGGGAAAACACCAAATAGAATTTCTAGAGATAATATAATGTTTGAAATTTAAAATACATTTAATAAGTAAAAGAGCATATTAGATACAACTGGAGAGAGCTGGTTAACTGGAAGACAGATCAGAGGAAGTTATTCAGGATGTATCAAAAAGAGATAAAGAAAAGGAAAATATGAAGAAGGTAAGTGGACATAAGGAATAAAACGAGAAGGTCCAAAGTATGTTTAGTAAGCATTCCAGCAGATGAGATTAGATAAAATGAGAAAGAGGCAATACTTGAAGAAATAATGGCTAAGAGTTTTCCAGAATTGAAATTATCCTCAAATTCAAAAATCGCAAAGGCTCCCAAGAATATGTACCCATTCCAAAAAGCATTTTGACAACAGCTAATAAAACTGAAGATGTGGGGCTTCCCTAGTGGTGCAGTGGTTGAGAGACCGCCTGCTGATGCCGGGGACACGGGTTCGTGCCCCAGTCCGAGAAGATCCCACATGCTGTGGAGCGGCTAGGCCCGTGAGCCATGGCTGCTGAGCCTGCGCATCTGGGGCCTGTGCTCCGCGAAGGGGAGAGGCCACAACAGTGAGAGGCCCACGTACCGAAAAAAAACAAAAAAACAAAAAACTGAAGATGTGTATCCCTCATGACCCATCAATCCCCCTTGTAGATATATACCTGGAGAAGTGTCTCATACATATGGACGAGGAGTCATTTACAAGAGTGTTCAGTGAAGCACTGTTTGTAATATAAAAATTTTGGAAACTAAATTGTCCATCTGTTCAGTAACAGATAAACTGTGGATTACTTTTTCTTATAATGGAATACCACAAAGAAGTTAAAGTAATAAACCATAGAACCATAGCTATATATATCAAAACTGTCGAGTGAAAAAGGAAGTTTCAGAAGGGTAAGTACAGTATCATATCATTTATATAAATTTTAAATATGCATAGGATGACAGATGTATACAAATGTAGTTAAAATATAAAATATGCATGAAAATGCTTACATCAACTTCAGGATAATGATTACCTTTGGTAGAAAAAAAAAGGAAGGGATCAGAGCATGGTTAATTATATTTCTTTTTAAAAAAGATATCCAAAGGCCATATGGCAAAATATTACTACCAGTTTAAATTTGGGTGGGACTTCTGACAAACTATTTTTTATATATTTTGAAATATTTTATTGATAAGAATTTTTAAAATTAAAGCTAGGGGCTTCCCTGGTGGCGCAGTGGTTGAGAGTCCGCCTGCCGATGCAGTGGACACGGGTTCGTGCCCTGGTCCGGGAGGATCCCACATGCCGCGGAGCGGCTGGGCCCGTGAGCCATGGCCGCTGAGCCTGCGCGTCCGGAGCCTGTGCTCCGCAGCGGGAGAGGCCACAACAGTGAGAGGCCCGCGTAGCGCAAAAAAAAAAAAAAAAATTAAAGCTAGCTCCTAAGACAATTAGAACAAGAGCAAAGGAGAAGATATTTCATAGGTGTTGATTCTGTATTGATGTCAAAAGAGACAGTATACGGACCCTGGACAAATCACTTAGTCCCTCAACCTGGTTCCTTCATCTCATTTCCTGGAATAAGTTATCACAAATGAGCTCTAACTTCACCTGTGGAAACTCACTGTCAGGCAAGGCAAAAGGCAAGCACATTGTGTTTTTTAGTTCTCATTATTGGATAGAAGGAAACAGATTCCACTGGAAAGGGAGATTATTTTCCTGCCACTGAACTTTCATGAGTATTGTGAGACAATTCTCCATAGATATCTCTCATTCCTGTACAGCAGCAGTCCCCAACCTTTTTGGCACCAGGGACTGGTTTCGTGGAAGACAATTTTTCCATGGACCAGGGGTGGGTGCCGATGGTTTTGGGATGATTCAAGTGCATTACATTTATTGTGCACTTTATTTCTATTATTATTACACTGTAATATATAATGAAACAATTATACAACTCACAATGCAGAATCAGTGGGAGCCCTGAGCCTGTTTTCACTTGCCACTCACTGATAGGGTTTTTGTTTGTTTATTTATTTATTTTTTGGCTGCGTTGGGTCTTCATTGCTGCGCTCAGGCTTTCTCTAGTTGTGGTGAGCAGGGGCTACTCTTCGTTGCAGTGTGCAGGCTTCTCATTGTGGTGGCTTCTCTTGTTGCGGAGCACAGGCTCTAGGTGCACAGGCTTCCGAAGTTGTGGCTCACGGGCTTAGTTGCTCCGCGGCATGTGGGATCTTCCTGGACCAGGGCTCGAACCTGTGCCCCTGCATTGGCAGGCAGATTCTTAACCACTGCACCACCAGGGAAGCCCCACTGATAGGGTTTTGAATATGAGTCTACAAGCAATTGATTTATTATGGTCTCTGTGCAGTCAAACCTCTCTGCTAATGATAATCTGTTATTTGCAGCCACTCCCCAGCACTGGCATCACCTCCTCAGCTCCACCTCAGATCATCAGGCATTAGATTCTCATAAGGAGCGCGCAACTTAAATCCCTCGCATGCGCCGTTCACAGTAGGGTTCACACTCCTATGAGAATCTAATGCCGCCACTGATCTCACAGGAGGCAGAGCTCAGGTGGTAATGTGAGCGATGGGGAGTGGCTGTAAATACAGATGAGGCTTCGCTTGCTCACCGGCCACTCACCTCCTGCTGTGCAGCCCGGTTCCCAACTGGGTTGGGGACCCCCAGCTGCACAGATTGGGCCTTCTGATATGGCTGAATAGCAAACAGCTTTGTAAGGATATGGTTGAATAGCAAACAGCTTTGTAAGCTAGAGAAAGTATATTCCTTTGGAGAGATCTAGAGATGTACTTCCCAAGATATGTCACAGGGCACTAAAGATAAAACCTTCTCCTTACCCTCCAGAAATATTTGTTTCTCTCTCTCTCTCTCTCTCTCCCCCTCTCCCTCCCCGCCCCCCTCGGATGCTGGGCAGATGTGCCAGGATCCCTATAAAAAGATAAGTCTCCTGATTTCAAGGTTCCTCTCCTGCAGTGCAACTTACTACATGCATAGTTAACATCTGGCTGTCACCACACTGCCCTGTGGGAACTGACACAAGATACTGCTCTGGCTACTGCTTTTGCTTGTCTCTTCTGTCAGTGTGTGTGCCTATGTATTTCTATAACTGTGGCAAACTAACTTGTTAGCTCATAAATAGTGTAAAATCTCAGCTCCTTCACAGTTTTAACTTAGCAAAGAGGAGAAAAAAGAAAGACTCCGAATAACAATAATGGACAGTGTCTTTAAACATAATTTCATAATAAATACAGAAATATTCTTCAAAGGACACTTCTTACATCAACTCTCTATAAAAACTATGGGTCTAACAATGCAAGGAAAGAAACAGCAAGGCAAAACATTAGATTCAGAAAGACATTTCATTGGGAATTTAAAATAAAACAGTTCAGCTATGTTTCTTTTTGATGATCTAAAGATACAGGAATAAGCCTTATAGTGCTCAGAAATCCAATGGTTAACAAACAGAAACCATTTTTTACTTTCTCAAACATCAGGTATTATAAAGGTGCCTTTTATAAATGTTGTCTCAGGCAATTCATAATTGAAATATCTGATGATTTCTGGAAACATCTTTGATTAAAAAGAAATTCCTATATACTGAATATTTTGTTTATTTTAGCGACCCATCATCTATTTTCTCAAATTCTTAAAACAACACAGATTTTTGTTTGAGGATTCATCCTTTCCCCATTCTTAAGTCATGTTGTCTGGATGGGGCTCCGACCCCTACTCTAGAAATGAAGCAGGTAATCAAGCCCTAGGCCAATCAATGCACCCCTATTTCCCTGGTTTAGAGGTAAGCCATTCTCTAAGAGTGAACCTCAGAACTTGGCCAGGAATGCTGGGTCAAGGACTCATTCTTTTCTGCTGTAACTGAACCTGGAAGGATGTAGCCTGGGAACAACTGCAAATCATCTTGTGACCACGAGGGGAAAGTCAGCCTATGAATGGAGTCAACACAGAGAAAGCAGAGCCAAGAGATCAGTAAAAGAAAGAAACAGGATCCTGAAGGTATCATTTGAGTACCTATATCCAGCTATGCCTGAAACCTTCTCAACTCTGGATTGTTCGAGTATAAGAACTAATACATCTCCTTTCTGGCTTAACTCTCCCTTCAACAAAGGGATGCTTTGACTAATGCCCAGATTGAAAAACCCAGAGTTCTGTGCCATAAGGTTCAGAAAAAAAGAAACTGGTCCTGAAAAACTTTGACAAAATATAATAGGACCTCAATAAAACAACATAGAACACATATTTCAAATAGACTTGGACACTGACAGGTCTATCGAAATGAGTTTATAGCTAAATATACTCAATACGTTATGTCAAAGATTATCTTGGAAACATAACAAGGTTACGGGGAAAAGGACACAAAGCACAATCATTTTTAAGGCTTGTTGTAGAATTTCTTTCAGATTTGACATAGGTGGTAATTTGCATGCTTATATTTAGGTTGAACCATTTGAAATTGATAGTTTCATTTAGTTCAATCAAATAACAAGGGAGAAAAATGTCTGCATTACTTCCTTTTTCACATTTATTTAAACGAGAGAATATACTATACTGAAAAAAGGCTCATCTATTTATTTCTCTTATCCAACTATTCTTGTTTTACATCTAGGACAATCAAATGTGCTACATTTTCATTTTCCAAATCTTACAATTTCAAAATACTTCCTAAAAAAAGATCCATAGCCTGTGCAAATGCAATATTTACTTACCTGCATGTTATATAGGGGTTGCTTTGGTGCATTAACTTCCTTGAGCAGACGATGAGATATGTCCCTTAACTCTAAAAGTCTGCAAGCAAGCTGAGGCTGCAGAAATTTGGCAACTGATTTGGAGGATCTGGATATGCTGTTTAATCCTCGAATTAATGTTCCTCGGTTGATCTTGGCTAAAGCAACAGCCATTCTGATTTTGGATGTTTTTTGCACGGGTTCTCTTTTCTGGAAAATAAGCCTTTGAAAAGTGACTGATGTGTGATTCTCCAGTGCTGTATTTATTTATTATTATTTTTATTTGAAATATAGTTGATGTACAGTATTGTTAGTCTCAGGTATACTATATAATTTGACATTTGCAAACAGTATGAAATGAATATCACAAGTCTAGTAACCATCTGTCTCTATACAAAGTTATTACAATATTATTGATCATCTTCCTTATACTGTATATTACATCCCCATTACTTATTATAGAACTGGAGATTTGTACCTCTTAATCCCCTTCACCTGTTTCACTCACACTGCTCCCTCCCTCCATCCCCCCTCACCCTACCAGCAACCACCCATTTGTTTCCAGTGCATTTTTTAAATCTACTTCAGGCAGAGACAAGTACCACATAACTGCACACTGTGCCTGACACTAAGTGTCCAATAATTATCTCCCACCCTCCTTACAACTCATTGGTCCCACCCCAGGTATTTAAATATTTATTTGAATATATGATTTTTTCCTTAGGATAAATATCCAGAATTAAGTTAGTAGCCTAAAGATATAAATTTTTCATTTTTCTCTCTGGATTTATCTGTTTTTTGCATTTTTTAAAAAAGAGCTCTTTCAAAAGTAAACAATCTTTTTAAAAAATATTTATTTATTTATTTGGTTGCACTGGATCTTAGTTGTGTAGGTGGGCTCCTTAGTTGTGGCACATGGGCTCCTTAGTTGTGGCTCACAGGCTCCTTAGTTGCAGCTCTCTGGCTCCTTAGTTGTGGCATGCAAACTCTTAGTTGCAGCATGAATGTGGGATCTAGTTCCCTGACCAGGGATCGAACCCTGGCCCCCTGCATTGGGAGCTCAGAGTCTTAACCACTGTACCACCAGGGAAGTCCCAAAAGTAAACAATTCGTATTCAAATATCATTCAGTGTTTGAATTGTTCAAATAAAAATTCTTATTCAAAACTGTTACAAATTTTTCCCAGCTTACTTTAAAATTTTTAAATGATAAAATATAGCATATATACATGATACATAATGTACAATTTACTTAAAAATATTTTATTAGTTAAGGTGCATATCAAAGGAATGATTTTAATGATCCCAGACTCTTGCATCTTCCCATACATAGAAAAGTGCTAAATTCATCAACTTGAGACATCTGTTTTTTTTTTAATTGAATGAAAAGTTCTTTAAATTCTACAGTGCTTTACAACTTTCAAAAGTTTAACATACATGATTTCATATAATCCCACAATAACCCCTTTTTTCCAATCTCCTAACCTTATGTTGCTCCCCCTTCCCTCTCCCCACTGGTAACCACTAGGTCATTCTCTATATCTGTGAGTCTGCTTCTTTTTTGTTTTATTCACTAGTTTGTTGTATTTTTTAGATTCCACATATAAGTGATAACATACAGTATTTGTCTTTCTCTGCCTGAATATTTCATTTTAATGCCCTCCAAGTCCACCCATTTTGCTGCAAATTGCAAAATTTCATTCTTTTTTATGGCTAATATTCCATTGTATATATACACCACATCTTCTTTATCCATTCATCTGTTGATGGACACTTAGGTTGCTTCCATATCTTGGCAATTGTAAATAATGTTGCTATGAACATTGGGTGCATGTATCTTTTCGAATTAGTGTTTTTGATTTTTTGGATATATACCCAGGAGTCTAATTGCTGGGTCATATGATAGTTCTATTTTTAGTTTTTTTTTTTTTGAGAAATCTCCATACTGTTTTCCATAGTGGCTACACCAATTTACATTACCAACAACAGTGTGGGAGGGTTCCTTTTTCTCCACATCCTCACCAACATTTATTTGTGTTCTTTTTGATGATAGCCATTCTGACAGGTGTGAGGTGATATCTCATTGTGGTTTTGATTTGCATTTCCCTGATGATTAGCAACGTTGAGCATCTTTTCATGTGCCTGTTGGCAATCCGCATTTCCTCTTTAGAAAAATGTCTGTTCAGTTCTTCTGCCAATTTTTTAAGCAGGTTGTTGGATTTTTAAATGTTGAGTTGTATGAGCTGTTTATATATGTTGGACATTACCCGTTACCAGTCATAGCATTTGCAAATATCTTCTCACATTCAGTAGGTTGTCTTTTTGTTTAGTCAATGGTTTCCTTTGCTGTGCAAAAGATTTTAAGTTTAATTAGGTCCCATTTGTTTATTTTTGCTTTTGTTTCCTTTGCTTTAGGAGATGGATCAAAAAAAAATATTGCTGCTATTTATGTCAAAGAGTGTTCTGCCTATGTTTTCCTCCAGGAGTTTTATAGTATCCAGTCTTACATTTAGATCTTTAATCCATTTTGAGTTTATTTTTGTATGTGGTGCTAGAGAACATTCTAATTTAATTTTTTGACAAGTAGCTGCCCAGTTTTCCCAGCACAGCTTATTGAAGAGACTGTCTTTTCTCCATTGTATATTATATAATAAAAATAAAGAATTATTTCTAACAACAAAATATGTTTCTGACCCCTTTTATTTTCCCTGCCACAAAACATGAAATAAATTTGTTCCCAAGAAGACCATTATTGCTTTTAAGAAGAATAGTATATTAGAAACCAAATCTGGGCACGGGGGTGCATGGTCAAGGGTTCTTCGTGGCTCTGGGAATACAAAGGTGACAGCAGGGAAAGGCTACTTACATTCCTTAAGATGCAGAAGGAGATGTTCTTCTCTTTTAAAAAAAACAGTCACCAGTTTATGATGATGGTTCCAATGCACTCTTACTTTCAGTGAGTTATTTTTTTAAATTAGCTCTAACAGAAGAATTTTAAATAAAAGGTTTTTCCCCTCTGAAGTACCAGCTTTTCCTTTTTGTCTACTCTCTATGCTATGTATTTTCCTACCAAACCATATGTGTAAATTTAAATGTTGAACTGAAATTATGAAGTCCTCATTTCCTTCTTTTTCCCTTTTTAATTTTTTGACCCTTGGCCTAAGCATCCTGGAGTCAGTGGCAAAGTGTGCAAATTCAGATGATATTTTTTGTCATATGCTCATCATCTGAGCATATCAGCAAATGTCAGAAAAGAAAGTCCAACTCCCAACCACCACCAACACCTCAGAGATAAACAAAGGTACTTAAAGACCATTTGCCAAAACAAACTTAGCATCATTTAATCAGATTGATTCAAGAATCCTGCTCCATATTTCTCTATCTGAGCTCCATTCTTTGAATATATATCCTGCTTTCCCCATTACTTTTCTTTTTTCCAGAGCCATGCCCATTTTTCTATCATCAGCAGTTTTAATGCTGAACTCCAATTTCTAGTAACATCAGCTTTTTACTACCCTACATCTATAAAACCAGCCTGTCAGCAAATCTTATTCAGTTCTTTCTCTGAATAGTCCCAGAATTTGACCACTCCTCACTAGCCCCAGTACCAGCACTCAGTCCATTTTATTTAAATGCCACTGTCATCTCGTCTCCAGACTTGAAAATTAGCCTCGTTAATGGCCTCCCTGCTTCCACCCTTCCCTACTTTCATTCTGTTCCACAACACATCGGCCAAAGAGACACAATTAAAACTTAGATCACATCAGATCTTGCTTTTCTGCTCAACCACTTCAGTGGCCTCCTGGTGCACTCAGTGTAAAAGCCAAAGTACATACAATGGTCTACAAGGTTTTACAAAGGCTGCCTCTTCTTTACCTCCCTGGCCTCACAGTCTTTTTCTCTCCCTTTTCCTCCTTCATTATTTATTGAACTTGTTAGGTATACTCCCATCTCAGGGACTTTGAACTAACTATGCCATTTGATTCTCAAGGACACCAAGGTTTGCTCCCTCACTTCCTTCAAGTCTTTTTCTTTTTTTAATTTTTATTGGAATATAGTTGATTTATAATGTATTAGTTTCAGGTGTACAAAGTAAATCAGTTATACATACACATATATCCACTCTTTTTTTTTTTTAGATTCTTTTTCCATATAGGCCATTACAGAGTATTGAGTAGAGTTCCCTGTGCTATACAGTAGGTTCCTATTAGTTATATATTTTATATTTAGTAGTGTGTATATGTCAGTCCCAATCTCACAATTTATCCTTCCTCCTCCCCTTATCCCCTGGTAACCGTAAGTTTGTTTTCTATACCCGTGACTCCTATTTTTGTAAGTAAGTTCATTTGTACTCCCCCTTTATTTTAGATTCCACATAAAAGCAATATCATATATTTGTCTTTCTGTGTCTGACTTACTTCACTCAGTATGACAATCTCTACGTCCATCCATGTTGCTGCAGATGGCATTATTTTGTTCTTTTCTATTGCGAAGTAATATTCCATGTGGTATATATGTATCACATCTTCTTTATCCATTCCTCTGTTGATGGACATAGGCTGTTTTCATGTCCTAGCTATTGTAGATAGTGCTGCAACGAACACTGGGGTGCACAGATCTTTTTGTATTATGGTTTTCTCCAGGTATATGCCCAGGAGTCAGATTGCTGGGTCATATGGTAGTTCTGTTTTTTGTTTTTAAAGGAACCTCCATACTGTTCTCCATAGTGGCTGCACCAGTTTACATTCCCACCAACACTGTAGTAGGGTTCCCTTTTCTCCACACCATCTCCAGCATTTGTTGTTTGTAGATTTTTTTGACTGGTGTGAGGTGATACCTCATTGTAGTTTTGACTTGCGTTTCTCTAATAATTAGCGATGTTGAACATCTTTCCATGTGCTTCTTGGCCATCTGTATGTCATCTTTGGAGAAATGTCTATTTAGATCTTCCCTCCTTTTTTGATTGGGTTATTTGCTTTTTTTATATTGAGCTACATGAGCTATTTGTATATTTTGGAGATTAATCCCTTGTCAGTTGCTTCATTTGCAAATATTTTCTCCCAGTCTGAGGGTTTTGTTTTGTTTATGGTTTCCTTTGCTGTGCAAAAGCTTTTAAGTTTAACACATTTTTGACGGGAGACATATTACGGCCACAGGCGTTAGTTTATGCAAAAATCCCCTGGGTCAATAATGTGTTAATTAGATCCCACTTGTTTATTTTTGTTTTTATTTTCATTACTCTAGGAGGTGGATACTTCCTTTAAGTCTTAATTCAAGAATCACTTTCTCACTAAGACCCTCTTGGTCTTACCTTTCCCATCAGTTGTTCTCCCTATCCCTACCCCTACTTCACATCCTTTCTCTGCTATGTGTTTTCTTCCCCTTAAGACCTACCATTAATATAATATGTAGTTTATTTTCCTTGTTTTTTTGGTTTTCTATTTGACTAGGATATAAGTTTGGGGTGTTTTTTAGGACATAAGTTTTACGGCAGCTGTGTTTTATATCCATCTGGCTCACTGATCTTTCCCCAGTGCCTAGAATAGTGTCTGGCACATAGTGGGTGCTCTATAAATATATTCATTTAAATGAATGAATGAAAAATATCAGAAAAATATAACAAGTTAGTATAGATAAATATTGGAAAAATATAACAAATATTAAATTAGAAACTACCCAGAAAGATTTCAGTGCACAATGTGCTCTGCGAATTTTCACAATAATGATAGTGTCCCACAAGAAACAACTCACCAGGGGCTTCCCTGGTGGCGCAGTGGTTGAGAGTCCGCCTGCCAATGCAGGACACACGGGTTCGAGCCCTGGTCTGGGAAGATCCCACATGCCACGGAGCAGCTGGCCCCGTGAGCCACAATTACTGAGCCTGCGCGTCTGGAGCCTGTGCTCCGCAACAAGAGAGGCCGCGATAGTGAGAGGCCCACACACCGCGATGAGGAGTGGCCCCCACTTGCCACAACTAGAGAAAGCCCTCGCACAGAAACGAAGACCCAACACAGCCATAAAAAAAAAAAAAAAAACAAACAACTCACCAAAGACAAAAATACAACTGAATTATAGAACACTCTAGTTACAGTCCTACTCTCATTATATTTAGAAACCCCAATACCAATACAAGTAATTTCCAGACATCACTGGTGCATCCCCTGTGAAACGGTGCCCCACAAGGTTAAAAAGCTCATTCTGAAACTGTGCCCCATAGGGTTAACAGAAACTGGTGACTGACAGCAATTCTTTAGCTTGTCTTACAGAACAGCAGATAAGGGAGAGTCTTGTTAAAAACCCCTATGCTTGTAATCTGCCTCCACTGATCAAGCTTGCCTTAATTGTTCCTGCAAATTGCATAACTTCCAAGCTTCACGTAGCTTAGACAAATACTGTATATCACAAGACTCCTTTAACCAACCCCTACAGATAACACCTCTGACATATGGGTCGCTACAGTAATGGCTGCTTCAGAAACATGGACCTAATCTTGCCCAGTTCAAACTGGTCAAGACCACTTGACCATTCAACTGAGCCTGCTCAAGTGTGCAATGGGTGACCTTTTGACATCTGAGGGCCAAAAGTTCCACCCCCAGATCATGCTAACACCCACATTTTCTGAACATACATCCTGTGAAGAAGCATGTAATTCAGATATGCCTGCAAAGAGCAGACATTACCTCACCTTTTTCCTGCCTCCAAACACCTCCACGGGCATCTCTGACTACCCTATACTCTTCATGCACAAATAATCCAAGCCCCTTGCCTTTGGGGAGGTGGATCAGAGAGTTGCTCTCCTGTTTCCTCACTTGGCTGCCTCTTGAATAAACATTTTCTCTGCTGCAAACCTCAGCGTCTCAGCATTAGGCTTTCTGCATATTGGACAAAGAAACCTGGTTTGGTAACACCAGCAGTTTTTGTCCCACGTGTTTAAAAAAAAAAAAGAAAGCATACAGAATTCAGAAAAATGTATCTACATATGTAAAGGCCAAAATTTTGCATGGATTCTATTATGTTCTGTCTACAATCCTCAACTTTGTAGTATACAGTTAAGTGCAAGATAATTACAGAATAAAATACATAACCACCTTTCATAATTAAAACCCACAAAATTGACCCTATTTACCATAAAAGATTTCTCTCATTCAAGTAAAGGTCATCTGAATTAAAAATTTTTAATTTCCTAATTGTAGCATGCATTTTTTCATTCGTTCAAATTGAAAAGTTTAATATTTTAAAGTCCTCATATGGAAATCATTTGCAATTTGCAAGTGTAAACCTTAAAAAGTTACTTTTACTAAAAGATGTGGATACTGAGCCTATTGGGGTCTGGGCTGGTTGGAAGGGAGGGAGTGGAGAGTACAAGACCTCAGAAGCCAGGACCTCAAGTCAAAATTCTAAAATTAACTTTCCCCAGCCCCAGAAAAAAAATGTCCTTCAAAAGCTTTAGCCATGAAGAACTATTTAATAACCAGTATTCTCAGTGTATTCCTCTATAAAAATTCCACCACCATCACTCCCCCCAAATCTCTAAATCTTTTTTTTTTTTTTACTCCAGGCCAGCAACATGGCTTTTTCCTAAATAAATAAAATTAAATACCAATCACAAAACTTAGAGATTTAAAATACAACCCAATTAATAAAGCCCTCTAAGTAGTCTTAAAACCATTCTTTTCAGTATGTTTGGGAACTAGGAACCACACTAGAAATAATAAAATCTGCAACATTTATAATCTGATCTTTAAAAATAATCTAGTTAAGAACAGAGTATTAGCATTGTTTTCTGGATAACTTATTTTTGAAGAGCAAATAACTTCAATGTGTTACAATATCCCCTAACTACTCAGGTTTCCTGCCAATCTCAGCAACACTTTCTTCAAAGTAAATGGTGGAAAAAGAACAATGTAAGTGTTTTGAAAGTGAAAAATAAAGTAACTTTATGTTTATATTCTTCTCTTGGGTGGGGTATAGTTCTTATAAGTGAACGACTTCAGGGATTTGGAAATAGGAACTTAGAGCTCTTTGGGGATCAGAATATCAATCTATTTCACATAAAGCATACTTATGGCTCTAGTGATAACGAGGCTATGCAGAGGGTAGGAAGAGATGAAGGAAGTTGTAAGGAAAGTTGCAACTTTGATTAAATAAAACACAGTTTCTCTAATGTTGGCAATGGTGGGAGAATCACAACTTGGAAGGACAACAGGGCTTTCCAGGCCTAGGCTTCCTTGGCTTTACTTGAGGTTTTCTCAATAATTAACTGACACTACTGTGCTGGCCTTAACCATTTTACATCCTAGACCAAGCATCTCTTTCCTTAATACTCCAGAGCATAGCCAAGAAAAATCTCTCATGTTTCGAAAGAGTTTATATCAAGACTAGGGGAATACAAAAAGAGGAAGCAACTAGACACCAAGATTAAAATATGGAATTACAAAATCCATTTTGCCCTCTAGAGCTTTTAAGGCTTATCCTCTCCTACTTAGCCAGCCACCACCTAGATGCCATCTTACCACTGTGCATCCAGATACTTACATTTCAGTATCACCCATTCCTAAAGTCTAGACCCAAGACTGATGCCATTTATTCAAATTTACTTAACATTCTGGAAACATACTATGATGTTTCATACTTTCTTGGCATGACACTGCTTCCTCTGGAATATTTTTCCCTGTTCCTACCTACTTACCTGATCCCTTTCTTCACCTTGAGAATTCATATTCATCCTCTGAGACCCAGTCTAAGCATCTTTCCTCCATGAAGTCTTCTCTGACTACTCTATGTAGAGTCATTCCTTCCTCTAAATTGTATATGCCTCTTACCATATTCCATTGCAATTACTTGTTTATGACTCTGTCTCCATGAGATTAAGCTCACTGACGGAAGGAACCCTGCCTTGTTTAATCTCTGTATTCCTTCTTCCCAGTTCCAGGCAAAGTATTTATTAAGTGTCTAATGCCTGGTTATCTGGATGAATGGTTAAAGGTAGCTCTAATACCTCTCCTTTGGAATGAAATATACAGACTTTGTGATTACTATGTTACTCACAGCGCTTTTCTGTTTACTTCCAGGTTTTAGCTATGTTCCTCATGTTGACATTGCCAAAAGTCTGATTTCTGGATAAGTAGGTTGTTACTGTACCATATAACTTTACAACATATTCTATTCCAACTGTGGCCAAAATGACTAAAACAACACTTTCCCATTAAGAGTTGCGTACTTTTGGGACTTCCATGGCGGTCCAGTGGCTAAGACTCTGTGCTTCCAATGCAAAGGGGCCCGGTTTCGATCCCTGGTCAGGAAACTAGACCCCACATGCCACAACTAAGAGTTCTCATGATGCAACTAAAGATCCCACGTGCCACAACGAAGATCTCGCATGCCACAGCGAAGATCCTGCATGCCACAACAAAGATCCCGCATGCCCCAACTAAGACCTGGTGCAGCCAAATAAATAAATAAATATTTTTAAAAAACGAGTTGTGTATTTTTGAGTAAATCAGGTTACCTATGTCCCCTAAACAAGATGTTACTTTTTCCTAACTAAATGTCTTTACGATTCTCTACCTATCTCCTTCCACTCCCAATATTATATCTAAAACCTTTTTGCAACAGATGTTTAAAACATATGCATATATACTTTGTTTAAATTGATATCACTATTTTCTTTCCACATTAAAACACACACCCAGGCCGTATTTATCTTTCCATTGTTATAACTTGTATCAGTTATGTTTTTTCACTGACTTAATTGCCACAGATTTTAAAGTACATCTAGATATTTTTCTGATTTTATATTAAGCAAATCTTAAGTAAACTACATTGCAACTGTATCTATGAGAAAGTTCTAGATTTCCAATCTAATGGTAGAGTGACTGTCCTTAAACTTTATTTACCTTTCTACCTCACTTCCTTGTCCACAGTCTTTTTGCTTTCCATAGACCCCTCGCAATTAGTAAGAGTTGAAATGGTGTTTTTCTGAGGTGAAAGTAATGTTTTCCTAAGCTTCAAATACTGATCTCAAAATCACAAATTAAATAATTGGTACTAAAAATACAATATACTTTTTATAATCCTTTCAAAGTTATAAAATCACATTACCTGATTAGACTGTGATAATCTTAGGATGGTAGGGAATTCATCTTTAAACTCATCTTTAAGGCCCATGATTGCTTTCTGGATCCCCTCGACTAAGACAAAAAGAAGTTAGGGGGTTAGAAAAAAAAAGGTTAACTAAAAATCCCCTAAACATAATTTAAAAGATCATGGAACACTGGGTCCACCTTGGGGATTTAATTCCCAGTTTCCACACCCATATCCCCTTTACAGGAAGATTGTGCATACTTCTTCCAGAGAAGTTCTTCAACACCTGCCCACATATCCACCCAACAGTTTTGACTGGCATGTTGAGTTCTTGCTTGGGTTCCTAGTTCGTGGCAAGCTTACAGGCCTGGGCACTGCTTGTCCTACTCTACCATTAGTGAGGGATGATGGCAGCCTTCAACTCAGAAATGCAGGCAAGGACAGAACCTGCAGCTCACTGCAGGGATTCCTTGTTACTTCACAATGGGCCTCTGAGAACTTGTTACAGAATCCTCTGAAACCACTCTGGCAGTGAGGAGGAAGAGTGTGTTTGGAGGCACAAGGGGAGGAGAAATGGGATGGGAAAATGAAGCACACTAAGGAGTTCTGCAATATGAATTGAATTTTGCCCCAATTTCTGCAGTGATACTTCAATTACTGGATCACCTGAGAACAAAGCTCCCTTTGAAAAATGTTGGCATACGCTTTAAAAGAAATGCTTCACATTTGATGCCACGTGGAAAAGAAACACCAGCAGTTAACTCAGGAAGACTTCTGAACAGGTTGTTTTTCCTTCACCCAAATGAGGATCACTAAGTCAGACCCAGGCAAAATCGTGAAGTCTTTGGTTTGCCTTCTTTAAAATCTCAACCTTTTTTTCTTCTTCATCTTTTTCTTCTTCTACTAGAAGAGTACTTTTTTGCCTTCTTCTTCTACTAGAAGAGTACTTTTTTGCCTTCTTTAAAGTTTGCCTTCTTTAAAATCCCAACCGTTTTTTCTTCTTCATCTTTTTCTTCTTCTACTAGAAGAGTACTCTTCTAGTACTCTCCCACTTCAGATAACCATTATTTTCCCCTTATCAAACATGGGAAGAACCGCATATTATGCAGACTTGATTGACTACCTGGTTATATTTTAGGGTGGATGAGTTGAGTTGGTTAACTCAAATCCCATTTTATTTATTTATTTATTATTTTTAAAAAATAAATTTATTTTATTTATTTTTGGCTGTGTTGGGTCTTTGTTGCTGTGTGCGGCTTTCTCTACTTGCAGCAAGCAGGGGCTATTCTTCAGTGCGGTGCGCGGGCTTCCCATTGCGGTGGCTTCTATTGTTGGGGAGCACGGGCTTTAGGCACGTGGGCTACAGTAGTTGTGGCACACAGGCTCAGTAGTTGTGGCTCGCAGGCTCTAGAGCGCAGGCGCAGTAGTTGTGGCGCATGGGCTTAGGTGCTCCGCGGTACGTGGGATCTTCCCGGGCCAGGGCTCGAACCCGTGTCCCCTGCATTGGTAGGCAGATTCTTAACCACTGCACCACCAGGGAAGCCCTCAAATCCCATTTTAATTTGAAGCCTTTATATTTAACTGCAGCTAGATGGATTTCTTCGGCAAACATAAAACTGGCTGCTGGAGGTCTATTTAGGGAACTGTCTGGGAAAGAGAAATGTTCATCAAAGGATTCCTCTAGATTGTGAAGCTTGCCAGATCCCCAGCTTTCACTTTGTCCTTAGTCCTTATCTGATGGGGAATACTCTCCATCACAGCACAACCACCTCTCTGAACCTTAACAGAACCTGCTTTCCTCCATCATAAATCTAATGCTTAAGATAATTATACCCTTAACATTTGGAAAGTGAAATCTATTGCCAGAAAGAATTATTAGACAATGATGAATACACAAACTGGGAGTCTATTATTAAATGAAAACTTTATTTGTCCTATTAAGATACTTGACTATCAGAGTCTACCAGAGTAACACCTGTTAGGACCTGTTCTCTCTGGTCTTCTTCTATGTTCTCCACTCCCATCAGTTCCCTAATTCTTTTTTCCATCTGCCCACCCTCAATGTCCTAGCTCCCAGTTGTTTCACTCAGTTTTCTTTTCATCCATTCTCACCCTCCTAGGCATCCTATAAAACTAACAAACCTACAAGAAAAACATATCATGTTAATATTTCCCACACTTCAAGCTTAACTGACTCTTTGTTAATTATTCTAACAAAATTCTTTTTGTCTTTTCTTTCTTAATGACCCTCTCTCAGGATGGGGAATGGTAGAAAAAGGCAGGGGGTGATAAGAAAAAAAATTCCACCTTGGGCTTCCCTGGTGGCGCAGTGGTTGAGAGTCCGCCTGCCGATGCAGGGGACACGGGTTCGTGCCCCAGTCTGGGAAGATCCCACATGCCACGGAGCGGCTGGGCCCATGAGCCATGGCCGCTGAGCCTGCATGTCCGGAGCCTGTGCTCCACAACGGGAGAGGCCACAACAGTGAGAGGCCCGCGTACTGCAAAAAAATAAAATAAAATTCCACCTTGCCACACTTAACATTTGTGACCATATCTGATAATGTTTTGGTTTTTATTTAATCATATCTTATACCTATATCCTTACACATCTTACATTATTACAGATAAAGTTAGATGAAATAATGTCAATGGCTATCTTTAGCTGTTATACTTTATAACTCATAATTGAGTGCTCCATACTTACAAAATAAATTCTAATAAGAATCTGAGGCAGTTTGTATGTAGGATGTTTGAAAATTGAATCATTTGAAATGTACTAAGGGAACTTATTCTTTAAAAGTAACTAATCCTAGATAAATTCTTCTATAAGGTAAATAACCATCTTTTTCCCAAGAAAAATAAATACCTGCTATGTATTTTGTAAATACAGATCTTCAAAGGTGTTTCAAAATAGATATAACATTTTGCTTCTCCTTAAAAATTATTTAATAACTATATTCTACAATTCCAGTTGGGTACCATTAGTATGGTACCCAACCATACTAATGGATGGAAAGACCGATGGAAGTCCTCAAATAGTTACAATAAAATGACAGGCCACACATGGAACAGAATTAACAACATTGGCAATGCTACCCAACTTTGGGAACTGCTGAGGTTCATTAGATGGTAGGAAGCTGGGAAGCAGATTTGTTGTTGTCTGTTTCCTGTATCACAATATAAACTTCATGAGCTCAGGGTCTTTGGTTGGCTCAAGGCTATATTCCCAATATGTAGATAATGTTTTACAATTTTACAAAAATATTTCCTGGAATATAATTGTATTTGTTACTTATGTCTTAGGCAGGATGAAAATTTTTATCATTAACAAATTCATCATGGAGTCAATTAACTGATATGTAAATGCAAAACAAGACACATTACATATACATACACACACATAATGTTTATCAAACACTATGGGAAGAAAACCTTTTTCCCCCCACACAAAGCACTACCTTTTAATTTATTTTACCCATGACAGTGACATAACCTAAATAATTAACTGAATTAATTCGAGATGAGCTCAGTAAGAACTAGCAAATAGATACACAAATAGAGAACATATGTCTTTGATTTTTCTTTACACTTTTTTAGCTAGATAATACGGAGTAGATTAATTGCAGCCTATTATTCTATATATTTGAGGATAGAAAATAAAATTGTAGCAAGTTCATGGATTTAGTACTGATAAAAACATGAGAAAATGAAAATATATGATGCAGTAGAGACCAAAAGAATATACCTATAATATACCTATAATACACACTACTATAGATAGTGTGTATTATAGATACACAATTTACACATATGTGTAAATAGATAACTCAAAAGGACCTACTGTATGGCACAGGGAACTCTACTCAATACTCATTCATTCATATGGCTGAGTAATATTCTATTGTATGTATATAGCACATCTTCCTAATATAGTCATCTGTCGATGGGCATTTAGGTTGTTTCCATGTCTTGGCTACCATAAATAGTACTGCTATGAACATTGGGGTGCATGTGTCTTTTCAAATTAGAAGTTTTTTGAGTGACTTTAGAACACAGTTCAGAACATTCCAAGGACAAAAAGAACTAGAAAAGCCATTTTAGATTTCATTCAGTCATTTCCTTGGAAGTATTGATATTGGTTTTGTTATTTGAAATTATTTTCCTCATAATGCAGTATAAACACATTTTGGGGTTAATAATGTTAAGAATCAAGAATTTTTCAGGATAAAAGAAAAAATACCTAATTATAAATCAAAGAACAAAGTAAAACACTGTAAGGTTAAACAGAATTGACTATATCATCATAAACTCATGATTTTCAAAAATACATTTTTTCTAGCTGTACAGAATGAAATAACTAGAAACACTGCCAACACAGTAGAAAAGAGCACCCCTAGCACTCAGATTCTGATTTATGTATGTATGTATGTATGTATGTATGTATGGCTCTGTGGGTCTTTGTTGCTGCATGCAGGCTTTCTCTAGTTCCGGTGAGCAGGGGCTACTCTTCGTTGTGGTGTGCAGGCTTCTCATTGCAGTGGCTTCTCTTGTTGTGGAGCATGGGCTCTAGGCACATGGGCTTCAGTAGTTGTAGGCTCTAGAGCGCAGGCTCAATAGTTGTGGCGCACGGGCTTAGCTGCTCTGCGGCATGTGGGATCTTCCCGGACTAGGGCTTGAACCCATGTCCCCTGCATTGGCATTTGGATTCTTAACTACTGCACCACCAGGGAAGTCCCTTTGGGCTTTAATATAATTCCCCCCTACCATGAGCCAGGACTCCTTGAAGAAATAGCTGACATTAGTCTGCAGCAGCAGAAGTACAAGATGAAGCAGGAAGATCTCAGGCCAGAAAGGAAGAAAGGTTCTTGAAGATTAATGGGGTCCTATTAGGAGGACACAGAAGGCAGCTGGAAGGAGCTACAAAGGCCTCCTTTACAATGGAAGACTCAGGCCATGTGAATGTTCACTGCTGCACTAATCGTAATATCAAGAAATTGTAAGCAACCCAAACATCCATTCTTCAACTACAGAATTAATAATTCAATTATAATATACCCATAATGGTTACTCTACAGCAGTAAACATGAACAAATTATAGCTACATGCAACATCGTGAATAAATCTCAGTAATATAATAATTTTGAATGAGAAAAAGCAAGATACAGAAAAAAAAGCAGAGCATGATTTCATTTATATGAAGTTCAAAAACACTCAAAACTAAGCAATATATTAGGAGTACACATATATGTGGCAAAATAGAGAAAAAAACCAAGGGAACCATAAACATAAAATTCAGGATAGTGGTTACTACTTCTGAGAGAAGAATGAAGAGGTGGGGTTGGACAAGGCCACATAAGGATTTTGAAGGTAACGGTAGTGTAATTTTTCTAAAACTTAATCATGTGTATGGGTATCGAAGGACTATAATCTTTATCCCTTACAACAATATATAAATACATCTTCTCAATATTTAATAAAAACAATGAAAGGAAATAACCTGATTAACAAATTGCTGTAAAAACTTTGGTAAAAAATTGTCATTAAAAGCTATTCCAGTAATAATGGTAAAGGCACTTTTTTCATTCATTCGTTATTTACTGAGCACCTACTATGTGTCATCACTGTTCAGCACTGGGAATAGGGTAGTGAATAAAATAGAAAAAAACCCTTGCTCTACTGGAACTTACATCCAGTGGAACAGAATCAAACTATTTGCTATTTTTTATGGACCTAGAAAAGCCATTTCTTTCATTAGTAACTTGCTCAGATTTTGAGGTGAATGTTTCACAGTTATATTCTACATAACGTGATAAAACTAACTATATATGATATAAAATATTCTTCTTATTGAAAAGATCTTATTTTAGCCTTAGAAACGTTTATGTTACAAATCAATGTTTTAGATGAAAATCTTTCTTTTCTTACATCTCCCTCATCAAATCTGTAGTCATAACCAGAAATAAGAGTTTTTGAGCAGCTACATATCTTCTGATAGATATCTCCACTTTGGAAACAGGCAATCTAAAATTGAAGCCTTTCAAGAAAGGCAATATTAAACACATTTAAGTATCCATAGTCCACATATTTTTATGGCCTTTGGTTAGAGTCTCAGACTTATCTGCTTTATGCTATAACCTCTGCCAGGCATGACTAAAAATATGGATTTTGTATTTCGGTCCTTTCCCTTATAGACATAGAATGTATAGCTTAATTGCCTAGATACTTAAGCAGCTCTCCCTGGTCAAACCAATAATATATTCAAACATAATGAAAAAGAAAACTGGTGAATTCCATATAATTCTATATAATTATAAAAAAGAAAATTGTTATGTTCACTCAAAGGAGCAAAAAATGAAAACACTGAAGGATGCAGTCCACTCTTTCTTTGACCCAACACTTTGACAGCAACTTGATGACACGTCTCTAAAGCTGAGCCCAGGGCCTCCCTGGTGGCGCAAGTGGTTGAGAGTCCGCCTGCCGATGCAGGGGATACGGGTTCGTGCCCCGGTCTGGGAGGATCCCATATGCCGCGGAGCGGCTGGGCCCGTGAGCCATGGCCGCTGAGCCTGCGCGTCCGGAGCCTGCGCGTCCGGAGCCTGTGCTCCGCAACGGGGGAGGCCACAACAGTGAGAGGCCCGCATACCGCAAAAAAAAAAAAATAAATAAATAAAGCTGAGCCCAGACAAGATATAATTCACCACATGCACATTTATGTAAACTTACCATGAGACTACATTTATGTTCAGCCAGTACCAACCAATCCTCTTAAGTATTTCTAAGGTATTTGTACAAAAATATTCTTACAAGTTAAAAGTGTGATGAATTATACAATTATAATAACCATGCCCTTTATTTTAAAATGAAGTCCTCTTGACCAATGACATTGCATCTGCCTAATTTGTAGTTATTATTCAATTTTCACATGAACAAGTCGATAAAGCCCAAAACTAAACATGTCTAATATGCCTTATCTAGGCAATTAGAAGATTGGGAAATCAAGCTTTGTGTTTCTTTTAAAGGATGTAGTAAAGCCAGATTATTTTTTCAGATTCTATTTATGTTAAGAAAGCAGGATGGTTTTGTGGACCGTACATGAGTATTACTATCTCTCTACAAATGACGAACCAGGCTCTGAGGAATTTAGAAAGCATCCCCAAACCAGGAAGTGGCAGAGCAAGGACTCTTGTCTAGATTCCCTTTCAAAATTTTGAATTCTCCTTACCAGCATATGGCCTCTCTTAGATGGAGTGAGTGACTTTCAAGAGCAGAAAGAAAAATGAGAGAATAACAATAGGCGTAATACTCTAAAATGGTCTAAGAAATTTAGAAAAAGGTTCAGATGATCAGAAATTCTATTATGGAAGGCTTTCACCTTCTCAATCAAAATCTGAGTGTCCACTGTATGCCAGGGACCTGGACACAAAAATGAACAGAAAAAGTCCTTTATCTAAATAAAGGACCAGGCAATATAAAACAAACACTTTCAAAGAAAATTACAATAAAATATTATAAAAGCAGTAACACAAAGTGCTCTATGCCAGCAAGAGAAAGGGTGCCAACTTTGGGTGGCCAAAGTCTGAAAAGATTTTATTTGAGAAACACGTCAGACACTGCAAGAAACTGGGGACAGTGATAAATAAAACAGATGGTATTGCCATTCTCATGGAGCTTGCATTACAGTAGGAGAAGAGACAGCAAACAAATGAGGTCATCCCATGTAGTAATAAATGCCATAATGGAAATTAAACTGAGCAACATATAGAGACAACTGGGCCCCCACTTTCAGTTGGAACGTCAAGGAAGAACATTTGAGACAATGAGAAACACCTGAGAAGTCAGGGGTGTATGCCGCTACCAATCGTTATCACTTAACCTCTGGAGCAAAATCATTAAGTTTTTAAAAAATCGCACTGGGACTTCCCTGGTGGCGCAGTGGTTAAGAATCTGCCTGCCCATATGGTTTTGGTAGAAGGACGTGCTCTCACTCCCTCTTGCAAGAACACCAGAATCACAACTAACTGCTGAACAATCATCGACAGGAAGACACTGGAACTCACCAAAAAAGATACCCCACGTCCAAAGACAAAGGAGAAGCCATAGTGAGAGAGTAGGAGGGGCGCAATCACAATAAAATCAAATCCCATAACTGCTGGGTGGGTGACTCACAAACTGGAGAACAATTATACCACAGAAGCCCACCTACTGGAGTGAAGGTTCTGAGCCCCATGTCAGGCTTCCCAACCTGGGGATCCGGCAACGGGAGGAGGAATTCCTAGAGAATCAGACCTTGAAGGCTAGCGGGATTTGACTGCAGGACTTTGACAGGACTGGGGGAAACAGAGACTCCACTCTTGGAGGGGACAAACAAAGTAGTGTGCACATCAGGACCCAGGGGAAGGAGCAGTGACCCTATAGGAAACTGAACCAGAACTACCTGCTAGTGTAGGAGGGTCTACTGCAGAGGTGGGGGGATGGCTCTGTCTCACCATGAGGACAAGGACACTGGAAGAAGAAGTTCTGGGAAGTACTCCTTGGTGTGAGCCATCCCAGAGTCTGCCATTAGCCCCATCAAAGAGCCCGGGTAGGCTCCAGTGTTGGGTTGCCTCAGACCAAACAACCAACAGGGAGGGAACCCAGCCACACCCATCAGCAGTCAAGTGCATTAAAGTTTTACTGCAGCCAGCTCTACCCACCACCAGTCCCTCCCACCAGAAAACTTGCACAAGCCTCTTAGATAGCCTCATCCACCAGAGGGCAGACAGCAGAAGCAAGAACTACAATCCTGCAGCCTGTGGAACAGAAACTACATTCATAGAAAGATAGACAAGATGAAAAGACACAGGCTATGTACCAGATGAAGAAATAAGATAAAACCCCAGAAAAACAACTAAATGAAGTAGAGATAGGCAACCTTCTAGAAAAAGAATTTAGAATAATGATAGTGAAGATGATCCAGGATCTCAGAAAATGAATGGAGGCAAAGATCGAGAAGATGCAAGAAATGTTTAACAAAGACCTAGAAGAATTAAAGAACAAACAAACAGAGATGAACAATACAATAACTGAAATGAAAAATACACTGGAAGGAATCAATAGCAGAATAACTGAGGCAGAAGAATGGACAAGTGACCTGAAAGACAGAATAGTGGAATTCACTGCTGTGGAACAGAATAAAGAAAAAAGAATAACAAGAAATGAAGACAGCCTAAGAGACCTCTGGGACAACATTAAACGCAACAACATTTGCATTATAGGGGTCCCGGAAGGAGAAGAGAGAGAGAAAGGACCCAAGAAAATATTTGAGGAGATTATAGTCGAAAACTTCCCTAATATGGGAAAGAAAATAGCCATCCAAGTCCAGGAAGCGCAGAGAGTCCCATATAGGATAAACCCAAGGAGAAACATGCCGAGACACATAGTAATCAAGCTGGCAAAAATTAAAGACAAAGAAAAATTATTAAAAGCAGCAAGGGAAAAATGACAAATAACATACAAGGGAACTCCCATAAGGTTAGCAGCTGATTTCTCAGCAGAAAAGCTACAAGCCAAATGGAGTGCCATGATATACTTAAAGTGATGAAAGGGAAGAACCTACAACCAAGATTACTCTACCCAGCAAGGATCTCATTCAGATCCAATGGAGAAATCAAAAGCTTTACAGACAAGCAAAAGCTAAGAGAATTCAGCACCACCAAACCAGCTCTACAACAAATGCTAAAGGAACTTCTCTAAGTGGGAAATACAAGAGAACAAAAGGACATACAAAAACAAACCCAAAACAATTAAGAAAATGGTCATAGGAACATACATATCGATAATTACCTTAAATGTGAATGGATTAAATGCTCCAACCAAAAGACACAGGCTTGCTGAATGGATACAAAAACAAGACCCATACCCACTTCAGACCAAGGGACACATATAGACTGAAAGTGAAGGGATGAAAAAAGATATTCCATGCAAATGGAAATCAAAAGAAAGCTGGAGTAGCAATACTCATATCAGATAAAATAGACTTCAAGATAAAGAATGTTACAAGAGACAAGGAAGGACACTACATAATGATTAAGGGATCAATCCAAGAAGAAGATATAACAATTATAAATATATACGCACCGAACAGAGGAGCACCTCAATACATAAGGCAACTGCTAACAGCTATAAAAGAGGAAATCGACAGTAACACAATAATAGTGGGGGACTTTAACATCTCACTTACACCAATGGACAAATCATCCAAAGAGAAAATTAATAACGAAACACAAGCTTTAAATGCCACAATAGGCCACGTAGATTTAATTGATATTTATAGAACATTCCATCCAAAAACAGCAGATTACACTTTCTTCTCAAGTGCACACGGAACATTCTCCAGGATAGATCACATCTTGGGTCACAAATCAAGCCTCAGTAAATTTAAGAAAACTGAAATCATATCAAGCATCTTTTCCGACCACAACACTATGAGATTAGAAATCAATTACAGGGAAAAAAACGTAAAAAACAAAAACACATGGAGGCTAAACACTACATTACCTACTAACCAAGGGATCACTGAAGAAATCAAAGAAGAAATCAAAAAACACCTAGAGACAAATGACAATGAAAACACGATGATCCAAAACCTATGGGATGCAGCAAAAGCAGTTCTAAGAGGGACGTTTATAGCTATACAAGCCTACCTCAAGAAACAAGAAACATCTCAAATAAACAATCTAACCTTACACCTAAAGGAACTAGAGAAAGAAGAACAAAGAAAACCCAAAGTTAGCAGAAGGAAAGAAATTGTAAAGATCAGAGCAGAAATAAATGAAATAGAAACAAAGAAAACAATAGCAAAGATCAATAAAACTAAAAGCTGGTTCTTTGAGAAGATAAACAAAATTGATAAACCATTAGCTAGACTCATCAAGAGGGAGAGGACTCAAATCAATAAAATTAGAAATGAAAAAGGAGAAGTTAAAACAGACACCACAGAAATACAAAGCATCCTACAAGACTACGACAAGCAACTCTATGCCAATAAAATGGACAACCTGGAAGAAATGGACAAATTCTTAGAAAGGTATAACCTTCCAAGAGTGAACCAAGAAGAAATAGAAAATATGAACAGACCAATCACAAGTAATGAAATTGAAACTGTGATTAAAAATCTTCCAACAAACAAAAGTCCAGGACCAGATGGCTTCACAGGTGAATTCTATCAAACATTTAGAGAAGAGCTAACACCCATCCTTCTCAAACTCTTCCAAAATATTGCAGAGGAAAGAACACTCTGAAACTCATTCTATGAGGCCACCATCATCCTGGTATCAAAACCAGACAAAGATGCTACAAGAAAAGAAAATTACAGACCAATATCACTGATGAATATAGATGCAAAAATCCTCAACAAACTACTAGCAAACAGAATCCAACAACACATTAAAAGGATCATACACCATGATCAAGTGGGATTTATCCCAGGGATGCAAGGATTCTTCAATATATGCAAATCAATCAATGTGATACACCATATTAACAAACTGAAGAATAAAAACCATATGGTCATCTCAATAGATGCAGAAAAAGCTTTTGAAAATTCAACACCGATTTATGACAAAAACTCTCCAGAAATGGGCATAGAGGGAAACTACCTCAACATAATAAAGGCCATATATGAAAAACCCATAGAAAACATCATTCTCAATGGTGAAAAACTGAAAGCATTTCCTCTAAGATCAGGAACAAGACAAGGATGTCCACTCATGCCAATAGTATTCAACATAGTTTTGGAAGTCCTAGCCATGGCAATCAGAGAAGAAAAAGAAATAAAAGGAATACAAATTGGAAAAGAAGAAGTAAAATTGTTTGCAGATGACATGATACTATACATAGAGAATCCTAAAGATGCCACCAGAAAACTACAAGAGCTAATCAATGAATTTGGTAAAGTTGCAGGATACAAAATTAATGCACAGAAATCTCTTGCATTCCTATACACTAATGATGAAAAATCTGAAAGAGAACTTAAGGAAACACTCCCATTTACCATTGCAACAAAAAGAATAAAATACCTAGAAATAAACCTACCTAGGGAGACAGAAGACGTGTATGCAGAAAACTATAAGACACTGATGAAAGAAATTAAAGATGATACCAACAGATGGAGAGATATACCATGTTCTTGGATTGGAAGAATCAATACTGTTGATTCTTCATTGTTCAAAATGACTCTATTACTCAAAGCAATCTACAGATTCAATGCAATCCCTATCAAATTACCAATGGCATTTTTTACACAACTAGAACAAAAAATCTTAAAATTTGTATGGAGACACAAAAGACCCCGAATAGCCAAAGCAGTCTTGAGGGAAAAAAACGGAGCTGGAGGAATCAGACTCCCTGACTTCAGACTATACTATAAAGCTACAGTAATCAGGACAATATGGTACTGGCACAAAAACAGAAACATAGATCAAGAGAACGAGATAGAAAGCCCAGAGATAAACCCACGCACCTATGGTCAACTGATCTATGACAAAGGAGGCAACGATATACAATGGAGAAAAGACAGTCTGTTCAATAAGTGGTGCTGGGAAAACTGGACAGCTACATGTAAAAGAATGAAATTAGAACACTCCCTAACACCATACACAAAAATAAACTCAAAATGGATTAGACCTAAATGTAAGACTGGACACTATAAAGCTCTTAGAGGAAAACATAGGAAGAACACTCTTTGACATAAATCACAGCAAGATCTTTTTTGATCCACCTCCTAGAGTAATGGAAATAAAAACAAAAATAAACAAATGGGACCTAATGAAACTTAAAAGCTTTTGCACAGCAAAGGAAACCATAACAAGATGAAAAGACAACCCTCAGAATGGGAGAAAATATTTGCAAATGAATCAATGGACAAAGGATTAATCTCCAAAATATATAAACAACTCATGCAGCTCAATATTAAACAAAGTAACAACCCAGTGCAAAAATGGGCAGAAGACCTAAATAGACATTTCTCCAAAGAAGACATACAGATGGCCAAGAAGCACATGAAAAGCTGCTCAACATCACTAATTATTAGAGAACTGCAAACCAAAACTACAATGAGGTATCACCTCACACCAGTTAGAATGGGCATCATCAGAAAATCTACAAACAACAAATTCTGGAGAGGGTGCAGAGAAAAGGGAACCCTCTTGCACTGTTGGTGGGAATGTAAATTGATACAGCCACTATGGAGAACAGTATGGAGGTTCTTTAAAAAACTAAAAATAGAATTACCATATGACCCAGCAATCCCACTACTGGGCATATACCCAGAGAAAATCATAATTCAAAAAGACACATGCACCCCAATGTTCATTGCAGCACTATTTACAATAGCCAGGTCATGGAAGCAACCTAAATGCCCTTCGACAGACAAATGGATAAAGAAGATGTGGTACATATATACAATGGAATATTACTCAAACATAAAAAGGAACGAAATTGGGTCATTTGTTGAGACATGGATGGATCTAGAGACTGTCATACAGAGTGAAGTAAGTCAGAAAGGGAAAAACATCATATATTAACGCATATATGTGGAACCTAGAAAAATGGTATAGATGAACCGGTTTGCAGGGCAGAAATTGAGACACAAATATAGAGAATAGACGTAGGGACACCAAGGGGGGAAAACCGGGGTGGGGTGGGGATGGTGGTGTGATGAATTGGGCGATTGGGATTGACATGTATACACTGATGTGTATAAAATTGATGACTAATAAGAACCTGCTGTATAAAAAAATAAAAAAAATGTTTTTAAATCAACATTTCTAAAACTGATCAGGGGAGGGCAGTAAAGAGTTACATATGGCTGCTAGTCAAGTAAGTATTCATACAAGAGAAAAAAAAACTACGAACAATAAATGCTGGAGAAGGTGTGGAGAAAAGGGAACCCTCTTGCACTGTTGGTGGGGATGTAAACTGATACAGCCACTATGGTGAACAGTATGGAGGTTCCTTATAAAACTAAAATTAGAACTATTGTAGGACCCAGCAATCACATTACTGGGCATGTACCCTAAGAAAACCATAATTTTTAAAAAGTCATGTACCACAATGTTCATTGCAGGTCTATTTACAATAGCCAGGACATGGAAGCAACCTAAGTGTCCATCAACAGACGAATGGATAAAGAAGATGTGGCACATATATACAACGGAATATTACTCAGCCATAAAAAGAAATGAAATTGAGTTTTTAAAGTGAGGTAGATGGACTTAGAGACTGTCATACAAAGTGAAGTAAGTCAGAAAGAGAAAAAGAAATACCGTATGCTAACACATATATATGGAATCTAAAAAAAAATGCTTCTGAAGAACCTTGGGGCAGGACAAGAATAAAGATGCAGACGTAGGGAATGGACTTGAGGACACAGGGAGGGGGAAGGGTAAGCTGGGATGAAGTGGGAGAGTGGCATGGACATATATACACTACCAAATGTAAAATACATAGGTAGTGGGAAGCAGCCACATAGAACAGGGAGATCAGCTCGGTGCTTTGTGACCACCTAGAGGGGTGGGATAGGGAGGGTAGGAGGGAGACACAAGAGGGAGGAGATATGGGGATATATGTATATGCATAGCTGATTCACTTTGTTATACAGCAGCAACTAACACACCATTGTAAAGCAATTACACTCCAATAAAGATGTTTAAAAATAAATAAATAAAGCAAATGAGAGAATTCAAAAAAAAAAAAAAAGAAAGAATCCACCTGGCAATGCAGGGGACACGGGTTTGCCCTGGTTTGGGAAGATCCCACATGCTGCTGAGCAACTAAGCCCTTGTGCCACAAGTACTTAGCCTGCACTCTAGAGCCCGCAAGCCACAACTACTGTGCCCGCGTGCCTAGAGCCCATGCTCCACAACAAGAGAAGCCACGGCAATGACAAGCCCGTTCACTGCAACGAAGAGTAGCCCGCGCGCAGCAACGAAGACCCAACACAGCCAAAAAACAAATAAATAAAATTTTAAAATAAATTAATAAAATAAAATAAAAACTCAGCACCTTTATTCTACATAGTTTACCTTCAGTCTAACTGCATAACTTCTCCATTGCTCAAAATCTCTTGATTCAATTTTCATCCTTCCCCAGTATAAAAAAGAAGAAAAATCTCTTTTTTTTCCCCAATCAACAGGGCTGCTCTCAGCCAGGCTGGCCGCAGCAGTGGCCTGGTGCTCACTGCACTGAGGGCTGTCCTCACCTTGGCCAGCTTTCCGGGAAGTGCAGGTTCCAAGGAGGCTGCTGTGCTCCCGGTGCACCTCAAGCACGGGCAGGTGGGCAGGTTGGCAGGCGGAGGCCTCCAACTCACAATGGCGTTCAGCCACTACCTCCGCATCTCGCCGGGGCCCTCGCTGGCCTCGGGGCTTCAGCCTTCGCCTCCACCGCAGCCTCTCTCACCCAGCTGCAAATAGGTACACTCACCCCTGACTACTACCATTTGTCTGTGACGGAGACCTTTGGGCCTGTTCTCATAGGCCCCGCGGCACGTGCCCTGACGTGTGACGTCAACGCGTCACACACTGGGCGTAGCAAAGCCGGGCGTGGGGTGAGGAATCCTGGGATAGATTTCAGGCGCCGGGCCGCGGAGGTTCCCGAACCGCTGGCCTCAGTATTCCCGTACTCTGCGCCTGTCCAAACGTACCCCCAGGGCCGGTTATGGCGCAGGCACCAAGCTGTTGTCTTGGCTTCTCCTCCACTTCACCCCTCCCCCAACTTTGCATGCCCTTGGAGACTGAAATGCCAGCCCAGAGAACTGTACTTCTGCCTAAAATCAGAGACACTCAGGTCCCAGGGGTTTGGAACTGCCTGTGGAGAAGAGCAAATGGTGCTGACTGCGGTTGATTCATTTGCCATGAAAACGCGGGCTCTAGTGATAGGGGTCCTGCCATACATCATTTTGAAGAAAATGGATGATAGTTTTAGGGAGAAAGCCCAAGAATAGTATCAGCAGAAAGATTTAATCCCAAGACCTAACACTTTAATTTTTGTCAACCCAGTAACCTTTATTTTTCAGAGGTTTCTTCACCCTCAATCCACTCCCCAACCTAAAGTATCAAGTTTTTGTTAAATTACACCAGTCATAATATTGGAAAAGTCATAAAAAAAATAATGTAGTATGATGTGATGTGAATAAGGGACCCCAGGGTTAGAAGTCAAGAGACCCTGGGATATTAGTGTCAGGCTTGATCTGACTACCTGTAGGAACTACCAGTCACTTAATCCCTCAGCTCAAACTTATTAATCAGTAAAGTGAGGGAGTTGAAATAGAGATCTTCAAAATTTTGAGTGTCTGACCTTAGCAACTCTGATACATTATCACAGATAATGACTACATGTTTTTGTAGCTGTAATTTCCCCAGAATGAAAACCAAAAATTAGGGCACAGTGCAGGAAAAACAAGGACGTACTTATAAAATATTGGCAAGAAAAAAAAAAAACAATTCTCAGTCAAAGCAAAATCTCTAAAGTTTAGTTCATTAAACCATACGGTTTTAAAAATATAAAAACGAATATATTTCAAAACCGGCCATTCTTGGTTTGTATACAGAAAGCAGGCTGTTGCTAAAATTCTTCAATGCTTAAAGTAGCAAACAGGAAGAAGACAGATATTTAGATCTCCCTGTTCCTTAGATCTTGCAACTTTCTTTTGTTACTAGCCAAAGTTTTCTCTTCCCTTTACTTTCTCAGCTTTCTTACTTCCTCTTTAGATTAATCCTTTGCATTCTGGCCCTGTGGGGGATTTCTTTAAAGTCTCCTCACCACCTCTAAGCCTTTTCTCAGTCTTCACCCTTTTCAAGCTTTATAGTAGCTGATGCTGTTGATCACCCATAATTCTTAAGATAGCCTTTTTCCTTCATAAGATAATTTCCTATTTTATTTACCTGGATATACTCTGTGTCTTCTCTCCCTTCTTCCTCTCCCTTTTTCTCCACACTCCAAAGTCTCCTACTTTGTCCTTTTTTTCATTAAACTCTTTTCCATGGCAATCACATCTGAACATTGGCTTAAATTATTATTTCTTTTCTATTATTCTATTATTCTATTATTATTTCTACCAATATTATTATTATTGGTAGAAACTCCACAAATCCCTAACTCTGATACTATTCTCTGTTCAGAGTTTTCAAAATACCTACTGAACAAAATAATAATAAAATCACCAATTATTGAATGCTGACAATCTAAGCACTTAATATATTGAATAAATATTATTAAATTTTCAAAAATGAAGTATTCACAGATATGTGATTAATATACAGTATATTGAGTACTTTTTGGTCTTGTTATCACACCCAGTGTATAGATACATGTGACAAAGGCTACTATATTTCAATATGCATTTGTGTATCTTGTAATGCTATTATAAATACTATTGTTTGGGGGAAAAGAGTTTATAGCTATGCATAATAATAAAAATAAGACATGTATCATCAACTCCTGAATAATGCCCTGAATCTTTACCATGTGGGAAGTCAATATTTGTACTACTAGAACAGTAGTAACACAAACCTGTTTACACTCTAACAAATTATTAAAAACCTGTTTACACTCTTACAAATTATTGAAGACCCCAAATAGCTTTTGTTTATGTGAGTTGTACCTACTGATAATACTTTACTATAAATTAATACTGATATGTTTATAAAATATTTTTAATTCATATGGTAGGCAGCCTCTAAGATGGCCCACAATGATCCCTACCTCCTGATAGTCATGCCCTTGTGAAAAGTCATGCCCTTGTGAAATCCCCTCCCCTTGATTTGCAGCCTGGATTTATTGACTCCTTTCAAAACACAGAGTACAGCTGAAATGATGGGATGTCACTTCCAGGATTAGGTTACAAAAAGACTGTGGCTTCTGCCTTGCTTGTTCTCTCTCTCTCTCTCTCTCTCTCTCTCTCTCTTTCTCTCAATCTCTCTGAGGGAAGCCAGCTTCCATGTTGTAAGTTGTCCTATGAAGAGATCCATGTGGCAAGGAATTGATATCTCTGGCCAACAGCAGTGAGGAACTGGGTTCTGTCAATAGCTACATAGGCGAGCTGAGAAGATCCCCCTCCCAGTCAAGCCTTAAGATTACTGCAGCCCTGCTGACATCCTGATTATAGCTTTGTGAGAGACCCTAAGCCAGAGGTACCCAACTAAGCCACACCTGGCTTCCTGACCCAAGAAATGCTGAGATAATATTTATTGTTTTAAGCTGCTAAATTTGGGGGCAATTTGTTACACAGCAACATATAACTAATACAATTCATCTTAAAATAACAATAATAACATACTCTATGAAAAATAACTATTTCCCAAAAAGAAAAATGTAGTGAGATGAGTGGTATTGTTTTCAATGTTTGAAAATCTCCCTAATGTCTAGTTTTATAGAAGACATCTGATTTCTCATATCTGCTTCTGAATTTAACCTGTTGCAGTACATTGTTTTGGTTGACATACATGAAGAAAACCCAGCCTTACCCAGACATGTAGTTGCGGAGGGAGTATTTTAATAGTCTTTCCTGATAACTGTGGATATTCTTCTTTAGTCTTATACCAGCATTCAGCAAGTGATAATTTCTTAAAGGTGAGTTGCAATGTAGAAACAATATAATCTTGTTACATTAAAATTTATTGGTCTGTCTTGCACTTTGAACCAATCATTTACTAATGCATGACTTTGTAACATCATGTATTGATCATTTGAGTAATATTGGTTCTCTGAGTTATGCAAATCTTCCATTGATATGTTGCATTAGTTGCATTATACAACAACCTCCCTGCCTCCCTCTAAAAAAAAAAAAAAAAAAATTTTTGTTAATATCACCACCATTCTTACCAGAAAAGCCTTTAAGTTTGGGGGACTTGTTGTATTAGTTATCTACTATTACATAGCAAATTATCCCAAGTTAGCAACTTAAAACAACCAACGTTTATTATCTCACAGTTTCAGTGGGTCAGGAATCTAGGAGTGGCATAGCTGGGTGGTTCTGCCTCCAAGTCTTTCAAGAAGTTGCAGTCAAGCTGTTGGCTGGGCTGCAGTCATTTAAAAGTGCAACTGAGAGACAATCTACTTACAAACTCATTCAACATGCTGCTTGGCAGGCTTCAGAAGACCTACTTCCAAGTTCATTCACATGGTTGCTTGCAAGCCTCGGTTCCTTACCATGTGGGCCTCTCCATGGACTGCTTGAGTTTCCTTATTACAGGGCAGCTGGCTTCCCTTTCCCAGGGATAAAAGAGAGAGAGAGAGAGAGACAAACACTCACACACAGAATAAGAGAGCCAACCCAAGACAGAAGTCACAGTCATTTCATAGACTAATGTCAATATGATAGCTCATCACTTCAGCCATGTTCTGTTTACTAGAAATGGTCCAGGCCAAACTCAACGGGAGGGAAGCTAAGCTCCACCTTTTGAGGGGAGCTGGATCAAAGAATGTGGAGACATAGCTACAAAGCCACCACAAGTTGTCAAACTCATGATGCCGGATGCAAGTTCCTCCCAAATTATAATTTTTCCTTTAAAGCTCAAGCTTATCATCGGCAACAAACACTGTCTGTTGTTTTTCTAGAAATGACAGGCTTCTTTCATTTTAGAGAAAATATCTTGCCAAACACTCAACTCTATATAGCCATAGTTTTTCTGTCAGACATTCTTTCAAGTGAAAATGATCTCTGTGAGAAAGCAGCAACTTTAGCTCACGACTCCAGCAAGTAGACTATTGCTTTTCCTTGGGGCAATCATATATTTCAGTATGCACAGAAAAGCCTTATGCATACTTCCTATTAAATCACACAAAATATTAAAATGATGTATACTCAAGGGTAAATATTTAATAAAATTAATCATTTTTATTGCTTCATCTTATGTAAAACTGACTTTTGGGGGGGGGGTATAGACTAGACTACTCAGAACTTCTGACTAGGAAAATCATTGTGGAGCAGGTAAATCAAGAAAAGCTCCACGGAAAAAGGTGTATGTTGACATTGGCTGGGAGCTACTTTAAGAATGGCAGCGAGGAGGAAAGGTGGGAGAGGAAAATAAGCAAAAACAGCGGGACTGGAATGAGACGAGCATGTTATGTTCAAGAACGAAGGGAAAGCAGGCTAATTTGGGAGCAAGCTGTGGACTTGATATAGGCACCTGTGAAGGGAAACAGCCTGATAGCCTCATAAAATAGACCCCAGCTGAAGGGGCAGTGTGAGAGGAGGACTATCGGAAGTCCAAGGGCTTCTCAGGATTGTTATCTACCGGGAAATGCAGCCGGAGGGTCCCAGCAGGCTTCCATGAGACACAGAATCACCTTTGACTATTCTATTTCCCACTCCTGAGGGCACCAATGCTAGTCAAAACCATACAGTTAAATAAGAGCTTTTCCCTGTCTTATCTTTTCTCCTTCCCTCTTGCATCTTTGAAAGGGCCCAAACCAGCAACCGATGAGAGAAAAGGGGCACTGAGAAGAGGAAGCGCAGCTTACCACGGACGGCTGCCTCCTTTCTCCACTGTAGACTTCCAAGCCTGGCACAAAACAGGTACGAAAGGGAAGAAGTTTTAAACGGAATGAGGTTAGAGTTTGGATTCTTATCCTGGACTGGACTCTAATTACTAAAAAGAGACTATTATTACCTGAGAGAAAACACAAAACTAAAAATCTACCTGAGAATTCAAGGGAGTAGAGGTGGAACACAGTGAGCCGGCACAAATTGACGGTGCAAGTTTGAAGGAACGTGGACAAAAAGATAGTTGCTTTCAGCTTGCACCCTACTAAGTTCACCTCCTGTAACGAAGTGGTTACAATAACTATTTATTGAGCACTTATTTTTGCAGGCTGAGGTTCTGCTGGCCATGTTTCAATGAATGGCCAAGATGTATTTATGTTGAGGAGAATGGTGTTTTCAGAGTGATTGGAACCAGGCTACCCAGAGTTCACATCCTAGCTCTGCTACTTAAAAAATGTGACATTGTTAATCTCTTGAACTCTCAGTTTCTTCATCTATAAAATGAAAATAAGTAATGCCTACCTCACAGGGTTGTGGTGAAGAGTGAAGGAGATATATAGGTGCCATAACACAGCGCCTGGCACATAGTGAGCACTCAATAAATGGTAGCAATGATTATCATCTTTTTTTTAAATTGGAGTATAGTTGTTTTACAACATTGTGTTAGTTTCTACTGTACAGCAAAGTGAAGTAGAGTTCCCTGTGCTGTACAGAAGGTTCTTATTAGTTATCTGTTTTATACATATTAGTGTATATATGTCAATCCCTATCTCCTGTTGATCTTTGAGCATTTGGATCCAGCCCAGCCTGAAACAAACTCTACTCCTGGACTTTTCAGTTAAGTGAGCCAAAAAAATCCCCCCTTTCCGGCTATGTGTATAGTGGCCTACTACTGTGTAACAAGTTACCCCCAAACTTTGTGGCTTTAAACAACATTTAGTATCACAGTGTCTAGGGGTGAGGAATCTAGGGGTGGCATCTCTGGGTCCCCTGGCTCACAGACCCTCACGAGATTACATAAAGATGTTAGCTTAGGCTGCTTCAGCTCAAAGCTTGATTGAGAAAGGATCTCCTTCCAAGCTCACTTCTTGTGGCAGACTTCAGTTCCTGATGGGCTGTTGGATTGAGATCCTCAGTTCTTTGCTCTCTGTTGGTCAAAGGTGGCCATCAGTTCCTTGCCATATGGGCCTCTCCATAGGGCAGCTCACAATGTGGCAGCTGGCTTCCACCAGAGCAAGCAACACAGAAGCCAGAGTCTTTTATCACTAAATTTTTTTTATTAGAGTATAATTGCTTTACAGTGGTGTGTTAGTTTCTGCTTTATAACAAAGTGAATCGATCATGATGATCTTAGTCAGTGTCGTGACCAAAAATATTATTTTAGAAAAATTTACCAGCTATTAGCATGTGAGATAGATTGAAAGTGAGTCAAGATTAGGATCTGGGAGAAAAATCAGGAACATTGAATAATAAAATGAGGCTAGAGTGGTAAACATAGGGATAAAAAAGAGGTGAATAGACAAATATAAGGGATATTTGAGAGGAAAATGAACGTAAGAAGTATCTGCTTAGGTGCTTCTCTGGTGGCGCAGTGGTTGAGAGTCTGCCTGCCAATGCAGGTGATGCGGGTTCGTTCCCCGGTCCATTAGGATCCCACATGTCGCAGAGCGGCTGGGCCCGTGAGCCATGGCCGCTGAGCTTGCGCGTCTGGAGCCTGAGCTCTGCAACGGGAGAGGCCACAACAGTGAGAGGCCCGAGTACCGCAAAAAAAAAAAAAAAAAAAAAAACACAAACCCTTTATTTCCTTAAGTTGTGTATTTAATTTTAATAAATTAAAAATCAAGATTAAATAGCTTTAGTCATTTGATCTAGTAGGAAATTACATATGCCTCGAAAACAAAAATTAAAAGTCAGTTTGGACGGCTTCCCTGGTGGCGCAGTGGTTGAGAGTTCACCTGCCGATGCAGGTGATACGGGTTCGTGCCCCGGTCCGGGAAGATCCCACATGCCGCGAAGCGGCTAGGTCCGTGAGCCATGGCCGCTGAGCCTGCGCGTCTGGAGCCTGTGCTCCGCAACGGGAGAGGCCACAACAGTGAGAGGCCCATGTACCGCAAAAAAAAAAAAAAAAAAAAAAAGAAGAAGTACCTGCTTAGATATAATATGGTAAATAAAGGAGAAGGAAGCGTCAAAAGCAGCTTAAATTTTTAAAGCTTGGTTAGATGGGAGAATAATAGAAAAGGAAGAAATAGAGCCATGGCAGAATGAGCATGATTGGGTGAGTAAGAGTGGTGGGAAGAAAATACTTGTTTTGTTACATTTCAAATTTAGGTGACAGTGGGACTTCCAAGTGCAAATATCCTATAGATAGTTGGAAAGTCATTTATTTATTTATTCATCTGTCTTGATAGGCTACTTAGATTCAGACACCATGCTAGGCTCTAGTGAGAACAACCTCATAAAGAGTTGGAGTTTAAATGGGACATCTGGGCCAGACAGACAGACTTGGGGGCCTTTATCATAAAGCTGTTCCCTGAAACCATGAGTATTAATCAATTTTCTAATGGAGTGTGTCAAGAGGAGATAATTTCTGGGTATAGTCACAGTTAAGGAGACACAAGAAAATGGCTTATGGGTGAGAAATAATCAGGATCACATGTTGAAATTATTTTTATATTAAATTTTAACCATCTACAGTTTATAAATATTTAATTATGACCAAATAAAATGAGTTCTATAGTAGCTGTTAATATTTTTTAAACTCTTTATCTTGGAATAATCATAGATTCACAGGAATTTGCAAAAATAGTAGAAAGTTTCCATTTGCCCTTCACCCAGTTTCCCTTAATGACTACATCTTACATAGCTATAGTACAATATGAAAACCAGTAAAGTGGAGTCAGTATGATCCACTGACTTTATTCAGATCTCACCAGGTTTACATGCACTCATTTGTGTGTCTATATGTGCATAATTCTATGCCATGCTATCACAGCATGTATGGATTCATGTCGTGTTTCGTCAATTGTTAAAATTTTTGTCTTTTTCCTCATTCCAGTTACTTATGTAAATTGAAGAATCCACACCACAGAAATTTTTTTAAAGCATTTTTGGTAGTTTACTGATATTCCCTAATGTTCAAACAGCCAAGGATAGCAAAGATCATAAAGATTTTTAAAATATTTAATTAGCAAGGAACTTGGAAATGTTTTACACTGTTGAATATATTGAGCCAGATTCTTCTGAGACCTTTAGCCAGTCACTCACTGTTCCCCAAGTTCTTTATCAGTAAAATGCGAGTTATGATTTCTGAAGTCCTTTATAACCCTGCAGTTCTACAATCTTAAAATTCTAAGATCACTTGTTCTCATGACATAAAGCAGAAACTTGTGATTACTGCATTAATTCTTTTGAGTCAGGGTCAGTCTCATACCTTATCAGACAGGTGACCAGTGGGGCAGTTCATCGTTGTCTTATTGTAAATAAGACCCTATTAGCTTGAAAGATTTTAACATAGCTTCCATATGTGGCTGCTGCCTCAGAAGGGCTTGCATATATTAGGTAATGGGAGAATAAACTAATAATTGTTCAAAAACGTATTTTTGAATAAAAATATTTGTTACCTGCTTATTTTTAATAATAATTTAACTAAAACATCATCAAAATTTGTGATACTCTGACCTGGGCCAGACAAGTGGGAGGCCTCCTCTGTTTAGGAGGACAATAGTATTAGACCGACTACCAAGAAAATTAATATTTGTAAACTGGATCCCCTTTATCCCTCCCAAAAAGATCTGTAATTGATTTCACAAAAATAGTAAACAATTTTGTGCTTAGACAAAAGTGTTAGTAGAAGATCCATGTAAGGAAGCTCAGGGTTAAAGTAAATATTGGTAGGCTGAGTAAACACCACTTTGTAAAAATTGCCATGAGATATAGACTTTGTACAGTGGTCACATTAGAAAGCTTGACAGACTTCCTATGTTTTACGTATTGATGGCAAAACACAGCAGTAGTCAAGTTAGATTTCTAATTCAGTAATGTTCTAGGAAAAAAACAGTGAACGAAAGCACTTCATGATGTTACTTTTACTGAACTGAAGTTAATGGAGTAATTTAAATTCTTAAAGAATTGTTCAGTAGCTTGTTCTATTTAAAACTGTACTAGGGGGGCTTCCCTGGTGGCGCAGTGGTTGAGAGTCCGCCTGCCGATGCAGGGAACACGGGTTCGTGCCCCAGTCCGGGAAGGTCCCACATGCCACGGAGCAGCTGGGCCCGTGAGCCATGCCGCTGGGCCTGGGCGTCCGGAGCCTGTGCTCCGCAATGGGAGAGGTCACAACAGTGAGAGGCTCATGTACCGCAAAACAAAACAAAACAAAACAAAACAAAAAACTGTACTAGTAGTTCCAATTTCATGGTACCAAGATTCTCTCAAGGGAAAACTTACGAACACAGAGTGTTTGCTTTTAATCAACAGAGTTGGTAGAGAAAAAAAAAAAAAAAACCTGCTCTCCAATAAGTGTAAATTTTTACTTTTTTACTGCACATATAAATTTTTGGCAGAGAACCTGAACCCAATTTGGGCTGTAGATCTAGTTTACTCTCATATTTAAGAATAAGTATCCATTTTGGAAATACCCATCAAGGGAGGAATGCTACTAACTCAGGGAGGGAGGCCTGAATATTCCCAGTTTACAGATGCTCAGAGGCCTTAAGTGATTTTCCCCTACCACACAGCTGCTCAGAGGCAGAAATGAGATAAGGACCAAGTCTGTCTGACGCAAACATTTACTGCTTTCAGGCATATTCTATGCTAATATCTATAAATCATTCCCATATCTTTACTTATATAAGCAACAGAATTTCTGTTAGGGAGCATTCAGCATTTTGCTCCTGTATATTGCATTTATTTATTTACTTAAAAGTCTCAATAAAGCACCAGTTGTATTAAATCAGATGACTTTTTTATTCAATTAAATTAAACTGAATGTTATTTTCTACTTTTTGGAAAAAGAAAATTAAAATTAAGTATAAATGGGGGGAAAACAGCATTTGTAACATATATAACAAAGGGCTAAAATCTTCAATTCATATCGAATACATAAATAAATATATAAACGTGCCAAAAGAAAAAATATTGGCAAAGACAATCACAAAGGAGTCCTCCATTTACTTAACAGCTATCTTCTGAATGCCTTCCATTGTATACCCTACATTGTGCTATGTGTTAGGGATAGAATGAGTAAGTATTTATTGACTTCATGCCATTTTGCTAAAAAATGGTTTATTTAGGATAATTCCACCTTGCAAAAATGTATATATACATAAAAAATCTGGAAGGACATATATATAGTGGTTATCAATGGATGTTTATTTGAAACAAAATAATGATCATGCATTTTTTTGTAATAAATTTTTATTAAAAAGTATAAAACTTATAGGCATAAAATTATTCAGTTATTTCACCTAATGTCTGGGGGGGGGGTTGGTAACAAATATATACCTCTCTTTTCTTATCCAATGGAAGATGGATTCCAGTAGAAATGGATTTCTTTCTTTCTTTTATACCACTGTAAATCCCGCTTCCTGGATCCTGCCCCAAGACACAACAGATACACCAACACTGACATACAGAAATGCACTCAGAGATACAAATACATGGATATAAGACAGTCTCCTACACAGTAGACACACACCACACCACGCTACACCACACCACACCACACCACATCACACAGAAACACACAGAGATACAGTCTCATGAAAACTTACTTTAGTGTAAGAGAAAGAGTTGGCAGAGATTTGATGGTTTTAACCTCAGAAATAGCTTTCATTATTCTCTAAATTTCTCTTTATTTTTCATTTGAAACCCTTGAATGCAATATTTTTCATGCTTGCATATTACAAAATGTATAACGATAGCTCTCTGATTGACCCCCTTTTGGGTTTTTGTTTTTGTGCCTAAATCATCTGTTCCGTCTATTTGTTTTGGGTATTAGACTATCTTGGGACATGTGACAGATACATGGCTGTAGCAGCTGGTAGTCTAAGGAAATGGCAAATGGCTTTGGGGAATCAAAACAGATTAATATGGTACAGTTGATAGGAGATAGTAATTTTTTCACTTAATGATTTAGTCACAATGCAAAGTTTTCTGATTCTCAACTTTTTCAGTCTTACAACTATGTACAGAGCTAGTGATTAAAATTTTCTTTAAAAGTCCAATAAATGTCAGCTGGTAATAATGTTTATGTAGTATTACATTGCCCTAATACAATTTTGTAAAAAGAAAATTAACTGAGTATTTGTGGAGAATGTGCTTTAAACCTAACACTATACATTTATTTGAATGACTATAGACTAGATTGAATTTCACTATACTCTAATAGCTACCCAATTTTTTATGTCATGTAAGAAGCCTTTTCATTTTTTGTTTTTTATTTATCTAGAAGCCTTTTTATTTTAAATGATTTTTTATAGCTAATAACTGTCAGGAAGCACAAGAATATTAACTGAAATCTCAAACAACACAGGAGTTAGTCAAAACCTGTCTCAAGGGTACTATATTTCTAGTGTTTGTCCATGGTTTCTATTCAAACATAAATAATCCAAGGTTTCTATTACTCAGAAACTTTCCCAGATTTTCCTTTTTGATATTCCAGAGGGAGTCATCTATCTCCTTACTTTGTATTTCTGTAAGGAAAGTAAGGGAGGCACGCAGTGAGAAAGGGATGAAAGAAAAAACGTTTCCTACAGTGTCTGGGGTGCGGGTTCACCGATTTCCAAAGCACAGCAATTTGACCTCTTCCCACCCTCAATGAAAAAAAAAATTCCCCAGACCTTCTTTTATTTTATTTTATTTTTATAAATTTATTTATTGGCTGCGTTGGGTCTTTGTTGCTGCGCGCGGACTTTCTCTAGTTGCGGCGAGCGGAGGCTACTCTTTCTTGCGGTGCGTGGGTTTCTCATTGTGGTGGCTTCTCTTGTTGCGGAGCATGGGCTGTAGGCACGCGGGCTTCAATAGTTGTGGCTCGGGGGCTCTAGAGCGTAGGCTCAGTAGTTGTGGCTCAAAGGCTTCATCGCTCCGCGGCGTGTGGGATCTTCCCGGACCAGGGCTTGAATCTGTGTCCCCTGCATTGGCAGGTGGATTCTTAGCCACTGTGCCACCAGGGAAGTCCCAGTAACAAATCCTTTGACGACTTATTTGATTCCTTGAGACTAGGAAGTCTTTCGGTATCAAGAGAGGACTCAGTTACTTCCTAGAGGAACTGCACAACAGTTCAGTCTCAGGTAGATCTCAGGCAGATCCTCTGCTTGACATCCGAAAGGTAAATTAGATTGTTTCCTTCCCTGCTCACTCCTTTAATCATTTACATAAATTATTAAATTCTAACATTTCTTTCAGTAACTAGAAAAGAGGGCAATTTCTCCCCTTCTCAGTCTTATCTAAACAGAAACTCTGAGTACGTCATCCAAACTTTAAACAATATTTATTTTGTTTGATATATATAGTATATTAAAAAACATATATCATATAAAATTTGTATGTAAAGTACATCTTTATTCTTTTTTTGCTTAATATTTCTGCTTTATATTAAAGAGATAACAAGCTCCTTGCTAATAAGAACAAGCCTCATCAAGTTACTTGTAAAATATAATGGGGCAATAGAGGGTTTGTTCTTGCCATGTTGACCCTACTGTTTTTGAACTGAGGGTGTTTTGACACAAAAGCATTTTTTAATAAAAATAATTAATATCAGAAACAAACATTAATGAATATTGGAATTTTGTAGTCAGCTAAATTACCATTCAACAATAACAGTGAAATAACTTTTTTTCAGACAAAAATCAGGAGGATTTACCACAGAGAGGGCCTGTTTATTTTATCTTTGAATGACAGCTTGGCTGAAGAATTTTAAAAGAAGAAAATTCTGAAGGAAGGATGGATGTGAGAAGTAATATTAATAAAAGATCTAACACACGGATAAAACTAAACAAACATTAACCTTTAAAATAATAATAACAAGGACTAAGTTTAGCAGTTAAAAAACACAAGCTAGGGGCTTCCCTGGTGGCGCAGTGGTTGAGAGTCCGCCTGCTGATGCAGGGGACGTGGGTTCGTGCCCCGGTCCGGGAGGATCCCACGTGCCGTGGAGCGGCTGGGCCCGTGGGCCATGGCCGCTGAGCCTGTGCGTCTGGAGCCTGTGCTCCGCAACGGGAGAGGCCACAACAGTGAGAGGCCCGCGTACCGAAAAAAAAAACAAAAAAAACACCACAAGCTAAAATACTGGACACCAATTACATGTCAGTTGGGGTGGGGTGGGGACATTACACATTAAGTTTACACATTAACTGATAAAGACTTGACATTCACATAATGTTAAATTGTTCTATCCAGGAACGTGTGTGGTGTGTGCTAGATTATATTTTCTAAAGATGCTCTAACAATATCTCCCAACCCACATGCTCTACTACAATGTGGCCTTAGCATTCCCCTCATCAAGAGATGGGGGTCTATGTCCTCTTCCCTTTAATCTGTCCTCTTCCCTTTAACTGTCACACATTTGTAAGCAACATAATACAGCTGAAGTGACACTGTGTGGATTCTAAGACTAGGTTATGAAAGGTGATGAGGTTTCATTCTTGTTCAGTGAGATACTCACTTCTGTATTCCTGAACCACCATGCAAGAAATCCAACTATCGTAAGGTCTCTACGTTGTGAGGAATCCACAAGGGAAGGGCATGTGTAGGCCATCCTGTTGTCCCCCAGCTGAAGTCCCAGTCACTACAAGCATCAACTGCCAGACATGTAAGTGAAGATGCCTCCAGATGATTCCAGCCCCAAATCATTGGACCACTCAAAGCAGATGCATCACTGCAAGCCGTTACAGTCTACCCGCCTGAGGCCCCAGACATCATGGAGCAGAGACCAACCATTCCTACTGTGTCCTGTCTGAATCTCTGATCCACAGAATTGGTGAGCATTAGATGGCTGTTTTAAGCCACTATTTTCAGGATAATTTTGTTATCCTAGAAATAGTAACTAGAGGAATAGGGAATGCCTTTTCACTGGTTCAGTTCTTTTATTGTTTTTCCTACTAATGTTTAGTTTTCTTCGTACGGATCTCATACATTTCTTGTTAATTGCATTCCAAAACATTTTAGCCTATTTGTTGCTATTATAAGTGGAATATTTTCTTATATTTTCTAACTAGATGTTGTTTATGTATATATGGATTATATGCATTCATTTGTTCCCAACCAACTTACTTGATTTTCTTATTGTTTTAATGATTTTCCTATTGATTCTCTTGGGATTTCCAGGCATACAATCATAACATCTGAAAATGATTTTATTCCTGTTTCTATTTTACTTTTATTTTCTATTTGTCTTAGGTAAATTATGTTTTATACATGCTGAGTTTACATAAATTTATTTTTAAGTGGTTAAAGTTATCAAACTTTTCTTTTATGAGTAAGTTTCCTGAGGAACTACCAAGTGAAGATGGCTTGCCAATTGTATATACAGTTCTGATGCTCAGGAGAGAAAATTGGGGTCTGAGAGTTTGAAATTTGAGAATCATCAATGTATAGACAATTATAGAAGCCATGAGAACAGATGAAGGGGCTCCAGGAGGAAAAGTGTATAGCATGAGAAGAAAGAAAGTCTAGGACAGAACCGTAAGAAATGCCAGTATGTAAAAGATTGGCAGAACAAGGTAACCCTGAGAGTGACCACAGAGAGGCAGGAAAAAACAAGGGGAGTGCTTTGTAATAGAAGGAAAAAAGATGACATTTCAAGAAGGGGGAAAACATCTGCAAGGTCTTGAGAAACCTGAGGAGAGTCTTCTGAATTGGGCAATATGGAGGCCATTGGTGACCTTGGAAACAGCAGTTTGACTGGAATGGTGGGAATGAAAACTAGACTGTAGTGAATTGAGAAATGAGTAGCATATGAGCAAGAGAGACTTACATGTAAACAACTCTTTGAATAAGTTTGGTTTAATTATTAGAATTAATAATGGGATTTAGCAAAAGTTCCTGAAGGCAAAAATCAATATAAAAAAATCAACTGGGAAACAGGGAAAAGTTTCCCTTTATAATAATGTATAAGATATCAAATATGTAGGAATAAACTTTAAAGAGCCATGTAATACCTGCATGGAGAAAATTATAAAACTAATTGAAAAACGTTAAAGAAGACCTACATAATGGATAGATATACTATTGACATAAATTGGAAGACTAAATCCCAAATTGACTTACAGACTTAATGCAATCCCAATTAAAATCTCAACTGATTTTTTTCATGGAACTTGACAATCTGATTCTAAAGATTAGATAGGATTGCAAAAGGTCAAAACACCAAGGGACACTTGAGAAAGTGGAATTGGATATAAGAGCTATCCTAACACTATGATAATCAAGGCAGCATGGTATTGGCAGGATAGCCAAAAGACCAATGTAAAGCACAGACCCATGCATTTATAGACTCAACATAGGAAATATGTGGCACTGCAGAGCAATAGGGAAAGGATACTCTTTCAATACATGATGTTTGAACAATTGGATATTCATATGGAGGAAAAGAAAATTGTACGTCCACTTTGCATCATATACAAAAGTCATTTCCAAGGTAGGTTAAAGACCTACCTGTGAAAGGTGAAATATAAAACTTTTGAAGTAATACAGAAAAGAAACTTATGATCTCAGGTTAGGGAGAAGTTTCTTAAACAAGACAGAAAAAGTCCTAACTAAAAAGGAAATACTGATAAAATTGACTTCATTAAATTGAAGAACTTCAGAAAAATGAAGAAAGTCAGAAGATACAAGAATGAGAGGACACATTTACAACCGATATAGCCAACAAAGGACTATAATCTAGAATACAGAAATTCAGATCAAGGGGAAAAGACCACTCAACATAAAAATGGACAAAAGACTTCAACAGATATCTCATAAAAGAATAAATCCAAATGGCCAATAAAATCAACCTTATTATTTGTCAGGGAAATGCCAGTTAAAATCACAATGACTTCCCACTAGAACTGGCAAAAATTCAAAGGTCTGAAAATAACAAGATGGTTACTTTGGTGAATAAATAGAGTAACAGACTCACTTATGTAGTATAGTGTAAATTGGAGCTACCACTTTGGAAAATTATCTCATAAAATTAAATGTATGCATATTTTATAATGTAGTAATCTCAGTCCTATGTATATGCTGTATAAAAAGTAGTGTACATAGGTGCATGTACAAAAATGTTCATAAGTATTATTTATGACAGCCAGAAACTGTAATCAACACACATATTCATCAATACTAGAATCGACATATGAGCCATGGTACCTTCATGTACCGGAATTATATACAGCAATGAAAATGAATGACCTGTTGTTACATATAACAGTATGGATGACACTTCTGTAAATAACTGACAAGGGAAGCATGACACAACAGAATACATACACCATGACTCCACTTATATTAAGTTCAAAAGCAGGCAACTACATTCTCTAAGATTGCATACTTGGGTAGTGTTTTGGTATACTCAAGCCAGGTAATTGAGGATTGTTTAATAAAAGGTGTGGGAAGGGTTTAAGAGAAGCTATAGGAAACAGTGCAGTGTTAGGGCTCATAACACCAGGAGCCATAATGATCCCTAGGCAGGACGGGGTAAGCAGAGGGAACCCAGAAGGAGAGAGTTGCATGAAGAGGTAAGCCTCACAAGAACTGTGGCCTTTGGTTGGTGTGATGGTTAATTTTATTTCTCAACTTGGTTGGGCCACAGTGCCCAGATACTTGGTCAAACTCTTTCTGGATTTGATAAGATTTTTTTTTTCTAAACATGAAATTAACACTTAAATCAGTGGGTTTCAAGTGAAACAGATTACCCTCCATAATATTGGTGGGCCTCATCCAATGAGTTGAAGGCCTTAATAGAACAAAGACTGACTCCCCCAATTAAGAAGGAAGTCTGCTGGCAGACTGCCTTTAGACTTGATCTGTACTCTTCCTCAGGTCTCCAGCCTGCTGGCCTAACTTGCAGATTTTGGATTTACCAAGCATCCACAATTACATGATCCAATTCCTTAAAATAAAACTCTCTCTCCCATATATATAAAACAGTGTTTTTTATATGTATACACACACACACACACACACACACACACACACACACACACACACTCACATATCCTATTTTTTCTATTTCTCTGGCTAACCCCGATGAATAAAACCAGCCTAGTTAGCCCTTGGAGAGACGCCGTAGCAGAGCAGCCAGAGGAGGGAAATATCCGGTCTCATTCTTCTCCCTCTGATCTCCCCATTGACTAAATGAAACTGAAAGCCAGAAAGGAAAAGAAGCCTGCTGATATAGTTCATACAAGTTAGCTTCCTAGTATACAGAGCAGGGTGGAGAAAAGAGAAGAGCAGGCCTTGACAGGCAAAGAAAGAGTTAAACTCATAAAGAAAAGCTTGGAAATTATTACCATAAAATTCAGGAAGGTGGTCACCTACAGAGGGGTGAGAAGGTAAGGATCCAGAAGGGACCCATGGGTTGGGTGTATTTCCTTGATCAGCATGGTGGGTCAATGAGTGTTTGTCTTATAATTATTCATTAAACTACACATTTATGTTTTTTGCTTTTTCTGTATTTCATAATTTAAAAGTTTAAAGAAGAAAACAACATTCAACAATAAGAACTTGTATAATATATGAGTTCTAAGAGTCATAATAATTTTCCAGGTGAGTAAGTTTGTAGCACTTAAGACAAGTCTGTCTAAAACACTAGAAAATTTATTATAGACAAGCATACAAGTCCTGACAAGTGAAAGAACTAAATAACTCAGAACTCAAAACTTTTAAAAATTTCCTTCCAGCCAGAGGGGGAAGAAAGAATAGTAGCTGGAGACTTGGATGTGTTTAAACGCTGATAGTAAAAAACAGTAGAGAGGTAAATGTTGAAGGCACAGAAGAAATGGGAAATAGATGGAACACAGTCCCTCCAATGTCAAAAGGGGAAGCACACATAGCACCACCAGAGGGGCTAGCCTTGAATAAGATGAAGGATGTTTATTGCACTGTGACTGACGGAAAAAGAAAAGGATGTATGTGTCTGCGTATCAGTTTGTCAGCTTAGCAGTGGGAAGTTGAGGAGAGTTCCCCATCTGATGCCTCCTTTTCCTCTGTGACAGAAAACATAAGGGAGGTGAAGGAAGGAGAAGATGCCAAAGTCAGAGATAGCAGACAGTGAGAAGGCTTGGACCACTTTGGAAAACAAGAGCATTAACTAGGTTTGCCAGGCAGTACCGAATGCCTGATTGAAGATACAGACCATGAATTTGTAGCACCATTAATGTGCAGAGTTTTGTGGATTTCTACAGTAAAATGTAGCAACCCAGATATGCACAGAAAAATCAGACACCTGGATTCATCCAGGGTTGTTGGGATTTTGGACTGAAGGACAATAGAACAAGGCATGTGAGGATAAAGACAGGAGATGTACCACGAGACCTCAAATGGATAGGGAAAGAAATGAAGAGAGAAGAGGGCTAGCAGGGAGGGAGAAAGTAGAAGGGTCAACGGTTTGGAGGTTCTTTGCGAGCATGAGCAGGGAGCAACTGAGTGATGGAAAAAGAATCACAGAATGTTGTATGTCCAGGCTGTAGAATATTGGAATGCATTGTTTAGATGTGAAGCAGTTGCAGGTAGTGGTAACACCTAGGATCTAACCACGGGAAAGGTGGGTTGAAGTGGAGTAGAAGTGAAGGTCACTGAAGATGAAGAGGCTAAGATGTTGAAAAGATAATTCATGTGGACACTGACATCATGGAGGACCACGGACTTCTTGGGGTGGAGAGACGAACAGTGAACAGTCTACGTGTAAGGGGATGAGGTACGGGGGTTGACTGGAAGTTTGCTCAGCAACAGGAGAGAGAGAGGGGAGTATAGTTTCTCTTGGGTCTCAGAGAACAGAAGTTCTTCAGGAGGATGGAGGAGTAATGGTCTGGTTCTCCCTTTCTACTCTGATTGGAATTCCAGAAGGTAAACTGGAAAGTTTTGGCAGAAAGGAAAGCATGGGCAAACCTTGATGATCAGGATAAGGTATAGTTGGGCCTGTAATAAGGATCTCGGGGAATGGAGCATGTTAGGTTAAACTGGCTATAAAGTTTTCAAGAAGAATTTGCCCTAGAAATGCCCTGATATTGAGTAGTGGGTAGTATTGGTGGCCTAGATGCCAGGTTGTCTCTGGAAGGCTCCAAGTTTTTAGGTCACTCCTTGCTATGAGAATGTAGTAGTAAAACACACATGTGCATTATACACAGTTGTTTGCATACCTGTTCAGCAGGTCATCAGATTCCCTTGAAGTCTTTGTTAAGAACCATATTTAGAAGGTGGATTTGTGAATGTGGCTATTGGATAAACTTTGTTGTTAATTCCATCATGCAGACAGATATTAGCCTCTTCTAAAAGACTGAACCTGCCAATCAGAAGAGAAAACTTGAGAAAATTGATCAAGGCATAAATTGACTTAATGCAGTTGGCTCTGGAAAATAAGGTCTCTATAACAACTTAAAGCTGCCATAACTCTAATTTAAGTGTTTATATATGTAAAACATCTTTGGGATCAAAATGACCTGTACCTTACGTGCTTAATAAATGTTTGTTGAACTGAAAAGGTAATAAAGGGCTTCCCATGTAGACTTTCCTAAAGGAAAAAGAAGGTAGTCACGTATCCTAGATTTCTAGGCCCTTTGATAGTTAACCTTGTCATTATAAATGAACAAATTGGTATTCTAGTTTATGCACTGCCCCTTTGTGCATTGGGTTAGCACAGGTTTCATCCCTTGAGTATGATCAGCTTTGGACACCTTGTCAAAATAAAGTTTCTGGACTTGTAAAACCAAGGAATGAGCCCTGGAAAATGTGACTTGACTGAGGCAATGTCATCCTGAGGCCAGTCTGAACAGCCCAGCTGGCCTCTCCCTATGACATTTCTAGCATGGTTGTTTAGAACAGTGACTCTATTTAAATCAATCTGACCTCCTGCAATAAAAATCTTTGAGACCATGATGGAGTCATTAGCAAAACACTGTTGTAATCATCATTAATGCAAGACGACTGACTAATTTATTAGAAACCATAGTGAGTTAATAAAATACACTGGCTGAAAATGACTCCTAATTCTAGAGTCCAGCATGGGGAGTTACTAATTGTGCACAATTTGTGACTGTTCATGGGTAGCAACCTAGTAACAGACTGTTCCATTTTAAGGCTACAGCTAATGAGTACTGAAACTCTTGTAACAAAACAAAACAAAACAAAACAAAGGAAACTCTGCTTTTCTTGTCCGTTTTGTATTTTTTGTATTATGTTATACTTCACTGCTTCCTGCATTATGCCAGGGTTGCACATTTCTGAGTTTCATTCTTTTTGTTCATGGAATCATAGATCTTTCCCAGAATTCTGAAGAGTTAGACATAATGACCCGTAAAAACAAGATTTTTTCCTACATGGCAAACATTCCAATAACAATTACTGATTATCCTGTTTCTGTTCACCCACAAAAAGATAGTTTCTAACTAACCAGTTCAACAAAATGTCGTTTCTTTCCAGAAGGAAAGAGTTTTCTTGCCCCTCAGAACTTCATAAATTCTCTTTAAGATTTCATAAATTCTCTTTAAGTCATAATGTAAACAAGGCCCATCCTTTAATTTTACCTAGTGTCAAGTAATTTAACTATTATTTTTATATTAAATCAACAATGATACTATGACTTAATGGCAAAACTTGAGAAGACAAAAAAAAAAAAAATCTGGGCTGTGGTGGGGAACTTATGCTGCTACCTGGGTGGCAGGTTAGGGATGGGGATGTTAGGGGCTTTGCTCAAGTACCTCTCATTTGGGGGATATTCAGTGGAAAATTTGAGAGGCTGTGCTTGCCACTGGGATTAGTTCAGAAGTGCCTTCGCTTTTAGTTTTCCCTATTTATCGCTTCATGGAGGAAGGTCTGAATGCCGTTTAATGTAGACTGAATTGCCTGGTCTCACCCTAGTCCTAACTCCAGAAGGAGCTTGTAACTAGTACTAGAACATCTTGAGGAAGCACATGGAACAAGCCCCTTCATTAGCAGAAACTGTATTGGCCCTGTAGGAGTAGGGCAGTTATTGGTTGAAAAGGGGTTGCATCTGGCTACAGCGGGGTGGGGGTCAGGGGGGAGGGAGAAACTGTAATATCGCTGGAGAGATGATAATAATCACACAAGTCCAGACGTTTTAGTTTGAAGGTGAGAGGAGACAGTACCCACCAAAAATAGTTCTCAAGTCCCAGATTTAGATTTTTAAAATTGAATGGGCTCTAGAAAGGAGTGTAGAGAGCAATGTCAGTAAAAATGTGCCCCAGGGGATCTCTAGAGAAAGTGAGAAGCAGGAAAAAGGGAAGACAAAACAACATCCTTCAGATAAGCTAGATAAGCCGTTAGAACACCAGAAGGACTATTCCCCAAGGATACAAGCTGCCAACTTAATATTTAATGGTATCAGTGGGCTTTCCTCAGAAAAAAAGATTGCTGAGAAAATGTCAATTGTTGTTCACTGTAAAAAGAGTTTAACCGCAGACAGGATTAAAGACTCAGAAGTGAAAAGTAAAAAGCAAGTCTAGAAAAATAGAATCAGCAGTATTGTCTGAGGGCAGAAGTCACATTAATCAGCTAGTGATAGCTGTTGAACGAAAAAGGAGAACATTTGAAAGCATGCTTGTGAAATGCTCCAGCTGGGGTAATGCCCAATGGATGGCCATGGCAGAGATGCATGTACCTGAACACGGCAAGTAAAAGGAGTACAAGAGATGGGGAAGACTTGAAAGGGATTTACCATTGGAAATTGCATAACTTTTATTACAGTTAAAACTAGAGCCAGATGATAACAATCTATTTTTTTAATGTAATTGAATTATTCCAAAAGGAGGTCTATCAGCAATGTATTATAACATTTAAATCTAATATCCTATATTTCTGTATGGCTACAAATGGAGTATCTCACAAAATATTATGCATAAATAAATGACACAATCAATAGTGCTTGATTATGATACTTGCATATATATTTTTCCAGGGCTGAATAACAGAGCAGGCATTTTAAAGGCCAAACAACCAGGTTTGTTTGAAGTTCAAACCTTTGAAAAATGCTGGTAAGAAATGGGCAATCCTGATTCCAAGGAACATATTTTCTGGCATTTTAAAGTAACATTTTAACTGAAAAACAGAACAACTGTTTGAAAAACATGATTGGGCACAATAATAGAGGTGGGTGGATAATATAAGTTCAAACGAACATTTTAGACCTTTTCCGAAAGAGCTTAGGGTAGTTGGATTTTGCACATACATAACATTCTGGATTCTCATGTTAGCTTCTCCAAACAGAATTAATGATATTGCAGCCTTGTGGTTTAGAAGAAATCCACAATTTAGAAGAAAGCTGTTGGCTATTTCTCTGGGAAGAATTATCCAAGTAATAAAATGAGTAACATCAACTTTTCTTATGACTGACTGTATGGTTACTGACCCTGGTACATGACTTTGCTTAGGTTACTCTATGTGAAGTACTGCAAGCTATAGTTGTTAAAAAAAAAAAAAGCTAATCTTGAATTTTGTGATTTTTGTGTAAATTTGCAAACTTTATCTCTCATTAGATTACTTAATATAATACAAATACATTTTCCACTGGGCTGATTTCTAGGCAAGTAGGTGTGCAGTTTATCTGTGTTACCTTCTCCTATCTTCCCTTTACTTCCTCTCCCACAGCTTTCCTTGCAGCAGTCCCCAGCCCAATGCCCTGTTCTGCTTCCTGGCAGTCCAAGACTCCACTGTGGTTTCCTTCTAAGCCTGCTCTCTAAGACACAGCGTTAGACACCAGAGCAGCAGTCTCCAAACTTTTCTGACTGAGCCCCCTATTGGAAAGAACTTTGAGCACACCCCCAATATCTTTATAAATGACATGCATGTATTACTGTTAATATATCATGAATACAATAAAACACACTGAAATAGAAAATTTTCAATAGATGAGATAAAGATGAAGTAAATCATATTTTAAATAATTTCAAAATGTATTACTAATAATACAAAATATACTTTTCTCTAGCATGTTATTGTTAACAAAGTCTTTTAGGGGAACAATAATTGAATATGCCTCATTATTCTTTAAATCTTGGGTCAACATTTTGTGATACAGCAACACAGATGTCTGCTTTTATGTTCAGTTTATTTAAAGGCTCTCTGAAAAGAATTCACAAAGATATGGGTTCTTTAAATGGAAGAACTGCTTCATTAGCTGGGTTGCTAAATCATACTTATTTTTCAGTCTCATCACTCATTATGCAAAGATTTTGGTTAAATCTGATGGATGCATTTCCATCTTACCTAATGTTACTCAAGTGGATTAAAAAATCCTATAAGATATCAGAGTTTTTATAGGTTACATGCATTTTCAATCGCAAAAATTACATATAAAGGGAAAATTTTCAAACATCAACATAGCATAGTGGGGACTTCCCTGGTGGCGCAGTGGTTAAGAATCCACCTACCAATGTGGGGGACACGGGTTCGAGCCCTGGTCCAGGAAGATCCCACATGCCGCGGAGCAACTAAGCCCGTGACCCACAACTACTGAGCCCATGCGCCACAATTACTGAAGCCCGTGCACCTAAAGCCCGTGCTCCACAACAAAGAGAAGCCACCACAATTAGAAGTCTGCACAGAGCAATGAAGAGTAGCCCCCTGCTCGCCACAACTAGAGAAAGCCCACGCACAGCAATGAAGACCCAACGCAGCCAAAATAATAATAATAATAATAATAAATTAATTAATTAATTTAAAACAAATAGACATACCATAGTGGGTAAGGGCATAGACCCTGGAGCCAATTATCTAAGAATCCCAGCTCCTGGATTCTTACTACTTGTATAGCTGTGGGCAAATTACTTAGCCTCTCTGTGCCAAAATTTTCTTTCCTGTAAATTAGGATAGTAATAGAACCAACTCAATAGGGTTATTAGAGAATTTAAAAAGTCAATATTTATAAAGCAGTTAATATGATATCTGGCATATACTAAGTATTATTTAAGTATGTTAAGAAATACAGGAAGACTTCTCATGCCCTGCTATTGGGAATATAATACTTAAAACCACTTTTGAAATCAGTTGGGTACTATCTACCAAAGTTGGACGTACACATGCCCTGTGATCTAGCATACCCACCAAGATATTATATTTTAAAACAAGAGTAGTCCTAGTGGCTTTGTTTGTAATAGGCAAAAACTAGAAATAATCCACATGTGCATCTAAAATGGGATGGATAAGGACTCCTCTGGTGGTCCAGTGGTTAAGAGTCTGCCTTCCAATACAAGAGAAGTGGGTTCCATCCCTTGTCGGGGAACTAAGATCTCACATGCCGAGGGGCAACTAAGCCTGCGCGCTCTACAGCCCACATGTGCCACAACTAGAGAGCCCATGCACCACAACTAGAGAGAAGACTGCATGCCGCAACTAAGACCTGACACAACCAAATAAATAAATAAAATATTTAAAAAAATAAATAAAATAAAATGGGATGGATAAGGAAATGATAATCTATGTATCCACTGGATGCTATTCAGCAATAAAGGAATGAAAGGAAGAAACCACGGCTACAACAACATAAATGCATCTTACAACTGATGATGAGTACAAGAAACAAGATGCAAAAGAGTATGTAGAGTGTGATGCCACTTATATAAAGTTCAAAGAGAGGAAAAAACAAAATATTAGCTTAGGAATGCAGATATAGGTAGCAAAACTGTAAGGAAAAATAAATAAATAATCATCACAAAAGTCAGGCTCATGATTATCTCTAAGAAAAAGAAGAAAACTGTAACTGAGGAGGGGCACCTGTGTGTGGGGGGGCAGTGTTTGGGTGTGTGCACCCTTGCATGAGTGGTGATAATGTTCTATTTTCTGGCCTAGGAGATTGCTTAGGAATGTTTATTTTATAATTATTTATTAACTACGTGCATAGGTATTATGCACTTTTCTGTATGTATTATATTTCACAGAGAAGAAAAATCTTAAAACTGTTATACGTTTTCTTTCCACAAAATTAACCTCAGTTTCTGGCTCCAGCTTCTTTGCTGGAATAACTGCTTATGAGATATACCTCAAATGAATTTCATGTGGTTGCTCTCCCTGTAATCTTAACTTGGAATCCTTCCTTTCTTCAAAAAAAATTTTTTTAGTCTAAGTAACTCATCCATCGGTGGTTACACTTAACACAAGTTTTGCATAAAACACAGTTTTTATTTTTTTAAGTCAGTTGTTGAAAATACCATTGACAGATGTATTAGAGAAAAAATACCTTCTCTACTATAGCTTTCCTTTGGCGGCTCACAGAATTGTCACTTTAAAATGCATCTCATTATTGAAACACAATCTAGTAAATACCGCACTGAAACAGAATCTATCCAATACCATAATGTGAGACATATTAAAAACATCTGTGCTTTCCATTTAACATTATAGTAAACTTCCCACATTGTGTAACATGTTCCAATACTTGTGTCATTAGGTCTTTAGCAATGTTTTATATGCATATTCTCAAGGTATTTGCTGTCAAAGGAATGCAGTTTTTTTTCCATCTGTGTTCCATGTGTTATTTCAAACATTTTTATCTTCACAAGAAGAAAACTATTTTCCCAATGGTATGTTGCTTTTTGACTTTTTATTTTTAAGGAAGCTCAGAAAAGGCTTCATAGCATTTATAGTTGGTGAATTTTCTTTAAAGTATTGGCTTGAATCATACACCCCTTAAATATTTTAGAAATATTGTTGAGCTTTATGAGTTTGGATGTCTACTTTTTAAGTGGTTAGCTAATAGTGATCAGTTCAGAACATCATTATCTGTAATACCTACTTTGGGTGAAGATGGTAGTAAAAGTAAATATAAATTCATACTTAAAACAGTTTTAGAAATAATTTTAACCATCATTGCCAACTTCTTGTCAGATCTAATTAGTCATTAGTTTTTCATCTTGCAGTGTGGCTCCAAAAGGGTTCCAGAAACGTCAGCTCAGCCCATTGTGTTTGCCTGTTCTTGCATTATTAACACTGTCTCCACTGATCCATGCTATAATAGTTTACTTAAATATGATCTATAGATCCATTTAGTTAGATACAGAAACTGCAACATGTGGCAATATGTTAAAAGTGAACAAAGGAGAGAGTCCTCCCCTCCCCACATGGTGAGCGGCTGTGCTACCACCCTCTCCCCAGAGCACCCTGAGTGCCTGCCCACTTAATGGATCAAGTTTGGGGTGCCACTACCAATCCTCACATTAAATATTAGTAGGGCTTAATTTCTTTCCCTCTTTTTTTTGGGGGGGGGGAACAAATATATGTGTTTGAAGATAAAAGTTCAAATATCTTTTCTGGAATTTCAGGGGTCAGCTTCTGTATCTTATACTCGTATGTGGCTACATTTTATCTGGGGATAAGAACATCTATCAGAATGAACATGAAACAGTGGCATTCCAGCCAGGAAAATAGAAAAACATACTGTTTGCGCTGGAGGACCTTCCTTGTGTGTTCTGCAGTGACCTTGAAGTTGGAGGACATATGATAATCCAATTTGTCACACCCTGGTAAAAGTGCAAACAAACAGACAAACAAACACTTAATGCTACTAATGAGGGAAACTACAAATATATAAACCAAATAAAAATTGTACATAAAAGAGAATTAATTATTTAAAAAGTAGTCTTAAGATAATTATGAAAAGAATCTTTAAGATATCAGGAAATGGACCATCTGTGACACTGTATTAGCCAAGATAAGTAATACTAGCTGCTGTAATAATTGACCCCAGAATGTCTGGCTTAACTCAGTAGTGATCTATTTTCTCACCTATATCACAGTACAAGGCATGCTGTGAGGAGGCTCTGCTATAACTAGTCATTCAGAGACTCAGGCTTCTTCTAAGCTGCAGATCAACACATGGCTTCAAGGTTGACCCAGCTTCATCCAGTTGGTAAATGTATGGATGAAAAAAAATGGAGAAGGTCCACCTTCTCTTAACTGCTCAGCAGGGCTCATATTTCACTAGTGAGAACTAATCACATGGCCCAATCTACATGCAAAAACTTTGGGAAATGTACTTTCTCTATGGGTTCTGGAAGAGGAAATGGGTTTGGTGAGCATCTAGACAGGTTTTTGTCATATAAACACAGGTTGGTCTAGGGATTCCAAAGCTATAACTTGAGTATCACCAGGTCTGACTTTGGAAATCCCTTGGGAAGCCTCTACCACTCTCTTTTCTGCCTGCTGTAATAAAGGAATCAGAACACCAGCACTAATTTTAGCTCTTGCTGTTCCCTGAATCAGCCACGATCTTGCACATCGCTACCTCTGCATGTGATTTGTATATGACGTCTGTCCATTCTTTCCACCAAAACTTCTAACCACCGATTCCTCCAAATCCAGCAAGCTTCTTGTCATCTTCTAAGACCTAACACAATAGTTACTTCCTCCATGAACGTCTCTCTGATGACACACAAGGCACATATCTCTTCTTAATGTTCAATGAACTTTACCCGTGTACTTCGTTCCTACCTCTCTTACTGAATGCATAAGCCTGTATTATAATTTTTAAGGAACAAGTATGTTTTCAAAAGGATTGGATGCATTAATATTCACAACACAGTGACCCTTAATAATATTGAATAGATTTAGCTTCTCAAGGGTGAGGACAGAGTCTTATGTATCTTAGTATCTCCCATGCTTACCAGCACAGACCTGGCTCACAAACTCAATAACTGAGGAAAAAATGAACAGTCTCCCTTCCTTCCACTTCCCAGCAACTCTAACTCTTAACTCTCTCTCTATATATACATATATATAGTGGTAAAACACATAAAACACAAAATTTACCATCTTCACTGTTTAAAAGTATACATTACGGGCTTCCCTGGTGGCGCAGTGGTTGAGGGTCCGCCTGCCGATGCAGGGGACACGGGTTCGTGCCCCGGTCGGGGAAGATCCCACATGCCGCGGAGCGGCTGGGCCCGTCAGCCATGGCCGCTGAGCCTGCGTGTCTGGAGCCTGTGCTCCACAACGGGAGAGGCCACAACAGTGAGAGGCCCGCGTACCGCAAAAAAAAAAAAAAAAAAAAAAAAAAGTATACATTACTATATGCACCTTGTTTGCAACAGATCTTTTAACTTTTTCATCTTACAAAATGGAAACTTTATACTCACAGAACTCCCCATTTTCCTCTCCCCTCAGCCCCTTAAAACCAGCATTCTGCTTTCTGTTTCAAAGAGTGTGACTGCCTTAGATACCTCATGTAAGTGGAAAAAGCAGTCTTTGTCTTTCTGTGACTAGCTTATTGCCCTGGAGATTCATTCATGTTGTAACATATGACAAGATTTCCCCCTTTTTTAAGGCTGAATAATATTTCATCGTATGTATATACCACATTTTTCTTCATTCATTCACCCATTCTAGTGTCTTTGTTTTTGACTTGTGGTTACTGGAGAGGACTGATGACCCCAGATAAAAGGTGATCCTGTATTCTCAAAGATTTCAGGATGTTTTAGGTTCTAGAGACTAAATGAGAAACTATACTGAGTGCAAAGGAAATTAGATTTTTAAAAAATCAGTGACAACATAAAGAATGCCCCCCATTATACTCTATTTGAGCATGAGAAACTATTAAACTACTTTCAGTTGAGCAACCAAGGGCCCATAATAAAAAGTTGTTCACATTCCAAAGGGCTCTTACCCTAGGCTTTTCACTGTCCTACTCAGCACCTCCTGTTTCATACCCTCAAAATAGCTCGGTTGAGAAATGAAACAGCAACATTTTAAAGTCGGGCAAACTAAATAAATAAATAAAGGGATAAACAAGAACTCTTTCAACACAGAGCACTTGTAAGAAGTTTCATGTTTATGGAGAAGCAGAGCCCCAGAGTAAACTCTGGCCCTTCTTGGAATTAGTGGATTCCAGTGTTCATTTGCATTGAGGCAGTTTGAGGCCCTTTGGGGACATTCATAGCCTTTACTTCAGGGCGTTATCATGAAAGAATCTAAAGTATCCTTGCATTAGCATGATCGTTATTTTTTCAGCTGGTCTGAGGAGGTATTATTAAACTCAAATATGTGGCCATAACGTGCACAGAAAAATCTCCACGTAAACTAGCATTTAGCATGTAAACACAAACACCTCACGCGTAACTGGTTTCTAAAACTATCATAAGAACCTCAACACTTAAAAAGAAAAAGCAAAAAACCCTTAAGTTTTTGGTAAAAGATGCCGAATATAGCTTGAAGTAGTAAATAATCCTTCTGAAACGATATTAGCGAATTAATTGCTGCTTGAACAAAGAACCCTTTCTGCACCAGGATGAATGTTGCCTTTATTTTTTTCCTCACAAGTATGATTCTAGAAAACAGCTGTACTACATGTTGACAAATGACAAAGCGGCAGACTTGCTAAAACACTTTTTGGTCAAGGCCAAGAGGAGAAAAAAAAAAAAAAAATTGGGGCTGCTGGAGCGGCCAGCGAGCTGGACTCCCAGGGAAGCTGGCTTCCCTCACCTCTTTTTTTTTTTTTCCAGTCTTCAGGGAGCAGGGGCCTCACCGACCCACCCTCCCCTTTCCCCGGCTCTGGTTACAGCCTGTCGAGTTGAACAAACTTGCTGCAGGCGGATTGGCGATCGGGAGCTCTCGGGCTGGGGCGTCGTATTTATTAATTTATATTCCGCGGCGCCCCGCGCGCGGGCCGCTCCTTTGTACCCGGCCGCCGCCGCCCGGGCTCCGGGGCCTCAGCGGGGAGCGCGGCCCCCTCGTCCTCCCGACCCCCAAGGCGGGCACGTGCTGCTCCCGCCCGCCCGGCCCGCCCGGCCCGCCGAGGGGGCGGAGGCCCGGCTTTTCTCCTACCCTCTCTGGGCCAGAAGGAGGAGGAGCGGCGGCGGCAGCAGCAGCAGCAGCCGGAGGAGGCGACTGCTGCCCGGCCGAGGGAGCGCGGCGGACCGGGGTTACGGCGCTCGGCAACGCTCGGCGGCCGCCGGGGAGGCGGGAGCGGCGCAGCCGGCCGGGATGTTCCCTGGTACTTCCTGACTGGCTGGCCGCGCGCACACGGCCAGACTCGCACGCCCCCGGACCCCGTGGCTCGCTAGCTCGCTGGCTCGCGCGGGCCCGCTCTGCGTCGGCCGCGCAGCGGGGGAGGCGCGCTAGGGGGGACGCGGCCCGGCATGAGGTGATTGCGGGTGGATACGCCGCCGACGGGCTCCTAGAAGCCGTGAGGAGCCGCTTTTCTCCGAGTCGCCGCCCTGCCCTTGGATTTGAGATCATGTATGTACGCGTCGCGGTCCTGCCATTGTCTCTACCCCAGCGCGTGCCGTGCGCCCCTGGGTAAGGGGCTCGTGCCCATCCCCGCCGCGCGCTGCCCCCCGCACTTCCTGTTGGGATGAAAGGGAGCCTCGCGCTGACCACGCGCCTTTTCTCCCCCTCGCCCCCGTCTCTGCCGTGTAGGTCCATTCACATCGTGGCGCTGGGGAACGAGGGGGACGCGTTTCACCAGGACAATCGGCCGTCGGGGCTCATCCGCACTTACCTGGGGAGAAGCCCGCTGGTCTCAGGGGACGAAAGCAGCTTGTTGCTGAACGCGACCAGTACGGTCGCGCGTCCCGTGTTCACCGAGTATCAGGCCAGCGCGTTTGGGAATGTCAAGCTAGTGGTCCACGACTGTCCCGTCTGGGTAAGGGCCCGCAGCTGCTCTTTGCAGAAGCTGATGGAGCTTTCCTTTTCTTTCTTTGTCTTTTTTTTTTTCTCCTCCCCCCTTTTCCCCTTTCATGAATGTGGACGTCCGGGTCACCTGGGGAGAGTTTTTAAACATTTGGGGGAAATCTTTGGTCCTTCGTTTCATTGGGCAGGGGCCAGCCTAGTCAGAGAACACTCTTAGAAGGGAAAAAGCCCCAGTGGGAATGTGAAGCACTTAACGCGTACACTTCACGACTCTGGGTTGTCTCTTGGTAGACAGCTGACTGAATGTACCAACCCCAAGGGACGAGGTCACTAAGTTTCACCAGCAGACAGCAATGTTTTTTCATGCCTACCCTGTGGGTGATATAAAATATTAGTGTTCCAAAAATAAAGATCTCTGAAAGCTCAACACAGCAAAAATACATTTCACTGGGGCAGCTCAGAAATAAGACCCCTGGAAAGGGGGCGGGAAAGACAGGGACTGAGAATTAATTTTAAACGATTCTTTTATAGCACTATCCACCTTTGAAAAAATTTAATTAGTGTTTTTAATTTTAATAATGCAGATATTCTTGATATATTTAGCCATTTCTTTTTAGTGACCTGTAAATCAGAAATATTGCTAATACTGTTTTGGGACTTGAAAAAGCTTTAAAATTTGCTATAATTAAAAGAAATCGTAATGAAGTTGATAAATGCTAGTCTAATTCTTGAGTGATAAAAGAAGAAATCTACTCTCTGACATGTATAAATGTTTTCAGTACACAATAGCATCATGTTTTGAATGTTTTCATGTAATCTTACTTGAAAGTTTCTGATTCTTTACTAGTATAAAAGTTATATTGCAGCTAAGTATTATATTTTATAACAGAAGAAAGTTTAATGTCTAAAAAAAATACAGATATCATTATGTGAGATTTACATTTAAACTGCACTTTAAGAAAACCGAATTAGGGACTATAGGGAACTAATACACCTTTCCAAAGAAATGTATAGAATGTACGTAAAAACATTTCTTATACAAATTTCCATATTACTGAAAGAAAAGATCACTTGCCCAAATAAATTTTCAGCTAAAGTAAATTTAATAGGCTAAAATAAATGAAAAATGGGCTTTTTCAATAACAGGGATGCTATTAAATTCCTAATTATGATAGTGATGATGCTGATCATAGGAAGCATTGGTAGAGAACTTACTGGCTGGAGTCCATGCAAGCAAATGAAACCCTTCTTTTACTTTGGTCATTTCATTGTGAAAAATCTTACAGTCTAAAAACTAATTGGTTCTACACTCAGTTGAACAAAGGTTGAGTGAATAGAGTAAATAAATGTAGGGAAAATAAAATAAGCTGAATTAGGATGTTAGGATAACCTTTCCTGCTTTTTCTTTGAGCAGTGAACTCTTTCCTTTTTATGTTGTTAGTTTAGCAAAAGCAAATACTTGTGATCCCATGGATTGTAGTAAATGAAATCTTCCAAATCGATTGAAATAAGCCTTCACAGTCTGGATTTTTTTGGTCTTAAGTTTATTGTTATGTTTTATTATGCTAATCACCTTCTGTCTGGTTAGACTCTGGCCTTTTTTAAGACATTGAGTTTGTAACCAGGCACACTTTTCTGGGTTATAGTGGTCTTCAGACATAGTAGAATACATTTGTAGAGCTACTCTTTATAAGGTGCTTTTCTTCTCTTGGTGGTAAGTAAAAGCCCGTCAGAGATATGAAAGTTGATTGTATTCATCAGCTGGTATTTGACATGTACTGAATCAGAATATTAAACATAGCAGAGCAGATAGAGCACAGGTTTTGGTATGAAAAGGACCTGATTTCAGATCCTCACTTTGCGAGTTAGTGGCTGTGTTCCTGGGTAAAGTCACTCATCCTCTCTTAGCGTTATTTTCTCTGTGTGTAAAATAAACATAATAATCCCTGCCTCCCAGAGCTGTGCTGAAGAATAAATGAGTTAGTATGTGTAAAGTTCTTAGCATCCAGACGGGCATGTAGTAAGTAATCAATAAGCAGTAGCTACGATAATAGTAAAGTGTTTATCACAACTTTAGTATATCCGTGTATTGCTTAAATGAAGCAAAAGTAAAGTTTTCCCACACATCATTCAAGATCTCCACACAAATAAAGTACATAGAGGCAGCCGTGTTAGTACTTAGTAGATGCTGTATTGCAGCCTCACAACCAAATAGAATAAAATTGTTGTTTTGCTGTAAAAATTAAGATTATTTTTCAAAAGATGAGTTCCATTCCCCAAATGTGGCTCCAAGCCTCGTGTTGCATAACTGCCTAGAGGAAATCCTGGAACTGATTTACAAGGGGTGGGAGAATTTGATTTCCTTCATATTTCTAGAAACCAGTGGAGCATTTTCTCTTTGAGACAGTTTGAGAAGAAATGTGGTATTGTTTTCTTGGAGTTAGAGTGAGATAGTTGTGCTTCTCTTCTCTAGTTTTCTTCTGTATATTCGCAGCCTCACTCTGGATCTTTGCCATATGTACTTGGCACTTTTTAAATAAATGTGCTTCAAATTCATTATATGTAGCTTATTGTTTAGTATGTCTCTCAAACCCACCCTTTTTTGTTATATTATTATTTCATTTCTAGATCTTTTCCTGTTTACCAAAAATATTCCATAAAAAGCAATGAGATAATATATGCACACTTTTCTTGGGCAGGGTTTGAAGCTCTGATTTGTATTAAAAATAAAATTATTTATAGATTTATATCCTCAGTACCACAGAGTTAATGAAGCCAAAACCCATTTCCTCGTGACATTTTCCCTTAAATGTCTCCTTTTTCTTTCTACACGTCTCCAGTAACTCTGGAATTTTGAACTATTTGGAATGCAGAGAGCAGTTACTTTTGATTTGTTCTCTCAGAGTTAAATGGCTGCTTGATATTGGTCCCTCTTAAGTTTAGTTTGTTCATCCCATTCATCTGACTTTGTCCTCTTTCTTTATTGTATTTATATACCCTGTTGTACTTATATACTTTGAGCTTGAATACTGTAACAGATACAGCTGGAACTGAATGGGTTTTGTGGTTTGGGATTTGGAAATTAGCATAGAGCTCTGCTGGGAAACTTTCACATTTTCTTGATCTGTGTCCCAATTCACTTCTCCCTCCTCTTACATCCTCCACTAAGTTCAAGATTTTTGCCTTTGCTGTTTATATCCCCATAATTTGCCTTTTTTTTTTTTTTTGGTTTTTAAATCTTCCTCTAAAAAGGCTCTGTCCACCCCACTCTCAGTAAAGTATTCATATCTAAAAATTCTGCAATTCTTGTTATGCAGAGTATACTTGTAGGAAATGGGCAGGTTGTGAGGGTGTAGGGAATTGGGAGAGGCTTTGCTGGGGCATGGCGGTGTACTGGTGAGAAGAAGCTCCCTGCAAAAGGGCATTGCTGTGACACATCTCCAGAATTTTCTAACAGGATAAAAGCTCTGTCACAACTGATTGATTCAAACCCTGGTTTGGACTCATATTTCAAAGTGCAGACTTTCATAGCCCAACAGTTTTTGGACTTGTTAGCCATATCTAGCTGTCTGTTTTCTTAATCTAGCTTTATTACATCCTAGGAATACATACCAAAGGCCACATGAAAGGACAAATAATGATTAATAGTTAACCAGAATGTGAGAAGGAAGCCACTTATGCATATTTAGCAATGGTATTAAGGTACATAATGATATTTTTCTTATACCACTATTCACACAGTAACTTTGAAAAATTATTTTTAAAATACCAAGGTGTAAAGTTTTAAGGAGGAGGGTCCATAATAAATTACTTTTGGCCCTAATTCTAAATATAAATATTATTAACTGTAGTCCAAAAGTAAACATTTCAAAACTGGAAAGGTTTATCCTGAATTTTTAATTGATATGAACAAAATACATGAATTGCACATATATTCCCTACCATGTTAACATCATCTTATAATACACACTATCTTTTTGTGGAGGCATACACCTCCACCCCCCTTGTTCCCCTCACATGCACACTATATATATGCAGTACTGTCCAAAGAATGGATAAAGTTGAAAAATATATATGAATTTTGAGATATGGATACAATATATGGAACTCTACAGAATTCACAGGGTATTATCAATACAATCTAAATCACTGAACAATCCTGCGTTATCTAACTGGGTCACAGAAAATCCTCTGAAGTTTCCTTACTCACATTGATGCTCTTGCATCTAATGCATAGTGTTAATTTTTGAAACTATTAGGTGATAAAGCTATGGCATAATTTTATTTTATTTTATTGTATATGGTATTTTATTTATGTTTTAATTCATGTGCATAAATCTAGCATTCTGATTTTTTGTACTTAGTCCTAGTGGATTGTTATTTTTTTTAACGTCTTTATTGAGTATAATTGCTTTACAATGGTGTGTTAGTTTCTGCTTTATAACAAAGTGAATCAGCTATACATATACATATATCCCCATATCTCCTCCCTCTTGCATATCCCTCCTACCCTCCCTGTCCCACCCCTCTAGGTGGTCACAAAGCACCGAGCTGATCTCCCTGTGCTATGCGGCTGCTACCCATTAGCTACCTGTTTTACATTTGGTAGTGTATATATGTCAATGCTACTCTCTCACTTCATCCCAGCTTACTCTTCCCCCTCCCCATGTCATGTCCATTCTCTACGTCTGTGTCTTTATTCCTGTCCTGCCCCTAGGTTCTTCTTTTCTTTTTTTTAGATTCCATATATATGTGTTAGCATACAGTATTTGTTTTTCTCTTTCTGACTTACTTCACTCTGTATGACAGACTCTAGGTCCATCCACCTCACTACAGATAGCTCAATTTCGTTTCCTTTCATGGCTGAGTAATAGTCCATTGTATATCTGTGCCACATCTTCTTTATCCATTCATCCGTTGATGGACACTTAGGTTGCTTCCATGTCCTGGCTATTGTAAATAGCTCTGCGATGAACATTGTGATACATGACTATTTTTGAATTATGGTTTTCTCAGGTATATGCCCAGTAGTGGGATTGCTGGGTCGTATGGTAGTTCTATTTGTAGTTTTTTAAGGAACTTCCATACTGTTCTCCATAGTGGCTGTATCAATTTACATTCCCACCAACAGTGCAAGAGGGTTCCCTTTTCTCCACACCCTCTCCAGCATTTATTGTTGGTAGATTTTTTGACGATGGCCATTCTGACTGGTGTGAGGTGATACCTCATTGTATTTTTGACTTGCATTTCTCTAATGATTAGTGATGTTGAGCATTCTTTCATGTGTTTGTTGGCAATCTCTATATCTTCTTTGGAGAAATGTCTATTTAGGTCTTCGGCCCATTTTTGATTGGGTTGTTTGTTTTTTTGATATTGAGCTGCTTGTAAATTTTGGAGATTTTTTTATCCTTTGTCAGTTGCTTTATTTGCAAATATTTTCTCCCATTCTGAGGATTATCTTTTCATTTTGTGTATGTTTTCCTTTGCTGTGCAAAAGCTTTTAAGTTTCATGAGGTCCCATTTGTTTATTTTTGTTTTTATTTCCATTTCTCTAGGAGGTGGGTCAGAAAGGATCTTGTTGTGATTTATGTCATAGAGTGTTCTGCCTATGTTTTCCTCTAAGAGTTTTATAGTGTCTGGCCTTACATTTAGGTTTTTAATCCATTTTAAGTTTATTTTTGTGTATGATGTTAGGGAATGTTCTAATTTCATTCTTTTACATGTAGCTGTCCAGTTTTCCCAGCACCACTTATTGAAGAGGCTGTCTTTTCTTCATTGTATATTCTTTCCTCCTTTATCAAAAATAAGGTGACCATATGTGCGTGGGTTTATCTCTGGGCTTTCTATCCTGTTCCATTGATCTATATTTCTGTTTTTGTGCCAGTACCACACTGTCTTGATTATGTAGCTTTGTAGTATAGTCTGAAGCCCGGGAGCCTGATTCCTCCAGCTCCATTTTTCTTTCTCAAGATTGCTTTGGCTATTTGGAGTCTTTTGTGTTTCCATACAATCGTGTAATTTTTTGTTCTAGTTCTGTGAAAAATGACTTTGGTAGTTTGATAGGGATTTTTTTTTTTTTTTTTTTGTGGTACGCGGGCCTCTCACTGTTGTGGCCTCTCCCTTTGCGGAGCACAGGCTCCGGACGCGCAGACTCAGCAGCCATGGCTCACAGGCCTAGCCGCTCCACGGCATGTGGGATCTTCCCGGGCCAGGGCACGAACCCATGTCCCTTGCATCGGCAGGCGGACTCTCAACCACTGCGCCACCAGGGAAGCCCGATAGGGATTTCACTGAATCTGTAGATTGCTTTGGGTAGTATAGTCATTTTCACAGTGTTGATTCTTCCAATCCAAGAACATGGTATATCTCTTGATCTGTTTGTATCATCTTTAATTTCTTTCATCAGTGTCTTATAGTTTTCTGCATACAGGTCTTTTGTCTCCTTAGGTAGGTTTTTTCCTAGGTATTTTATTCTTTTTGTTGCAATGGTAAATGGGAGTGTTTCCTTAATTTCTCTTTCAGATTTTTCATCATTAGTGTATAGGAATGCAAGAGATTTCTGTGCATTAGTTTTATATCCTGCTGCTTTACCAAATTCATTGATTAGCTCTAGTAGTTTTCTGGTAGCATCTTTGGGATTCTCTACGTATAGTATCATGACAGCTTTACTTCTTCTTTTCCGATATGGATTCCTTTTATTTCTTTTCTTCTCTGATTGCTGTGGCTAAAACTTCCAAAACTATGTTGAATAATAGTGGTGAGAGTGGGCAACCTTGTCTTGTTCCTGATCTTAGAGGAAATGGTTTCAGTTTTTCACCTCTGAGAACGATGTTGGCTGTGGATTTGTCACATATGGCCTGTATTATGTTGAGGTAAGTTCCCTCTATGCCTGCTTTCTGGAGGGTTTTTATCATAACTGGGTGTTGAATTTTGTCAAAAGCTTTTTCTGCATCTATTGAGATGATCATATGGTTTTTATCCTTTAATTTGTTAATATGGTTTATAACATTGATTGATTTGCGTATATTGAAGAATCCTTGCATTCCTTGGATAAACCCCACTTGATCATGGTGTATGATCCTTTTAATGTGCTGTTGGATTCTGTTTGCTAGTATTTTGTTGAGGATTTTTGCACCTATGTTCATCAGTGATATTGCCCTGTAGTTTTCCTTTTTTGTGACATCTTTGTCTGGTTTTGGTATCAGGGTGATGGTGGCCTCGTAGAATGAGTTTGGGAGTGTTCTTCCCTCTGCTATATTTTGGAAGAGTTTGAGAAGGATAGGTGTTAGCTGTTCTCTTAATGTTTGATAGAATTCGCCTGTGAAGCCATCTGGTCCTGGGCTTTTGTTTATTGGAAGATTTTTAATCACAGTCTCAATTTCAGTGCTTGTGATTGGCCTGTTTATATTTTCTATTTCTTCCTGGTTCAGTTTTGGAAGGTTGTGCTTTTCTAAGAATTTGTCCATTTCTTCCAGGTGTCCATTTTATTGGCATATAGCTGCTTGTAGTAATCTTTCATGATCCTTTGTATTTCTGCAGTGTCAGTTGTTACTTTTTCATTTCTAATTCTATTGATTTGAGTCTTCTCCCTTTTTTTCTTGATGAGTCTGGCTGATGTTTTATGGAATAATTTTAAAACAAAGTGTTTAATTTTAAGTACAGGTGTTGAAAGAGGTTGCTTATTCCATCAGAGTCTCAGGAATTCTCTAGCTTCTATTTTACCACTACATAGTTGTCCAGGCTAAATGAATAAATTAAAAAATTTAAAGACTCGATAGACTTCAAATGTTTTAAATTTCACGTAGTTACTTTTTTAAAAAATAAATCTTAAAAATGAATTCCAAAAATTAAAATATAGTAAAAAAGTTAAACTAATATGTTACAGTTTATTTCATGATGGATTTGAAGATAAGCAGACTAAAGATTGCTCTTTACATTTTGGTTTAGGACATTTTTGACAGTGATTGGTATACCTCTCGAAATCTAATTGGAGGTGCTGACATCATTGTGATCAAATACAACGTAAATGACAAGTTTTCATTTCACGAAGTGAAGGATAATTATATTCCAGTGATAAAAAGAGCATTAAATTCAGTTCCAGTAATCATTGCTGCTGTTGGTACAAGACAAAATGGTAAGTGTTTAATTTTTCTTTTATATGAGAGTGCAGGTACCATATTAATTTTGAATAGCATTAAGCTTATTAGTGATTAGTACAATTTTTTTTTGAAAGCAAAATGACTGTGGGTTTAAATGCCAACTATTATCTCTTCATCATTGGATATGATAATGGGACATCAAAGGAAAGTATCACAAACTACTGCTGTGATTCTGATGGGTACAAGTTTGTCTTTTAAACTGCTGTTCTGTAGAAGTGAAGCAAATCAGTAATTGTGTTCTTTTTGATATAGGAGAGGTATTAGGCTGACACTGAGCCCTGGAAAACTCTTTTTGACAATCTAAGGGACTGTTCAGTTGGGAACGATAGATTGTTCACATAAGGATGTGGGATTGGGAACAGCGTTTTTAGGTAGGTAGCAAAGAGAGCTGAATACACTGACAACACCTCCTAAGAGAGAGGATTGTTGACTCCGTAGCTGATGGGTTAATTTGGTTCAGTCAATTTCAGTGGTTGCTTCTGTGCATACTATTGGCAGATATCTTAGGGTCAGCTCAGAATCCACTTTGAATTGGTGGTATTTTATAGTTCTTAGTGGTTATTTCCTCAGTAAGTGTGTCTTAAAATTTCATTTTTACTCATTTTTTCATTTTTATTGAAGTATAGCAAAATAAAGGACATTAGACTTCACTAATTTTAGAGCACAGTTTAATGCATTTTTGCACATATATACAGCTATGCAACCATCACACATCTCAAGATCTAGAACATTTGCCTCACTCCAGAAGCCTCTCATGCCTCTTCCCAGTTGATAACACCCCTCCCCAGAGATAATTGCTATTCTGACTTCTAACAACATAGATTAGTTTTACCTATTCTTGACCTTCATACAGATGGAATTATATAGTATGTAGTGTCTTGTGTCGACCTAATTTCTGTTAGCGTGATACTTTTGAGATTCATCCATGCTGAACTTATCTGTAATACATTCTTTTTATCGCTGTGTATTATTCCATTGTATGAATACGCCGTGATTTCTTTCTTTTTTTAAATTAATTAATTAATTTTTATTTTTGGCTGCATTGGGTCTTTGTTGCTGTGCGTGGGCTTTCTCTAGTTGTGGCAGGTGGGGGCTACTCTTCGTTGTGGTGCGTGGGCTTCTCATTGCGGTGGCTTCTCTTGTTGTGGAGCACAGGCTCTAGGTGCGTGGGCTTCAGTAGTTGTGGCATGAGGGCTTGAGTAGTTTGTGACTCGTGAGCTCTAGACCGCAGGCTCAGTAGTTGTGGTGCACGGGGTTAGTTGCTCCACGGCATGTGGGATCTTCCTGGACCAGGGCTTGAACCCGTGTCCCTTGCATTGGCAGGCAGATTCTTAACTACTGTGCCACCAGGGAAGTCCCCCATGATTTATTTATGTATTCTCCTTTTAGTGATGCTTAGGTAGTTTCCTAGGAGTAGGATTGTTGGGTCATATGGTAGGTATGTATTTAGTATTAGTAGTAGATATGAATAAAGCAGGCCTGACCCTTTGACCGTATGTCCCCTCTACTTCCCTAACTTTCTTTTTATTGCTGGTCATGATTCTTGAACGAGTCATCCACACTTCCTGAGTGCACTTCTTGACTTCCCATTCATTCTTCAGTCCACTACAGTCTGACTTTGACTTTCACAATTACACTGGGTTTGTTTTCGCTCAGGGCTGCCAGTTATATGCCTATTGCCAAAGTTAATTTACATTTTAATAACAATCCTCCCTTTGAAATTATTCAAATATACCTCTCCCTCCACTTAATAAAGCTACTCTTTCTTTCCTGTTTGTTCTAAATCTCTTTCTTCTTTCCTGGCACCCTCATCCTCCCTTATACACATATACCAAATCAATACATCCGGTAGTTGTTGCCCAGGGTCCCATCCTTTAGCTTCGCCTCTTCTTGCTGTTTACTCTGACCATGGACCTGCTAATCTGTTGCCCTAGCTTCCCTTGTATAGACACTGGTGATGACCCGGACTGTTTTTCTGGCTCCAGTCTCTCTCCTGACCCATGTCTCCACAGACATCTTCCTCTTTCTACTGAGTTCCCTGTCTTGGTGAATGATGCCAAACTTATCCATTCACCCAAACTAGAATCATCCAACCCAACTTTCGTTCCTATTCCCCATATCCAGTTGACTAAGAAGCTCTTTTGATTTTATATTTTATTTTATTTTATTTTTGTGGTATGCGGGCCTCTCACTGTTGTGGCCTCTCCCGTTGCGGAGCACAGGCTCCGGACACGCAGGCTCAGCGGCCATGGCTCACGGGCCCAGCCGCTCCGCGGCATGTGGGATCCTCCCGGACCGGGGCACGAACCCGTGTCCCCTGCATCGGCAGGCGGACTCTCAACCACTGCGCCACCAGGGAAGCTCTGATTTTATATTTTAAATTAACCTCAAATTCATTGCTTTCTTGGACCCAAACCAAGAATCATACCCCTAGACATATAAACACTAATATGTATAAAATAGATAACTAATAAGTGTCTGCTGTATAAAAAATAAATAAAATTCAAAAAAAAAATTCATTGCTTTCTCATCATCTTCACTGGATTTCAGTTCCTAGTCATTTAATTATCTCTCATAATGACCTTCATTTTGGTCTAAAGAGGCAGTTCCAGATTTGCAGGATCTGAAACTTACACAATTTTAGAGGTCCTTTGTAAGAAAAAAAAACTGCAAAATTACAGATACATATATGTATACAAATGAATATTTATTTAGAATGTGAAAAGAAAGCACAAGAAATTACAACTCCGAAAAAGCTGTCAGATGCCACAGACATTAAAAAAAGTTTCTATTGTTTAAAAACCTGGGCCTCCCTGGTGTCACAGTGGTTAAGCATCCACCTGCCAATGCAGGGGACACGGATTTGAGCCCTGGTCTGGGAAGATCCCACATGCTGTGGAGCAACTAAGCCCGTGGGCCACAACTACTGAGCATGTGCTCTAGAGCCCGTGAGCCACAGCTACTGAGCCCACAAGCCACAACTACTGAAGCCTGTGCACCTAGAGCCCGTGCTCTGCAACAAGAGAAGCCACGGCAATGAGAAGCCCTTGCACCACAATGAAGAGTAGCCCCCGCTTGCCACAGCTAGAGAAAGCCCACACACAGCAGTGAAGACCCAATGCAGACAAAAATAAATAAATAAATAAAATTATTTAAAAAACAAAAAAAACCTGACACTTCTTTAACTTTTCTTATATTTTTTGTGCTCACAGTCTTTGCAGTTCTTCACATGATAACTGCTTTTTGAGATTTTCCATAAGGAGAAGAGAATGATAGTTTTTCTTCCAGCGTATTTCTTCACTCTCCACATCTTTGTGATGCTGGGCACTTCGGTTTTTGTTGTGTTTGTCTTTCAGCTCTGCCTCTTTGTGTCATGACGCCAAATCAGTCTGCACAGTGGGTGGAAGAAGCATTCCTGAAGGCCATTCATGTACCAAGACAGCTCGCAAACACTTACAAGGAAGTGACTACAAACCACAAATAATATCTCGCTAAACCTAAATTTAAATTCCCCTAAGCAGGATCCTAAAAATGTCCGTGGCTACTCCAGAGCTGCCTGATGCAAGGTGAAGTGAGCTGGACTGGAGAGAGACTTATGTCTTAACCAGCCATAGTTAGAATATATTATTTTGCAGATTTTACAAAAGCATACGTCATGTGAAAGAATCTAATGCCTAGGTTTCTCTCAAGGCTTTGGAAACAGCCCACAAGGAAGGGCCTTGAAACTTAGGCTTCCTGGTAAATCAGCCTCTGGTCTCCTTTTCCTGCTTGGCTTCTTTCTGAAATTAATCCTCTCAGAATAATCATTCTAGAATATGTCAGATCATGGCACTCAATTCTTTAAAATCTTTAGAAACTTTTTTTTTCTAACTTTTATATGCAAAATTTCAAATCTAAGAAACTTGATAAGAATAGGACAGTGAACTCCAGATATGACAAATACAAACACACACACACACAACACACACACACTTTTTGTTTGTTTGTTTGAACCATTTAAGAGTAAATTGTAAACATTATGGGATTTCTTCAATCCTGATTAATTAAGCATGTCTCATCTAAGAACAGAGCCATTTTCCTATTAACCATAATGCAATCATCACTCAAGAAATATACTATTACCTATTATACTATTATTTAAAATATAACCCATATTCACATTTTCCCACGTATTCCAAAGCTGGTTTTATTGTTTTTTTAATCCAGGATGAAATTAAGAACTATGCATTGCATTTAGTTGTCAAGTCTCCCTGGTCTCTTTTAATTCAGAACAGTTCCCAATCACCCAGCCTTTTTTGGGGCGGGGGGGTATCTTTCATGACATTTTTAAAGAATCCAAGCCCATTATTTTGCATGATTCCTTCAGTTGTGATAACTGTGGTTATAAAATAGTGATTTCCTATCATTCCTTCTACACTTATTAGTTGGCATTCTTCTGTAAATAGGGCTTTGCCTTTTCTCTGCTCCCACATCTTTCTTTAAGAGTCACTATAAAAAAAAAAAAAAGAGTCACTATGATTCATGGTTTGATTTTTTTTTTTTTTTTTTGCGGTACGCGGACCTCTCACTGTTGTGGCCTCTCCCGTTGCGGAGCACAGGCTCCAGACGTGCAGGCTCCAGTGGCCATGGCTCATGGGCCCAGCCGCTCCGCGGCATGTGGGATCTTCCCAGACTGGGGCACGAACCCATGTCCCTTGCATCGGCAGATGGACTCTCAACCACTGCGCCACCAGGGAAGCCCCCGTGGGTTTGTTTTTTAAATTCAATATTTTATAATCTATTCTTCTCATTATTCTTTCTGATACTCCAGTTACCCCAAATTTGCCTAGAGGAAGCCTCTTCATGCTCTCTCCAATTAATTTGAGTCCTTCCTTGCTTTCTGGCACAGGTGTTCCAGGCTCATCTTAGGCTTGGCCTGCTCTAGTACCCATGGGCCTGTCTACTTCTGCTGGGGTCCTCCAGCTAACCGCCACTTAGTTGCCCTTGGTCTCCTCCTCGATCCCCTTCGTGAGGCAATGAGCACTTACATGTTGCTGCAGTGCATGAGGTCCCACCTGTCCTCCAAGCCTCAGCATCCCTCTTTGGTGGTCCTGTGCATACTGCCTGCAGCCCCTCAGGTGTTCCTGCTTTCTGGGCTGATGAGAGTCTCTCCTAATGTTTGAGTGTTGCTGCATGTGCACACCTCCCTTCCTCCTCTCTCTTTCTCCCTCCCCCATCCCTTGCTTCCTTCCTACCTCTTCCCCCTCCCCCTCATTATTTCATGATTTCTGTGATTTGGCAGGGAGAGGAGATTACAGTGTGGGCTTAGCTTGCTCCCTTGAAAGTGGAAGCAATGTCTTCCCTTTTTTCTCACCTTCAGGGCTCAGCATGTGCTATACTGTGTCATGCTCTGAGTGGACTGGCCCTCTGCACAACCCCTGTCATATCTGCATAGCGAATTCATCCTTACCCTTTAAATCATTCCCTCTTCTGTGAAGCCTTTCACAGTCCCCCAGGCAGAGTTAATTTCTTCTCCTCTGTTCCTATGGTGATTTTGTACACCTTCATTTTAGTACTTTTTTTTTGCTGCGTTGGGTCTTCATTGCTGCACGCGGGCTCTAGTTGTGGCGAGCGGGGGCTACTCTTCGTTGTGGTGCTCGGACTTCGCATTGTGGTGGCTTCTCTTGTTGTAGAGCTCGGGCTCTAGGTGCGTGGGCTTCAGTAGTTGTGGCGTGTGGGCTCAGTAGTTGCGGCTCGTGGGCTCTAGAACGCAGGCTCAGTAGTTGTGGCGCATGGGCTTAGTTGCTCTGCGGCTTGTAGGATCTTCCCAGACCAGGGCTCGAACCCATGTACCCTGCATTGGCAGGCGGAGTCTTAACCACTGCACCACCAAGCAAGCCCCAGTACTTATAATTGTCTGCAGTCGTATCTGTCTTGGCTCAGTTGACTATGAGTTTCATTTATCTGTGTATCTTTATATCCCTGCTATTTGAGGTGTGGTAGGTGCTCAAAAAACATTTGTTCAGCGAGTGAATGAATGGCTTTATGAATGATATACAGAAGTGAAAAGATCATTTTCACGAACAGGATGAAATGAATTGATCTTGTAAGATGTAATTACAAAGCTAAATCTGCCTCTTCAACTCAAGGACACGTATCGCTCCTCCCTCCTCCAATCCCTTGCAGTCTGTGGTGTTCTGGTAACTCCTCTCTCCAGCGCCTTTAAGAACAACTTCGGCAAACACAATCAGTCTCATCTCTTTCCTTTGTTATACGTGTTTTGACAAGCTTGACTGTGTGTGTGTCTTCATAATACTTGGCTCTGAATAAATTTTTGGCTTTTACTAAATATTGAATCAATCTTTAGAGTAGAAAGTTTTCTCCAGACTTGACAAAGGTGTATTCATAGCCTTAAGTTCCTGAAAGCGGGCATCCTGTCTTTTCTTTTTGCAGCGCTGACAGTGCCTAGTACATTGCAAGGCTGGAATTCCTCAAAGGATTTCTAAGAATCTCAAGCACTGGCAAGATTGTAAGAATCACCCTATAGGTTCTCAAATCCATTGCTTTGAAAGAGATGCCATTCATTTTAATTCCAGAGTTACATTGTGTTTGCTTTTTAAAAAAATAGACATTTTGTGATAACACCTTGAAAGATAATATATAAGAAAAAAAGAGACTACAGTGTAAACTAGAAGAATAACACTGATGCTGAAGTTCTAGGACTCTGAGGTAGGCTCATAGGAGTGAGTCCTGAAGAAGGCATCACAATTTAAGATTATATTGGGTCTTCTCATTGTTCCTGATGAAATGCTAAATGTAGGTTTATTTAATCCATAATGTTTTATTGATTCTCCTACCTAATATGTAATGACTAGGCATTTTTCCTTTTGGGTGCAAGTGAACAAAAAAAAATGTCTTCTGTGACATAGAGGAGATATAATGATTGGATATAAGGAGGCACTTTCTAGGTTGGTAAGATGCTTGTGGCTACACACAATGGAAAACCCCGCTCAGCTGGGTTAAACCTGACACTAGCTGGATTTTCCCGGAAACCAAGTTTATTTCCTAGCCATTATTTTACATTATGCTCTCTTAATTTTTCACTCAAAACACTACTGACATTATTTTTGTCCAGAAATAAAGTTTAATAAGATGATCTGCCTACCCACCCCATTCCATCAGCATAAGGAGAACTTTGTAGTCATAAGAAGATCTCTGTCTTCAGAAAATCAAAGGCACTGTTTATGAAGGCTTTGTAAAGAATGTGAAATACCAATGTGTTATTTTTCAAGATAGGCTAAATTGTGTTGGTAACTCTTTGTTCTGAACCAAAAATGATCTTAGAAAAAGTAAATGCAGGAACTCAGATTAGGATTTGTTGTATAATTTAGAGAAACCAAGCTTCATTTTTAAATCACCACATCTTTGGAATTAATAATTTTTTACTCAAACTAAATTTTTATCTTATCTTTTGATGACTCTTTATCAAGTAACAGTTTTATGGTTTCCGCATCTCTAACACACAAGGAGAGTCGGACAAGTCAGTTAACCTCTCTGAGCTTCAGCTTCCTCCTCTGCAAAATGAGGATGTGAATACATGGTTTCTGAGCTCAAAATGCTTTCAGTGAAGCTAAATTATCTAAGTCGTATGTGTATGTGCACACATGCATGTTACATGTATAGTATGCACGTGCACTGAATATCCTTAGTGTGCACACCATGTGTACATACATTTCCTCCATCTCTATGCAGTTCATTGGTAGGATATTTGTTGTGTATGCTGCGGCGGGGAGTAGCCTAAATGCCCTTTCAGGACCACTGTACTTACTCCCTCAGTTACCTAGTCTTTAGGCCACTGATGAACAGCTGAGTCCCTTTCCAGGCATTATCCCTGTGCTGATAGAAGCCACTTGCCCAAGGTTTTGCTCCCTCCCCAGGGCAGCCCTCCTTTCATTACTGGCTGATGTAGGGATACAAAGGCCCAGCTTTGTATGGGGAACCACTCTAAAGGGCCATCAAAGCTCCAGAGGCCCCTGTTGAATGGCTCAGGTCTCTGTTGCAATAGCATTGCAGTTCAAATTCTTCCTTTGCCCAGTCCTGCTTCCTGCACCCTTGAGAAGAGACGTTCCCGAGATCACCCCCCAGTAAACCTCCAGCACACCAGTCTCCGTCTCAGGGTCTGCTTTTCAGGGAAGCCAGCCTACAACAACATGCTCTTTTAGAAACGGATTTACCCCCTTTTGACTTGGCTGCCTTTTGAACAATGACATATCTCATGAAACAAAACAAAGCTGGCTGACGGATATGGAGTTGAACATACATTTTTAGCGTTATGAAGGTGTGTCCTTAGAGGTGGGTTGATGTACAACCTTCCCAGCCATAGATCTGTACACGGTACAACCATGACTCTTGGTACAGTTCACATTTTGAGTAATTACTGTTTATTCCTTCAGTTTTTAATTTTTAATTTTTTTTTTTGCGGTACGCGGGCCTCTCATTGCTGTGGCCTCTCCCGTTGCGGAGCACAGGCTCCGGACGCGCAGGCTCAGCGGCCCTGGCTCACGGGCCCAGCCACTCCGCGGCATGTGGGATCTTCCCGGACCGGGGCACGAACCCACGTCCCCTGCATCGGCAAGCGGACTCTCAACCACTGCGCCACCAGGGAAGCCCCTAATTTTTTAATTTCGAAGCAGAAGATAAAAAGTGACTGAAATTGATCTCTGCAGTTGAATGCTTTAGAGTTCAATAATTGAAATGTCTGGATGAATAAGAACATACTTCATATGAAATTTACAAAGACTGGCAATTTTGCAGCCGTAGAGATTGAGGTCAAGTTGAGGATTCTATTAAAATAAAAGTATAAGATCTATTCAAACTTAGTGAATATATTTAAAGTTTATTACAAAAAAAAAAAAAGCACCAGTCCATGGTTTCTGTGGGCAGTCAGGTTGTTGATTTTGTATTGATATTCAGGATGTCAAGGTTGTATAAAAGGAAGCAGGTCTGGCATTACCGTCTGATTGGTCTAATTACTATAATAGCCTTGGTAATAGTCATTCACCTATTTAAAAATTCTTCTGTTTTCTAAGGTCCTATTCATTCTTCTTGCATTTAAAGCTTGTTTATTTTAGGGACCTTGCTGTTATCACTGACACTTCTTATTCAGAGTCTAGTGAATAGTGGATATATTAAATGGCCCTGAACTGTGATTCTTGCATGAGCTCTTAATTTGCTGTTTAATGTCCAGGTTGTCTAGGTACATTTTTTCATGTTTAATTTCAAAAGTCTTTGTTCCTCATATTCATTTTCTCAGAAGAGTTACCTTGCACATGCCCACTGTGTACCTCAGACAGAGGGAGCTGTGTCAGTACGACGGAAGGGATCCAACTTGCTAAAGAACTAGGAGCCACCTATCTGGAACTACACAGCCTTGATGACTTCTACATAGGAAAATATTTTGGAGGAGTGGTAAGTGGAAATTCCAGTCACATAAATTAGAGTCATTTGTCAGGTTGGCTCTTTAGCTGTTTTCCATAGCATCAATTAGAACTTTAGTTTTAAAAGCAGGATTAGTTTTAACCTTGTGAAATAAAACGGGAGCAAATACAAAAAAGGTTTTGTCAGAGTAAAACTCTAATTTTACTTCTCTCTCCAAATGAAACATTTTCTGTTGTCTAATACGATATTTTGAATTTTCCACTTGATGACACTTTACACAAACCCGTGATGTCTGTTTAGCAACTGACATTTTGTCACCTTTAGTGAAAAGATTTAGTAATCTTTACACAGCTTGATGAGCCTGGCAACCTGAACCAGCAGGGCCTGAAAGTTCTCCTTCATTTCTGTCTACTACTTGAGAAGAATGATTTTTCTTCACTATGTGTGCTTCGGCAAGGTTTCATATACTCCTGATTTTGCTGTAGCTCAAAAAATATCCAGAGGAACTACTTGTACAGATGGCTTCTTGTTGGACAGGTGGTGGGGAGCCAGGATCTGTTGCTCTGTTGCAGAGGCATCCATTGGGTCCTGCAGGCATTTTGAGGCCCACCTTAGCCCACAGCACCTACCCTACGACACTAGGACTGCATGGCCCTTGGAGAATACCTGTGGAGTTGTATCATTTAAGTACTACTGACTTTGGAACTCTCTTTCCAACCCTCTAAGGAGTGACTCCTTTCAACAGACAAATCTAGTAAACATTGACAAGAGACTTAAACCAAAGTAAACCCTACATTAAGCGGGAGCACTTTGGATTCTCCATCAGTTCCCTAGCTCTTCATCAAGTACTTTATCCAGTATGCCAGACTATTCATTGTATATATTCATGTCGAAATGTTGAGGTTTCTACAGATGACCAGAGAAATTTCATTTGTTCTAGAGTTACTCAACTCCAAATAAGAACCAAAGATAAAATAAGAACCCAATATAATAGTTCTGATTTCTGTCAAATATAAATGGCTATTATTCATTCAGTGATGTAAAGAAACAATAATACAGCATTAAGGAAGATACACTCACAATTGATGTTATCAATGACTGAGAATCTTCTGTCTTATTTGTTTAGTGATGAGAGCAGTGGGTAGAAAGGTAAAGAGGGATGAAATATAATTTTTCTGTCAAGCCGATGATATTGTTAGTGGCTTAAAAAAAATCTTAGTTTGTTCTAAGAATTTTACATTTCCCTGAAATTCCTAGGGAGTTGTGTGTGTGTCGGGGAAGATAGTTTGGTTTCATTTGTTGGAGAAGATGGAGCTCTTGGGGACCTTTGGTCTCCTGGTTCCCCTTTCCAGATTCCTGACCCTGAAATTCTCAGGATCGCTCTGCCCATTTCCCAGCTCCCACTTTCTCTTCTTTTCTCTCATTGTTTCTCTTTGTTCCTAATACCTAGTGTTGGAGGCATGATGAGAATTGAAGATGCGGTCAAAGTCAGGAGAAAAACTTGGTGGTTCCTTTTTTAGCTAACTCAAGACTTAATGAGAATATGAAAATAAGATGAGAAAGATCTCGTTTTAGACTCTTGAATAGTAAAGTACAGCTGGGATCTTGAGTGTAAGAAACAATGGTGTTTGCAGGAATATGGATGGAGTGATAATGTCAGAGTGAAAGGAGCATTTTACTATCTTGTGTTTAAGAGTCGGGGAGGAAGAGCTGTGCAATGTTACCCTCAGACCTGGGCAAGGGTGGCATGTGCCTTGGAGCTCTAGAAAGCCTTATCTGGTCCTCCTCCAGTTGCACCCCTTCCCATAGGGCACGAGTTGATGGAGCCATGGGGATGTGCCCACTACAGCTAGTAGCTCCCTTCCTGACCTACATCATCCATGTGGTAGCCACTAGCCACACGTGGCTGTTTATATTTAAATTAAGTTAAAAATAATTCAGTTCCTCAGGTGCACTATCTACATTTCATGTACTCTATAGCTACACGTTGCTAGTGGCTACTGTTCCGATGATTAGCACCGATGTTGTAGGACATTTCCATCAGAACAGAGCAGAGAGTTCTGTGGAACAGTGCTGTGACCATGCTCCCAAACCCAGGACCCCAGAATTCTCTGACCAGCTGGCTCTGAATCTGTTTCCCAGATCTGTACAGGCCTCTTTCCTGGGTCTGTCCTCCTGAAGGTGGACTGCATGGCTGGTGTTTGCACCCCTAGTCCTGAGTGGTGGCTGAGGGGTGACTGCATATGAGGAGTGGGGGAGGGGACAGTGGATGGAGCTTGGTTGGATAGGTGTGGATGTCCGCCTGTATGCACCTGCCTCCTCAGGTGAGGAGGTGTGCGTTGGAGGAGGGGGAGAGAAGAGGAGGGGTGGTCTTGGGTCCCAGGAGTTAGGGGCCAGCTCTCCCTGTGCTGCATGAAACTCCGAGGACTCTTAAGAATTTAAATCTGAACCTGGCCTTCCAGGCTTTAATGATGACATACTGGTCAAAGCAGGAGGATAGAATATATTTTACATAACAGTTTATTTTCTTGATTTACAACGCTTAAATATTTAGGTATGTGGTATGTGGGCCTCCATTTGTACTTTTGCCCCAGGCCTCATATGCCTAGAGCTATGTAAGTGCATGTGGTTAAGATTTTTAATTTATAAAATAAAAGATGTATTTCAAAGTAGCTTATTCAGGAAAAAAAGTAGAGTGTGTGTGAACTTTCCTAGTTGATATGGGTATATGTGGCATAGAGCCAGATCTGTTCTTGCCTTGAATTTCTCTAGTATTAGTTGCTGTGGTTGCCCACGAGATGGTTATTGGCAGTCACACAGTTGTACTGCTTGGCTTTCTTGATTATTCAAGAGAAAATACAGTTCCTGCTTGATTGATAGTTTATTTATGTTTAGACAAGGCACAATCTGTTCTACTTGAAAGATTTTTTTCTTTTTTTAATAAAACAAATTGTTTAAAAGTGTTTGCTAAAGCATACACGTAGTTGGTACTGGCATTAAAAACACTTGGCAGATGTGGTTTGGGGTACAAATAATCATGTCAGATACATCATTTCGTTGGAGCTTTAATTAAAATTTGATTCATGTTTTAGTTGGAGTATTTTATGATTCAAGCCTTAAATCAGAAGACAAGTGAAAAAATGAAGAAAAGGAAAATGAGCAACTCGTTTCATGGAATTAGACCACCTCAGCTTGAACAACCAGGTGCATTTATTAGCCAATGTCTAGACATTCAGTTGATATTTATTGTAGATCATTTCACAAGTCATAGTAGTTGTTCTCAATTTTGAGTGTGTTCAGGACTCATTTGGCATTTTGATTCAGTAAAACTGGGATGGAGCCTGAATCTGATTTTTAAATAAGCTTCCCAGATGATTCAGAAGCAGGTGGTACCTGGACGACGTTTTGAGGACTGTTGTCTTAAAAAGTTGAGCCTATGGATTCTTAAAAATAGTGTGTGTGGTAGAGAGCTGTTCTAGATTATAGTCTAATGAGAAATAACCAAATGTACTGCATGAAACTGGAGTGGATCCTGGTTCAATAAAAACATCTAAAAGATGTTCTTGGGACAGTTGGGTAAAATTTCAATATGGACAGGAAATTAGATGATATTATGGAATTACTGTTAATTTTCTTATGTATGATAATAGTATTGTGGCTAATAGAAAAATGTCCTTATTTTTAGGAGATAAATGTGAAAGTATTTAGAGCTGAACTATCCTGATGATTACAACTTACTTTTAAATGGTTCGTGAGTGAGAGAGGGAGAGAGAAAATCTAGAGATAAAGCCAAAAATGACAAAATATTAATAATTATAGAATTTAAGGGCAAGATATATGTATGCTCATTGTATCATTCTTTCAACTTTTTTGAATGTTTGAAAATGTTCATAATACAAGGTTAGAAGACAATAGTTAAAAATAAATAAAATTACATCAACTGTTATCAGAATTTATTGCATAATTTTGTGATAGCAGTGGTAGACTAGAACTCTATTCAGATCAATTAATTATGGATATTATTTTTAAAAGGCACTTGATAAATATTTGTTGAATGAATGAATGTAGATTAACAAACCAGGAAAGTATAGATTTGTACAGGAAGTCAATTCCAAGTTTTAAAAAATGTGAATACATAGACCGTTAAATTGACTTTGCACTTCGTGATGTGCACAGTGAAAGGGGCGACATGGTCTGTTATGTAGCAAACACTGGAGCCTTAAGTACTTTCTGGATGAGAAGAGGAGTGGGGAATAGCCAAATAAATAATATTGACAGATAATTTCTTAGTTCTTATTAATCAAGAAGAGAAAACATACCAGTTCCTCAGAGAAAGCAAAGCATTTCATGTCATTTAGCACTAAAAGGAGTTTCTCCTGTGGGTCTTCATTTGGGGACACTAGGTGGGATAGTGGGCAGGGCCTTCAGGAGTGTCCTGTCAGCAGTACAGCCTCAGCTTCCACAAGGCTGTCTCTTGTACCCCTTCCAATGGGAGAGCTGTGGAATTGCACTGATTGTAACCCAGGGTCCAGTCTGGGTTCACACTGAGCATAACCCAGTCTGGGTACACGTTTGTTCTGGTGCTGACTTGTTCTAAGGACAGATCCTGGGCTCTGGGGCACGTGGCTTTCAAACTGTTCTCAGACTTTAAGGGTCTGTAAGGTGCCTCTGGCAGTGGAGTGGAGGCTGGGTAGGGTACAGTGCAGAAAGAGCCTGGCCCCCAACCTACCTTGTTGTTGTCCATTTTGTAGACAGGAGTTTTGCTTTAGAGTAAAGAATTTTTATTTCTGAAGAAGTTTGAGTTGCACTTGTTTAGATGGTTGCATAACCTTCAAGCAACCCTTCACAGCTCACACTGTCCTCAGCACAGCTATTGCAGAGAGTTCACAATTAGGACCTATGATGAGGGCCTAGGGTGTGGTCCTCTGTGTGGAGGTCCTGCCTTGATGGAGGCTAATCTAATTTTGTTAGCAATCACGCTAGGAAATGGAAGGTAACATCCCCTCTTGGAACTCAGGGAGCCTAGACAGCAGTCTCCCTGAGGTGTGCTGAGGGGAAGGAGCTGGTTCTCGGGAAGCATAGTGTTTTACTAGGAGGAAAAAAAATTTTTAGCATCAGAATAAAATGTTCATGATGGTTTCAAACAGTAGAGTCTAAGACTTTGAGCCCTAGCTTTGAACAGATGCAGTTTTAACAATTTATCCCTCCACCTCCATTTCTATTCCCAGAAAGAAAACAACTTCAGATGTGAGGTTGGGTTCTTCAGAACTTATTCAGTAATTTCTTTGAGTTTTTTTTGTTTGTTTGTTTGTTTTTTCTGGTACGCGGGCCTCTTACTGTTGTGGCCTCTCCTGTTGCGGAGCACAGGCTGCGGACGCGCAGGCTCAGCGGCCGTGGCTCACGGGCCTAGCCGCTCCGCGGCATGTGGGATCTTCCTGGACCGGGGCACGAACCCGTGTCCCCTGCATGGGCAGGCGGACTCTCAACCACTGCGCCACCAGGGAAGCCCTCTTTGAGTTTTTTTATCAGGTGAAAGTAAAGGATGATGACAGCCAACATACTAAAATTCAGTATTTGGAGAAAAATTTTATTTTGGGGCACACATAGTGAGAAATGCTCTTTATGGCATTAGTACGTTTTCCATTTGCACTACACAAAGTAAATACAGTATTTCTGTGTGTCTGTTTTAATCCCTGGATAATTAGTTTATATGTGTTCATAATTAGATTAAGCTATACAGAAAGTGCTCTTTTATAGGCCAAAAATGGCCAAATATTGGCAACTTCATATAGTTCAACCTAATAATACTAAAAAATATTGTTTTGTTGTGTTTAAAATAAACCGGAAGTGATGGGGTCCCATAGACCTAAAGAATAATTTATTATTTTTTTTTCTTCTTTGAAACAGAAAAAATGCCTGTCTTGAAGGCTGAAGCATCACATTATAATGCTGACCTAAATAACTTGCTGTTCTGCTGCCAGTGCGTGGATGTGGTATTTTACAACCCAGATTTAAAGGAAGTGGCTGAGGCCCACAAGATCGTCCTCTGTGCCGTCAGCCATGTTTTCATGCTGCTTTTCAATGTGAAGAGTCCTGCTGACATTCAGGATTCCAGTATCATCCGAACTACCCAGGATCTCTTTGCTATAAACAGAGATCCTGCGTTTCCAGGTGCTAGCCAGGAGTCTCCAGGCAACCCACCCTTACGAGTCATTGTTAAAGATGCCCTCTTCTGTTCTTGTTTATCGGACATTCTGCGCTTCATTTATTCAGGTATCTTGTCAAATGGTTCTGGCACATTATCATAAGCTTTTGAAATGAAGTATGGCCTGTGGTCTCAGGTATACTGGTTGGTTTCACATTTCTCTTCTTCCTACCATCTGAGGTGACAATTATACGTGAAGTAGTATTTGCTTTATTGATAGGAATTGGTCCAAGCTTTCTGTCTCTTTACAAGTTTCCTTGCCTTGGTTTTAAATCTACTTGTAAAAACAATAATCTCTTTTCCTTTTGAACAGCTATGTTAGTATTTTATTTTTAAAAAACTCCAAAATGTGAAAATACAAGAATTTATTGTCCAGTTTAACTTTAAAGAAATAAAATACTTCAAGTATATATGAAAATAAGTGTCTTTAGCTACTTATTCATTTGTTTTGTTTGTTTGACCCAGATTTTGGAGGGAATTGAGGAGAGAAGTTAGCATGGTCATTGCATTCAGTTTAGCAACTAGAAACAGTTGCTAAAGTTAGTCCAAAGTTAGTTCAAGCTGAGATCTGATCAACTTTGGCTATGATTATTTTAGACTTTACTTTACTTCTTTTATTTACTGTGCTCTTTGTAAGATTCAGCTTATCAATTGTTTTTCTTCTTGTACTTTTAAAAACTGAGTAGCATGTATATTCTAAAAATTAGACTCTTTATGAATTATTTTAGCAGATGAACTAAAGGTCTCACATCTAAGTGTCCTATATAAGAATAGAAAAGAATGGATGTAAAGTGATTTTTAAAGTAAGCATCTAAATATACATTTTCTGAAGATTTCTTTTTTAAAAAATTATTTATTTATTTATTGCTGCGTTGGGTCCTCGTTGCTGCGCGCGGGCTTTCTCTAGTTGCGGTGAGCGGGGGCTACTCTTCGTTGTCGTGCGTGGGCTTCACTTGTTGCGGAGCATGGGCTCTAGGCGTGCGGGCTTCAGTAGTTGTGGCTCACGGGCTCCAGAGCTCAGGCTCAGTAGTTGTGGTGCACGGGCTTAGTTGCTCCGCGGCATGTGGGATCTTCCTGGACCAGGGCTTGAACCCATGTCCCCTGCATTGGCAGGTGGTTTCTTAACCACGGCGCCACCAGGGAAGTCCCAGATTTCTCTCTTCTTTAATTTTCTTTTTCTACTTGGAATCATGTGCTGATGAATTACTAGGTTGAGGTTGATCCTTCTCTGCAGTGTGTCTGGAGAAACATTTATGATCTGTTTTTAGACTTCAGAACTGGAGATTGATGACAAGTTTATAAAAGTTTGCAAATAAAGGAAAAAGTATTATTTAGCATCAAAATTTGGGTAGCCTTCTGTTGAAATGATTGATGTTAAGATTTCCCTTTTTTTCATTTGGGTTGTTTTTAGTTTTAAAAGTTAAAATTAATGGTTGTGAAAAATACAGTTGCAGCATGCAGATTTAAGTGGATTAAAAATAATACGTATTGGAGTAGAATGTGATGGTAGGTATTAAATCCATTGTTCAGTGAATATTGGCTTGGAAAAGGCATAAATAACCACTCCTAGAGAGCATACCAGCACAGTGCCTTCAGCATGGAGGCTTCTCTGTAAGTTCTGGTTGAACTAGTGAGTAGACTCTAGTAGCTGTGAATCATCATATGAATAAACCAGATAAGTTAGAGACTTCATTTAGTACTATGGATTTTTATGTTTAAACTTAGAATCTCACAGTTCAGAATTTAAGACTAATTTTGAAAAACCGAGATGTTTACATGTTAAAGAAAAAAAATGTCTTTAATGATATGTCAGAGAACCATGAAGGAAGTGTTTGGCTTTTCTTTTCAATGAGTTTGCTGTTGAAATTATAAATTATTTAGCAAGTTTCCCACAGTATCCATTAAATACTTTCAAAGGCACACAAACACTTTGAGGTCAGTTTTATCCTCTTTAATATGGTAGCAATAAAATAGCTAGATGTGTCTCCAGTGACAGAACCTGCTTGTCTTTCTCCTAGGGAGTTATTTTTTTTAATTGTAAAATTAATACTTGCAGATGGAAAAAAGGGGGAAAGAAAAGAAAAAGTTATCCTCATTCCCCAGTCCCCTTCCCCAGAGTCCATTATAGCTTTTTCATGTGTTCACTCTAATGCTTTTTTAAAGGAATTAATATATTGAGAAACTTGCATTAATGAAAATGTAATTTTTGGTGAGTGCTGTTTTCTGGGAACCACAGGTAGTTTCCATGGCTGGAGCACAGAGTGGGAGGTGATGGCTAGAAGGAGCTGAGGCTGGCAAGGCCAGTGGGAGCTCTTCCTGCTGTCCTTAGAAGCTGATCTAGAATTTTATGCATGATCAGACTGGGCTTTAGAAAGATCATCTCTGGTGATGGTGGGAAGATGGAATAGAGCAGGCAAGACAGGAGTCCAGTCAGAAGGCCCTGTTATTCTGGAGCTCAGCCTTAGGAAGGCCAACATTCTGACAATAGGTAGTTGGTTGGTCTTGTGGCTTGTCCATCATCTGGGCCGGTGCTTTTCAAACCTTAAAGTGCATACAAGTCACCTGGTGATCTTGTTAATGTACAGATTCTGATTCAGTGGGACCGGAGTGGGGCATGAGGTTCTGCATTTCCAACAGTCTCCAGGCAATGCTGATGCCATGGACTACAAGTAGCTGCAGCACCTGCTCTTGGAAGAACTGGGACCAGCCGCAGCAGATAAGGGCCTGGAATTCAGCCCAGAGGCCCAGGAGAGGAACCCAGTTATTAGTCTCAGGGCACAGGGTCAGAATGGAGTCAGCTGCAAGGCTGACTGTTGCAGAGCTCTCTGGAACTGGAGCTGTCTGTGCCTTCTTGTAGCCCCTGCCTGAAGTTGGGGAAAGTGAATGCTTAGCGGTTGGGTGGAAACTAAGTGAGCCTGGGAATAGTGATTAGAGGGCAGAGGGGCATGATGGCAGGGAGGAGTTGCTGAGCTACAAGCCCTTGACCAGTTCAGAGCACAGGCTTCGTAGTCTGATACTGAGCTGTTAACATTTCTGCTCTGAACTCTGCTTGTATGTGACCCAGTCAAGAGGTGGTGTCAGGTATGAGCAGGGCCACAGGCCATTGACCTGGGGCTACAGGGAGACCCGGATGTGGGTTGGGGAAATGGGAAAATAAATGCTTCAGCAGGTACCTGTTAATTATTCTTTAATTATTTACAAAGTATAACCTTAGACTCAAGCAAAAATGATATTGTTTGCTGTGTTTAAAAGACATTAAAGCTATATTTGCACAGTAAAGACAATTTTGAAAAATGCAGAAAATTTAAGAGAAGAAAAATCAACCAGATTCCCATTCTCAAATGTCTAAGCGTTTATTGATGTTTTGTTTTACCCTTTTAGTCTTTCTGAATAGGTTACTTTAAAAAAAATTTTTTTTTAATCAAAGCAAACTAAAATATTAAACCTAATTTTTTTTTCTTAGAGACTTCAATAAAGAGGCCAGGCTTGTGTGTTTTGTTTGTTTGTTTGTCTTATTGTTGTTGAACATTTAAAAACTTTTGAACAGAGCACAAGTCTTAAGACCCAGTTACACACTGGTTTCCTCACAGCAGCCCAGGCCTGCCCATGGGTTATGTAGGGAACCGTGGAGGACAGGAGCCAGTTGTACTCACGTCAGTTGGGCTGGGATGCACAGGCAGAACTCCATGGCAGGGCGTGCTTGGGAATATTTGCCCTGAGTAAAAACATGGGCTGAAAAACCCTATTAAACCTATCTCCTGCTTTATATATATAAAAAAAAATGAACCAAATTACAAAGACTGTCTTAATTCTTTTTAAATAACATGCTTCTTTTTTTTTTTAACCTTTAGGAATTTGAAATTTTGTAGGTATTGTGTCACCATGGACATTTGGGTCCTGTATTTAGGAAGGGCCTGTTTAATCCTCTGGTTAACACTTTACCCATATAATAAAGGCTGCTGTTTATTTTCCTATTCAAATTTCTGAGCAAACAGATACAGTGAAAGTGTGTATGTTTTGCATATGTTAATTTCCTCTTCGAAACTGCTAACACTGCATAATGTCTGAGTACTTAATGACTAACACTGAGGGAGGAATAATCTGAAAAGTGAGGCCAGTGGTTTCCTGGTCTTGAGGAGTAATCCTTAAATGGTGTACAATTGTAACATTCTTATAATACACTACACAGTCTTTATGCTGGCAAATTCCTGAGTCACGGGATCTCAGATGGTGAGGAATTGAAGTCTTTGTAAGAGCCTCAAGAATTTAGCTTTGAGCTCTTCCTGCCACAGATGGCCCTTAGAATTTCACATCACTTAATGAAATGCTGCCAAAGTAAATGAATCTGTGGAAATGAGCATAGTATTCTCCAGCTCCTGAAATTTTTCTGCACTGCATGAAAACACAGCTGAATGCACACGGGTAGACCATGCTCTCTAAGGGTCTAAGTAAATAGGTGCTCTGAGAAGTTAACTAAAGAAAATCACAGTCTATTATGCAAGACAAGTTCTAGAGCTCTGCTGTACATACAACATTATGCCTATTGTTAACATAATGTATTGTGTACTTAAAATGATGTTAGGAGGATAGATCGCATGTTAAATGTTATTACCACACACACAAAAAAAAAGAAAGAAAAGAAAATCTTTGTCTGACTATTGCTTTATTAGGACCTAAGTGTCAAAGATGGTTTGATTAGCATTTCTAATTATGAAAACAGCCCAATCATTAGAGTGCCCTTATGAACTAGTCTTACTTTCCTTTTCAGTTATTGGATCTTTCTGTGTCTGTTCTCAAACAGATTGGTGGACTGTAGAGATTTACCTGCTACTAATCCCATATATTTAGATTAGATGCTTGCTTTCTTTCAGGTACTCTTCTGAATGGAGATATATTGTGTAGGTGTTCTTTAGTTAATATAACTTTACTTTTAAGAAACAATATCTGTGCTGTCCTTTAACATGCATGAGTGTAGACAGTCAAAACTACATACATACACTGTTTATTGCATGCCACTGACCCTGGTTGTTTGGTTTTTTTTTTTTTGCGGTACGCGGGCCTCTCACTGTCGTGGCCTCTCCCGTTGCGGAGCACAGGCTCTGGACGCGCAGGCTCAGTGGCCATGGCTCACGGGCCCAGCCGCTCCGTGGCATGTGGGATCTTCCCGGACCGGGGCACGAACCTGCGTCCCCTCTATTGGCAGGGGGACTCTCAACCACTGAGCCACCGGGGAAGCCCTGACCCTAGGTTTTGATAGTGGATGAAATGTCTAAAGGAAGAGCAATAGTTGTCAGCTCTCAATACACATTAGAATCACCTGGGAGGCTTTTAAAATTGATGTCCGGGCCCCAGCCCCAGAAATTCTAATCTAACTGGTCTGGGGATAAAACCTCCTCCAATGGTATTTTATAAAAGATCTCCAGGTAAATGTAATGCACAGCTAGAGGTGAGAATCACTGGCATAGAGTGAATTTTCTTGATTTGGGGTCCCTTGTCTTCTAAGGGGTTCTTCTACTCCTAACATTTTTAAAAATATTTTTAATTACCTTTTTAATTTTTTTAAACATCTTTTTTGGAGTATAATTGCTTTACAATGGTGTGTTAGTTTCTGCTTTATAACAAAATGAATCAGCTATACTCCTAACATTTTTATACAGACTGCAATGTCTGTATGTGCATTGGAAATTTTTGGGAGTGGTGAGCCCAAAATTTATCAGATTGTGAAAAGAGTACGTGACTTTAAGTTAAAAATCATTAGTTGAGGAAGAGGAAAACTACTACACTCTGCTTCTGTCAGCATTCTTGTCAAGGGCAGGTAAGGAGAAGTTTAAAGATAGGTAAACATGCTAAGTACTGCAGGTCTCAGCTGTAATGAGGCCTGAGAGGAACTGGACTGTCAATTTGACTCTTCAGATGAGCTTTGGATCTCCTTGGTACAGCTTAGCTGCAATTGCTTGATCTCATTGGTTCAATAAATGTTTATTCTGTGCCCTCTCCACTCGCCAGTATTCATGAAGGCATCTGGCAAAGTTCTGGGTACATGAAGGGAAACATCAGAAGAGCTAGATTGAGAGTAGATAGAAAAGGATCTCGAGTTATGCAGAGAGGTGAAGCAACTTGCCTAAATTAACACCAGTCATTACTGGCAGAGATAAAACTAGAAACTGGGTCTCCCAGTTGTGTCTACACCTTTTTGAGTTATATTTTTAGGAGTTAGGACTTTCTATAAGCCATGGGATGGATAGGGGTAATCTCAAAATACACTTTTGGAGACTTATCAGCATTGATAACAAGATACATTTGATGGGGAAAAGGCCACCCGGGAGCAGGGAGGCTGGGTAGGAGGCTGCTGTAGGCCAAGTGAGAGGAGTGTTTGGGGAAAAGGGGAGCTTTTGCTGACCCTGTGTTTTGTAAGACACGGAGGAAAAGGGGCTGACAGAAGTGAAGTGAGCCTAGAAAGAGATGGCTTGAAAGTGGGTTGGGGTGAAAAGGGAGGAAGGGACCAGGTGGGGTGATTTTTTTCTAATGTCATGGTTGTGTAGCTCATCAGAAAATTATCGAGCTCCCTTCTTCAGGTTGGTTCTGTAGACTTGGCTATGGAACATCCTACTCTGACCCTGACAATGCATGAGACCTTCTGGATACATTCTGCTCCTTTGCCTGATAGCAGTCACTACTCTCCATGATGAGTATGATTAAATCCAACCTTAGAAAGGACCACAACTACCTCTTACTCAGGGCAAGTAAATAATTTGGGTTTGGACCACTTGTGACGGGAACTCATATACTAGCCATTGCTGTTATCACTAGCTGATCACCTACTATAAAGAGATAGTAGCTGTTCAGGAAGAAGGACTCCAGGTTTTGAGAAATAATTTAGGTGAAGGCAAACTTTTTTTTTTTTAATGTGAGAGCTGTTTAAATGTTTTAGTGTAATTACACAGATATATATTGATAAATAAAAATTAAAAGAAAATACTAAAAAAAGGAACATGGATACCTAATAAAAGATTTATTTTTATTCCTGCTCTAACAGAAAATCCAATGTATATTAATTTGTTCACAGGAGCCTTCCAGTGGGAAGAATTGGAAGAAGATATCAGGAAGAAGTTGAAAGATTCTGGGGATGTTTCAAATGTAATTGAGAAAGTTAAATGCATTTTAAAAACACCAGGAAAGGTAAATTAGTTTATTGTAAGTTAGTTTACTTTGACTTTCTCCGAATTATAACTGATATACTATGGATGAATATACTGAGTCGTGAGGAGTGTCAATAATACATAATTTTCCTTAAGTATATATTTTTTCCATTTAAATATTTTAAATATAAACACATGATTTCTGGCTATCTCTGATTTTAATTCACGTAAGGATTCAAATATGTATGAGTCATGTCTTTAAAATGTTGGTTTGTGAATTCCATTCTCTGAGACATTCCCCTGGGGCTCTGGGAATATGCAATCTATGTCAAGAATGAAGGGCTGTTGAATTTGTCCAGTTACAGTTAAGCTTGCTGTGAGGGGATGCCTTCTCACTGCTCACGATTTCACTCCAAACAGCTTTCAGGGGCAAGGCAGTTTCTGTGTGTGTCTTTTTCAAGAGTTCCGAGAAATCTGTTTGACTAGGTAGACAGTTAAGGATTTGTTTCTCACCTAGTATAGATTTTAAATTATACATTAGGTTGAAAGATTATAAAAATGTAGACTTTGTATATGGTCATAAACTTGTACACATGAAAGCGCTAGTAACTGAGATTGTGCAGAGTCTATAAGGGCCTTAAAAGTAGGTTTGTTAAATTTTAAGATGACTACATTATACAGTTCAGCCAGTGTATTCTTATTTCAGATTCTGTGATAAACAAATTGGCTACAGTAGATAAAAAAGGTAAGTTGTGTGCAATGCTTAGCAGAATATAGGTTTATATTAACTGTAAAAAAAAGATTATTTCTTTATTTTTTATACAGATGACTGTCAATTCTACAACCTAAATTTATTAACAATTTAAGTTAATATTTTAAAACTGCATCGGCTTTTATAAAGACTCCCAACTATTCTTTAATTGAGAAAATGATCTCTCTCTCTCTCTCTCTCTCTCTCTCTTTTTTTTAAACAAAGTAACGTAGAATTAAGGGGCAAGACCTTTCTTTTCTTGTTTTAATAACACATTGAAGTAGGTACACAGAAGCTGTCCAGTTGTACAGGTGTATGGCAGGGTGGTAGCTCTCTTACAATCTAATTCAAATAAATAATGCTTTTGTAGAAACGTGCACATAAACTTGCATTCTGCTTTTCATAAGTTCCCTAGATTAACTTGTTCATGGACCAGTGAAAATGTACATCTGTATTCTCTGCAAACTTCTGCCCTCCCATTTTTTTTCAAATTCAAGACGTAGGTGAGAGTTCCGTGGTGGCCCAGTGGTTAGGATTTGGGCTTTCACTGCCATGGCCTGGGTTCAATCCCTGGTCGGGGAACTGAGATCCAACAAGCCACATGGTGCAGCCAAAAAAAAAAAAAAAAAAAAAAATTCAAGGCATAGGTGACAAGGAAATCTGTTATACAGATTCATAATCTGTATATCCATACCTGAAATGCATCTACATATATTCATGATGTACAAATTCATAAGCTTGATATAAATGGTTAGGATGGAAGTGTTGCCTTTTGTTCTAAACCTGAGCCTTTCCTCGGGTTGGATTCTGAACACAGTCATTCCCTTGAGTACCAAGAATAAAACAAATTCTTCTGGGAGAAGGGAAAGCTGGGGACTATATTATTCCATGAAATTGAACTAAATTCCCTCCTTTGCATGGGAGGACAGAAGAATTCTTCTGTGGTTTCTTCCTGTGCTTTCTCGGGGTAAGGGTCTCTCTCCTTCATTGAGTATTGGGAAGCAGGAAGTAAACATTTAACTTGTGAGTCTGCCACAAATAACCTGTGGCTCTGAGTAAGTCTTCTCAGGGCTTTTTATAAAATGAGGGATAAACTGGCTGATTTCTAAAGCCCCTGCTAGCTCTCAGGTTCTGGTGATGCTTTTTCACTGTTTCTCTCCTGTATGTGTGACAGGCACCCAAACCCTCTCCACGAGTTCCTTCAATGTGTATTAAAGTATATTGTGTGTAGGACCTGAGACTGTAAGAGCAGGATTTGTATGATCCTGTTTTGGTTGTCTGTTTTGCTCATGGATATCATTCTGGAGTGTGTGTTCTTCTTTGGGAGGAAGGATAACATTTTTTCCTTCTCTCCAAACTTTTTTTTTTTTTTAACACACTCTCCTTATGACTTTTGAGTGGTTTGTTCTCCTTCTTTTTATTATTATTTTTTAAAATTTATTTATTTATTTATTTATTTATTTATGGCTGTGTTGGGTCTTCGTTTCTGTGCGAGGGCTTTCTCTAGTTGTGGCAAGCGGGGGCCACTCTTCATCGCGGTGCGCGGGCCTCTCACCATCGCGGCCTCTCTTGTTGCGGAGCACAGGCTCCAGACGCGCAGGCTCAGCAATTGTGGCTCACGGGCCTAGTTGCTCCGCGGCATGTGGGATCTTCCCAGACCAGGGCTTGAACCCGTGTCCCCTGCATTGGCAGGCAGATTCTCAACCACTGCGCCACCAGGGAAGCCCTCTCCAAACATTTAAACTTCCCACCATAGTAGATTAACCCAGAGTGGGGAGTAGGTGCCGTTTATTCTTATTGCTAAAGTTGTATGCTTGATTATTTCTTAGGGATAAAGCTTTCTGAGTTCCCTACCTAGCCAAGCAGAGGGTCAGAGTCTGACCCAGGCTGAGATTCTGAGCGTCAGCCAGGGAAATGGGTGATGGGTAAGGGAAGAGCAGCTGGCCCTCAGTTTCTGGGGTTGGCAGAAAGGATTGTCTGAAGGATCACAGAAAAGATAAACGAAGCACCAAATCCTGAGCGGGGAGCAGAGGAAGGCTGGAAACCTCCAGGTAGACATGGTGTTCCTGGAGCCTGCCAGTTAGCAGTTGTGAGAGGACAGACAGGTATGGCCATGGGACAGGTTCTGTAGAGCTCCAGGTTATAGATGCAGGCAACCTTTGATAATCAAGATTGCAGCAATGATGACTGTGGGCAGGAAAGATATTTAGGATTATAAGTTTGCAGATTAAGACGGGGATGAATTAATCCATCACTCTCAGGTGTTTTAATGTTGGATCTAGTGAGCAGTAGGACATGGTGTGATAGGTGAAACATATGTTTTCTTAATTACAAATTAAGTTTTGTGTATATATTTTCTTAATTAGTGAATAAACAAGCAGGTTGTATATGCAAACATATTTTACTAGGTGTTCATATGAGATTGCACTACTGTTGTCTGTTTCCCAGCTAACAAAAGCCCGTGGGGGTTCAGGACCCCACAGCTTCTCAGCTGTAGAGTCGAGTTTTCACTTAGCCAATTCCTTCACCACTGTGAGTGCTGCATAGGGCAGTGTTGCTCATTGACAGGTAGCAGATGTAGTTCTTGAGGGTAAGTTTCCGTGAAAGCTGTGATCAGAGATGCCATAGAGTAGGTAATCATTACTTCTTTAGACATTTAGCACAGTTTTCCAAATTCTCTAGGCAAATTACTAAAGCATATTGTATAACATTTCCCCTTGTATTTCTATTTTTCCTTATAGTTTAATTGCCTGAGGAACTGCAAAACCTATCAAGCCAGAAAACCTCTGTGGTTTTATAACACTTCCCTCAAGTTTTTCCTTAATAAACCAATGCTTGCTGATGTTGTCTTCGAAATACAAGGTATAGTTCAATTTTTACAAAGTTCATTATTCATTTTTATTTCTTGTTTTCTTACCTAACTTTCTATTTCAGCTTCAAATATTTTGGGTGAAGGAATGACTGTTCTCTATTGTAGGATGTAGATTAACACGGCTTGAATTTCTACAAAAATTTTCTAGGGAAATGAGATATTTTATTAAAATAAGAAAAGAAATGTATATATTTTTCCCTTATTTTTATTTCCTTACCCAATGTTTCATTAACTTTTAGGCACCAGCAAGGGATGGGGTGATCTGTAATATCACCCCCTTGTATATTTTTGTTTGTGTGTTTCTTTAAGATCCTAGTTTTTGAATCATCTGAAACCAGCCCCCTTAACATTATATTACCTCTAGTTTGTTTTTTCAGGTCTCTTAATTGAGCAAAAGGAACTACTCTGGTTGAAGGTCGTGCCTGGCTTACATCAGGCATCCATAGATATTGCTACATTTTCTCCTTATGGCACTCAGAATTTTCACCAGAGCAACGGAGAGCTGCTTTTTATCTTTGTAGGAAAGTAATGCTACCTAATTTTATAAACATGAGCTATTTTAATGCCCATTATTGATTATTCGCTTGGATACTTTGGTCACTTTAGTAGATTGAAAGCATAGTATTAAAAATGAATTGTGAAATACCTTCAATTATGCAAGAAGGCTAGTTGTTTCAGATGACTTAAGTAGCACTTCAGGTGGGCTATTACCAAAAGGAAGATATAATTTAATTTTATGGTAGAAATGTATGGCAGCTAACAGGAATTTACTTTTTAAAAATTTTCCCCAAAAAGATCGCTTTACTTGTAACTCTGGTCACTTGCCAAGACAAACAGTGAATTGGAAACTTTCCAAGGTGCCTTTGGCTAAGCTACTGTTAGTAGCTGCAATGTGAGCGTGGGCCACTGAGAATGGGACAGTGAGTGACCTTGAAATTATATAAAAAATGATTTGGAAAAAAGAAAGCTAACAAGGGACTAAATTTGCTTATAATTTGCATAGGAAGCACTGACACCAAACATTGTCAATGTAACCGACTGAAAAGATTTTCATGGGGAACATTTAATGCATGAAAATATATGTTGTGTTAAGAGAAAAGAAACAGCAGTGATGTGGAGAATCCTTTCTCATAGTCTTTTGCTTTTCTTCCATGATTCCACCTACCGACCCTTTGCAGGCACCTGCTCACACCCGACCTTTGCAGACGCTGGATCTGCAAGGGTTCCTTGTAATGCCTGTGCTGAACGGCAGCTGCTCTAGTGCCCTTTGTAGCCTCCTCAGCTCAACAACCAAGGCCTCCAAGGGAATCAGGAGCAGAGTGAAGCAGGAATGAGTGGAAGCAGGGTCCAGCAACAGCTTCTCTGCCAGCAGCTGGAGGAGAGGCAAACCGCACTCTGAGAAGTGTGGGGAGGGCAGCTTCCAGTGTGTAGAAGCAGCAGTGTTGTCTGCTCTGGAGGAGGGTCTGGAGCCCTAGCTCTAGCCTTGGCTTTGCATGCCAACCAGTGTGTGTCCTTGGGCAAGTCCTTAATATGTGTGGCCTTGAGTCTTCTCATTTGTTAAGTGGAGAAAGTGAACCATGTAGATTCTAAAAGGTCCTTTTTAGTGTTAAGCTTGATGAGATGATAGTAACAGACCAGGTCAGGGTCTTGCTTGGATGCGTATTTACTATATAATAGGTTTTGTTGTGTTACTTTACATTTCTGATCCTCTGTTTCCTCACCTATAAAGTGGGGATACTGGTTTCTACCTGGGAGAGTGGTGAGTGGTCATGGAGATGGAAATGGTGCATATAAAGGTGTGTTTAGAGGCCTGATGGGCAGACTCCACTACTCATCCCCTACAGTGGCATCCAACACTGGTAGATCACTGCTTTTTTTGTGTGCTGAACCGAGGGCTGCAGCAAATCCTTTTTAAAAAATGTTCCAGGCATCACTGACAACTGGCTGGAGTTGACATGGGATATAAAACCTATTTACTATCCCTGAAATAAATAGTCATCAAATATATACATATACAAATATATACATATATATATATATATATATATATACATACACACACACACACACAAATATATGTGTGTGTGTGTATGTATATATATAAAACTACCACCCACAATTTGTTGTTTGAGTTTGTATCTTTTTCCATTAAATACTTTTAAAAAAAGCAGCTCTAAAACTAGTCATGGTAAACTTCTGGATCTGATGTAGAAAGATATGTTTCCTTTTGACATTTGAATCTGTGCCTTGTGAAAAATACTTTTACAGAGTTATATTCTGTCTTGTTTACTTAGCACATATTCTAAATCTCTCTTGAGCTCGGCAGGTTTCCTGTTTTCAGAATAAAACAAAAAATGATTCTAAAAATTTCATTTTTGAAACTTGGCCAGTAGTGTGAAGAAGGTATGACAAATGTAGTGTTTTATTTTAGTATATAATAAAAACAAAGATCTTTGATAATCTGTGCAAAGTTACTAGAAACTTGGGCTTTTAAATTTTGTTTCACTCTTAAAACTCTTTTCCTTAAAAAACATTCTTAAAAAACAATAACAACAATTAAATACTCCAAAGGAAAGTTACTTTAGGCCTTGACATTTTGAAAGGACATGTTTATCTCTTAGCTTGAAAATTGATGTCTTTTTCCCCCCAGTAATTCTTCAGCTCTATCCTATTGCTGTTGCATAAATAATCATTGCATTATTTTCATTCAGAATGTTTTATACAGTGCTTATACATTTATACAGTTTATATACAATGTTTAAAAATGTGACTATACTGAGGTATTGTACTACAGTTTCACAATAGAACAATTTATAACACCAAAACAGTAGTTTGAAAAGGTGAGAAACAGAAATGGATGTTTTCTTGGAGTTATAATAGTTTTTCAAATTAAATTCGAAGCTTGAAATAGCCTTTGAAAATGCTTTAAGGTACCGAGTGTTTTGTTGCTGGTTTTGTAACTCTGTTGTAACTACATCATCAACGGAAAATTTCTGTTAAAATTTCAAGGTTACCCATCAAGCTTCGTTCCCATCTACTACTATCTACTAGGTATTTTCTTGCCAATCTTAAATCCCTCTGCTTAATCCAAATGATAGGTTATCTAGTTTGTTTAAGCCATACTTCTAATTTTCTTTTTCTTTTTTTCATGGTTCCCTATTTAAGATTTTAAGACTAAAGTTGCAAGTCAAATAACATCGCGATCTGTTTGAATTCCTTTTTAATTGCCGTGTACAGATATATCCATCATGCTTTAGTTACGGAAACTGGTTATCCCCCAGAGATGGACACTGTAACCTTGAGGGCAGGTGACCTAAAGGCAAAGAGGCAGAGAGGAAGGGGAAGGGGCTGAGAGGGGAGGCTGCCTGCTCGTAGGTGTGAGGACCTTGGAAGAGAGCTCCTGTGGCTTCTCCCTGCGCCCTCCTGGGGGAGGTGCGTCTGTGTGGGTGACAGTGCCAAGCAGTGAGCTCAGAACTGGCACTGTCAGGCGCTGCGTATGGATCCTGAGGGATTATTGTCTTTGGAGAAAGTCACTGGGTTTATGTGGAACTTTTTTCTTCTTTTTCTGAGCCAGATGTTTTGCATGGATTTCAAGAGGATGAAGAACAGTAATTGTAAATATTTTGGAGAAGAATATATGTCCCTGAGAAGTATGAGATTTAGGGGCTGCCAGGTGAAGAGTCTTGGGCAGAGCAGAGTGGTCTGACTCATAGTGTTACTTTCTGGAAAGGCACAGTTTTGTCACTTAAACTGGCTGTGGTGTCTTCCACCAAACTAAAAGCTTGGGTGCTCCAAACCAGGGTAGCTCCATGTTTCTCACCTTTGTACCAAACATGGTGATTGGCACATGGTGGATGCTTGGTGATGATCTGTTGATCTGATCTAGATTGAACTGAGGGCTCACTATGGGCTCGTGGTTTCCTAAGGTGGGGGGAGTGGTAAGAACTGCTTCTCCACCTGTGAGCCCTGGGCCACATGCGTCCCATCTGGCACTGCCTTGGTGCGGTGGCACAGTAGCTGGAGAGCTTAGCAAGCTTTCACTGGAGAGTCAGTTTAGTGTAATGAGCTTCAGTGAGGGGTGTACACTGAGGGGCCTTTAAAATTGAAAGCCGCTCTGGTGCTCCCACAAGCAGGCAGGCATTGTTCATTTAGGAAAGAGTTTCCCTGTGGAGGTAGTTTGACAGGGAGGAAGCAGGGGACTAGGTCATCCCCATCCACATCACCCATGAAGTCTGAAATGCTCCCCTTGGCCCCAGAAGAGATTCCCTTGCCATTCCTGCTGTGATCTATGGACTACTTAGGCTAAGGATGGTTTACTGTTTCTGATACAGGGAAGCCCAGCCAGGACTGTACTGTGAGTAATGGTTGTGTTTTCTTGTGAGACACATGGGCAGGGGAGGGTGGTGGTGTCTCAAGCCAATTGCAAAGAACAGATGTTTCATGATAAAAAGACATGAAGCAAAATATTGCATTTCAGTTTTTCTATCTTTAGGAAATAAAAACTAAGTAACGAATAATTGCCTGACTTGCAAATTGTTGGTTTCAAAGTCAACTTTTGAACTCTTAAATTTTTCAATTTATTTTAAAGCTACAAAGTCTCCAAAGTTTAATACAGGTTATCACACCCCCATCTGGTTTCTGAATATCAGCTTAGCTGTGCCTAATGCAATACCACTCTAATTAGAAGGAAAATTGCTAGGACAATAACTCTGCAAGTTTATCTCCCTTAGCTTTGTTTCCCTGTCGAACCTTACAGGTACGACGGTGCCAGCCCACAGGGCCGTCCTGGTGGCCCGGTGTGAAGTGATGGCAGCCATGTTTAATGGGAATTACATGGAAGCAAAGAGTGTTCTGATTCCAGTTTATGGTGTTTCCAAAGAGACTTTCTTGTCATTCTTAGAATACCTATACACAGACTCCTGTTGCCCAGGTGAGCCATTATAAGTGTTAGATAGAATCTCATAACTCTTTCCTGATAACCCATTTTGAGAAATTGCTTTCTATGAAATCTCTTTTTGTTTAAGGTGTATGAGAGTTGACGTCATGGAATGTGCTAATGCAGGTGAAGGTGATTTGGGGACAACAATGAACTTTCAGTCAGTTCACGTGGAAGAGCAGTGACTGGGTACCTCTTCTGGGCGCTCAGACCCTGGGATAAGCTTACACGTCCCAGCCAGCACCAACAGCATGCTGATCGCTGTAGGCACCCTGGAAACGGAGGTGTCTTGTGGTACCCAGTGGCTACTTCACTTCTACACACTGGAGCAGAGAGCTCCTTAGAACACTGTCCCTGGGCTTCCCTGGTGGCACAGTGGTAGAGAGTCCGCCTGCTGATGCAGGGGACATGGGTTCGTGCCCCAGTCCAGGAGGATCCCACATGCCGCGGAGCGGCTGGGCCCGTGAGCCGTGGCCGCTGAGCCTGCGCGTCCGGAGCCTGTGCTCCGCAACAGGAGAGGCCACAACAGTGAGAGGCCCGCGTACTGCAAAAAAAAAAAAAAAAAAAAAGAACACTGTCCCTTTCATGAGGAGAAAAGGGCTGGGCAGCTGCTGTTATGGCTCTGACTTCTGTTTGAGGCACTTTAAGGAATTTCAGTATTCTGAGGCTCCTTTGCTCATCTCTCTGGCCCAGAGGATGGCCTTTTTCTGACTTTTATTTAAAAACCTAAAAAGTCTGACTCTTCCTGACTTCTAGAGTCAGACTCTCCTAAAACTGACTTATCCAAAAACTTTTCCTAAATGGTTTAGAATGCCCAGTGGACTGTAGGATTTATTTTCCTACTCACCATTAACTAGGAACTGTCTATGGCAGCTTCAGGTTGGAACAGATCTTGCAGGTTTCCTGTAGCTGAAGGCACTTTGGAGAAATTGCAGAATCCTTTCAACAGGCCTGGAGCCTTGGGATGCAGGCGAGGAAGCCCATTTTAATTAGTCTTTGTCCTTTGGCCACCAGATGGCTCCCACCACAAACACAACTAGAATAAGCCCGTGGTGGCTTAGTCCAGGAGCCTGAGACCTTGGTTACAGAACCTGGCCAAGAAAATACACATTTCTGACCATACCTCTCTTCAGGTTTACTGCTTTAATTTTAGATTTGGAAGACTTCCAATGTTCGTTATTGAAATCTCCTAAGATTTAAACTAGTCATGAGCCCTCTAGTGAAAAGTTTTAGAAGTTCCAGAACAGAACATTCTTTTAATTGAATTAATTATGGTCTTGCAGCTTTCTATAGAGTATTTTGGAGCCAGTTACAAAATCAGTGTTAAAGACTGGCTTATCATTTCTGTTTAATAAAAATGAAATCATTGGACTTCCCTGGTGGCGTGGTGGTTAAGAATCTGCCTGCCAATGCAGGGGACACAGGTTCAAGCCCTGGTCCGGGAGGATCCCACATGCCGCAGAGCAGCTAAGCCCGTGCGCCACAACTACTGAGCCTGCGCTCTAGAACCCGCGAGCCACAGCTACTGAGCCCACGCACCCTAGAGCCCGTGCGCCACAACTACTGAAGTCTGCGTGCTCTAGGGCCCACGTGCCACAACTACTGAGCCCACATGCTGCAACTGCTGAAGCCCACACGCCTAGAGCCTGTGCTCTGCAACGAGAAGCTGCTGCAATGAGAAGACTGCGCACCACAGCCAAGGGTAGCCCCCGCTCACCGCAACTAGAGAAAGCCCACGCACAGCGATGGAAGACCCAATGCAGCCATTAAAAAAAAAAAAAGACATCATTGATTCTCATCAGAACGTGTGTTATTGTGTATTTTATTATTTCAGTATGGGCAAATTTATATATTAAATTTAAAAATTTGACCAGTTTTGAAATAATAAGGAAATTTGGTTTCTTAATCATCCTCTCACTGGAGTAATTGAAGCTTTGGATTTTAAGTTTTATCTTACTAATTAGAAAAAATGCTCAGAAAAGCAATAATAACTATAAGACAAAACACTTTAAAAATTGGTAAAAGGTGAGAGTGTGTGTGTGGGGGGAAATGAGTCAAAATGAATAATCAAAAAATTAAGCTGGATACTGGAAAATCTGCATTGGGAAAACTGCAGAAAGAAAAATAATCTATTCATTATGATAAATAGTTATCATACACACTCTTCTTGGTTCCTAGCTACAAAGAATGTAAGGAGTTTAAAGAGGGACAAGAAAGAATTACAGAGAAGTGTTAAAAAAACAAACAAAAAAACCTTGGTGACTGCCAGGGGTTGAGGGAAAGGGGAAGTGGGGAGTTAGTGCTTAATGAGTGCAGAGTTTCAGTTGGGGAAGAAGAAAAAAGTTTTGCAGAAGGTAGTGGTGATGGTTACACAACAACGTGAATGTACTTAAATGCCACTAAACTTTACACTTAAAACTGCTTAATGCTAGGGACTTCCCTCGTGGTCCACTGGTAAAGAATCCACCTTCCAATGCAGGGGACGAAGCTTGGATCCCGGATCAGGGAACTAAGATCCCACATGCCACTGGGCAGCTAAACCCCGGGCTCAACTAGAGAGCCTGCGTGCCGCAAACTACAGGGCCCACGTGCCCTGGAGCCGGTGCGCCACAACTAGAGAGAGAGAACCCACACGCTACCACTAGAGAGAAGCCTGCGCGCCACAACAAAAGGTCCCGCATGCTGCAACAAAGACCCGATGCAGCCAAAAAATAAATTAAAAAAACAAAAACAAAAAAAGACAAAAAACGATTCATGGTAAATTTTATGTTACGTTTATTTTACCACAATAAAAACAAAACAAGCAAACCTGGGGACTAAAGCCAGAAGAAGAAAAATTGCAAGGATTTAGTATAGCTAGCAGACAGAATTACCCAGTAGCCCTGGAGTTGATTATTAAGGGCAATTGTAGAATCTCTTTCTCTGGAGAATTAAAAACAGCAGCAACAGATTCACTTCTGTGTGTGAAGGCTTGAATGAATTCCTTTTAAAATGGAGTAATAGTTTAGATTGCTGACTTACCCCTTCAAGGCTTTTTAGGCATTCTATTCTACATTGGATGATATAGTCAGCATTTTTTGTTTTTTGTTTTTTTGTTGTTGTTTTGTTTTTAGGTCATAAAAGAAATGGTTTTATGGTCCATTTTCTCTTATTTCCCTTCTTGCATCAGCTGGCATTTTCCAGGCTATGTGTCTCCTGATCTGTGCAGAGATGTACCAAGTGTCCAGGCTGCAGCACATCTGTGAGCTGTTCATCATTACACAGCTGCAAAGCATGCCAAGCCGGGAACTGGCATCTATGAACCTCGATATAGTCGACCTGCTCAAAAAAGCCAAGGTAATTGGCCCTATGTATCTGGTTGTTTGATTTTTTAAAAAAATATTACAAAAATTATATTACTTCACTCATTTTTTCTGTTCATTAAGAGATATATTAGTGCTTGTCTTACTTTGGAAATTTGGCTAAATGAAGTAAATGTGCCCTCACAACAATTTCTGCAGCTAGATAATTTTGAAGCATAGTGTTTTTGAGCAGATCCCTTTCTAAGGAGGTAGGATTTACCAATACAGAATTTTTTCAACTGAATGGTGGCCCTTATTAGCGTCAGTTGAGTGTGGTGCTGTATTATTTTGTATAGGCATTATAGAAAACAGAATTTACATTGAATTTCCCTCAAATGATCACATCTTAGGGTTCCTGAATGGAAAATGACAGGATTGGTCCGTACATACTGATAGAGATGGTTATGCAGAACTCATTTTTTTGTTCGTTCGTTCATTCATTCGTTCATTCATTCACTTCACGAGCATGTTTTAAAGTTCTGGTTGTTTGTAGGAGGTATTGGTGTACTTCATCAATTCTTTCAAACACCTTTTGTTGAAATGTCTCATTGTACGAGGAGTTATCCTACCATTCCATCGCCTGCCCTAAGACAGTTGTAGGGTTGCAGCAGTCATGGCACATTGATGGGTACTGAACTTGCATTAAGCTGAACTTTCTAAGTCTTTTTCATAGGAATATATTTGATCCATTGTTACAGACGATCAGGACTTTGTAAAATATTATCTGGCGTACAACATACTGACTGTCCCTATGAACTTTGACATCCAGAATTAGGAAAATATGACCAATTTGTCTTCACCCAAGTTGCTAAAATAGAGCCACATAATGGGGCAAAGGACTGACTCTGTGACAGCTAAAAGCTTGCCTCCACGCTGAGATGAATTTATTAATCAATATGTCTATTGCTCAGAATGTAAGGGAATTCATTTAAAGCACCTAGGTCTTCTCTTATTATCTCCATAACTATTTTGGAGTTCATTTCTCTCATAATCAAATCTTCAGATCATATGTATTGAATATTAGGGAAAAATTTTTTTTTAAATGAGTAACCTTAATCTCTCTTTGTAATATAATTACATTGAGCTTGGGATTAATAGCTATTCTCTAGATTTAAAAATTCTTTTTATTTTTTCTTGCATTTTTACAACCTTTTTTTTTTTTGGCCGCGTTGGGTCTTTGTTGCAGTATGCAGGCTTCTCTTGTGGAGCATGGGCTCTAGGCGTGTGGGCTTCAGTAGTTGCAGCACATGGGCTCAGTAGTTGCAGCACGCAGGCTTCAGTAGTTGTGGCTCGTGGGCTCTAGAGCACAGGCTCAGTAGTTGTCGTGCACGGGCTTGCTCCATGGCATGTGGAATCTTCCTGGACCAGGGATTGAACCCGTGTCCCCTGCATTGGCAGGTGGATTCTTAACCACAGCACCACCAGGGAAGTCCCTCCTGCATTTTTGATGTATCATTTTCATACATTCTAACAAGTCTGTCATACTTTTAAAAAATGGGCACAGGCTTTTCTTTCCTTATCTTGTAGTATCCTTTTACATAGTTCACGTATAAGAGAACTTCCTACTTGGTTGCACTGATTTCTTTAAGTGCCCCCCCAAAACACCCACACACGCACACACACACACACAGTTCCTCGTTAGCATCACTTATGATTGTTTTGTCAGAAATTCTTCTGACCTGTATTCCCTGAATGTGTGGTTTTTGACTATGTGATTATCCTTCTTTTTCCCTTTGAATTTTAAAAGTCTAAGATACCAACTTTTCTTGAATTCTACTATTTGTTTCTGAAGACTTTTCTGTTTGCTAAGATTAAGCCTACCTTTACTGGTTTTCCTTTAGTCTATTCCTGGTGGTCCCTAATTTGCCAATTATGAATCACAAAAACAGGATAATTTTCTTCCTGTTTGAAGTTCTTAGGTTGAGGTTCAACTTCGCCAGCCAGTTCATCTGTTGGTCAAACTTTAGTTAACCTTTCCCTCATTGCTTCTCTGACTTCTAGGAGGTGAAATTGTCTTTTGGCAGAATTAGATTTCCAGTAGCTCTCTGAATAATTGAAATTTCCAATCCCTCTGTCATCTCTGCCAGTTTTGTATTGTGTATCAGGAAAGCATCATTCATACTTTTGATACAAATAAGCAGTTTTGATACAGATGAGCTGGAACTCTCCTTTAACCTCTCTCAGTTCTTTACCATGATTCTACCTTCAGGTTCATATGTTTCCATCACGTTGAAATCTTAACACACAACAGAGGCTTTTTTCCCTTAATTGGATCAGTTCCTTTGGATTGAGGTAGAGATTTCCTTACTCCTCCTCCCCTTTAAACCTTATCTTGGCAAACTTTGGTGATTCCTATGAAGTCCTGTTTACTCTCATATTAAAGTTTTAAACTCAAATTCTTGCTTATAATCTGTGCATTTAATATTTGGCTTCTTCAGGCCACCAGTTTTGTTTCTGACCTTTTCCTTGTGAGTTTTGGGGTACTTTTTCCACCATTATTATTCTTCACAGGGCTGTTAAATGCTGTAGCATTTGGTTTATGGTATTTTTTAAATTTCTTTTTAAAATTCTGTTGTTTATTTCAGTTTAAACTGTCTTCTCAAGTCAGCACATATTCTTCCAAAAATATAGTTTTTCCAGTGGGATGCATTCCGTCTCTTGCCAAGAGCCCACAATTATGATATCTTAAATCTTATTCAAAAACAAAATTCTGCATTTGAACCATGTTTTTATAGCCAGCTATTCATTTCTGTGGTCTCCCTCTCTTTCGAAGTCACAGCCCTTAGGCAGTGTTCTGAACGTCTGTTGGTAGGTTTTCTCCTCTGGGTTAACCATCTAGTAGTGCTGGTGGCTTCTGTTAAAATAGCTCCACATTCTTGCTCTATTCCCTTGAGATCACTCATATTCATCTGCTAAAACATTAAGTGAAGGAAGATTGTTAATATGTGATGTGGTATTAGATGAACCATGACGTCTCTTACAATTCAAAAATTGAGTTTGTATAATTAAAATCAGAGGGACCTGTGAATTTATATGTAAAATATTCATACATTATAACTTTTAAAAAGAGTGATACTTGAGCTTCATTCTTAAGATTTGAGATTACAAATCTGTCTTCAATTTAGCATTACTTATTGCTTATATACTATTTTTGAGTGTCCTTACAAGAGCTATATTTAGCCTAAAGGTGGAAACAACCTAAATGTCCACCAACAGATGAATGAATAAACAAAATGTGGTATATACATACAATGGAATATTACTCAACCTTAAAAAGGAATGGAATTTTAATGCGTGCTGCAGCATGAATGAACCTTATGCTAAGTAAAATAAACCAGTCAGAAAAAGGACAAATATTGTATAATTTTGTATAACTTGTATAACTTATACAAGGTACCTGGAATAGCCAAATTCATAGAAAATAGAATAGTGGTTACCAGAGCCTGGGAGTAGGAGGAAAGGGGAGTTATTGTTTAACTGTACACGTAAGATGGTTAAAATGTTAAGTTTTATGTTATGTATATTTTACCACAGTAATAATAAAAGAACTATACTCACGTTCCTAAGTTGCCTGGCAGCATACTACTGTAATCTGAATTGCGTGGTTAGATGGATTAGTGAGTGTCACTGGGTTGGCACCAAGGTAATGATGTCATGGCCAAGTTTCTGAGTTTCCCTTCCATTAGCTATTGGAATTCAGGATGGATGATAAATGTGCTGGAAATCCTGCTCAGTGTAACAGTACATCCCAGTTAAAAGCAATTATTCAGACATAACCTTCTCATAGAAATAATTACATGTGGAAACCCATACCCTTAGATTGATGACATTTCCTCCTCAAAATATTCTTTGGTTTTCTGTGCAGGTGAATTTGTTGAGATATGGCCAGATGTATACCTTTGCTAACCATAATCTTTTCTCTGCTACACAGATATAAGTGCAGTTAGTGAAGGCCATGACCTTAGATGAAAAGCTTAAATGAAAGTCCTCAGGAACCTCTAGTAGTCTTTGTTACCCACAGATGCAACCATGCATCTGCTTAAAGACATTCAGCCACCATAGCAGCCGTAGCTTGTTCTTCATTTGATTTGGTTTCTTCATTGATGTGATTTTATTATTATTTGTTAATAATGCTCCCTTTTCCTTTCTGCTGTCAGAGTAGACTGAAGGCTGAATCATATACAGACACATTAAACGTGGAATTGGGCCCTCCATGAGTTCTCCTGGACTATTCTCTCGATCTCATCATCTTGTTGATGGTCATTATGTACAATATTGTTTCACTTTCCATTTTTCTTGCAGTTTCACCACTCTGATTGCCTCTCAACCTGGCTGCTTCATTTCATTGCCACTAACTACCTCATCTTCAGTCAGAAGCCTGAATTTCAGGATCTTTCAGGTAGATTGCTAATTAATGTTTTTGGAACGAAAAACCTTTACGTTCTTTGTTCTTAGATTTGGGACATAATTTGTAGGAATAGTAGTTTTTAAAAATAAAAAGTCAGTGCAAGACATTCCTTTTAAGTATGCAGTGTGGTAATTGAGGACACTTATAGTAACCGGTGTTTCATAAGAAGCTTGACCTGTGTTACACGAGAAGTTTCCTAATGATTGTTTCATAGCTCCCATCCATTTTTAAGTGCATTTTTTTCTGAAGCAGAGAGAGAAGGGGGCCTCACATGACATTTGGTTGTGATAAATGAGATTTGGTTTTAACCACCTAAGTCAGAAGCAAAATTTAAATAGTACAGCTTTTTAAATTTTCTTCTTAAAAAGAAAAAATTATCCCTAGTATATAGTTCTGTTGTACTGGTATCTCCTGTCTCTACAGGAGTCCATTATATCATTCAACAATAACAATTTTTTATTGATCAAAGAGTGGTGCAAAATTTACTGAGCAGAGAGTATACTTAATGTGATTTTTTTAAGGTAAATTATAAAGATTAAAACCAATCAAAGGGTGAGCTTCTGAGTGCTTCATAAGCTGAAAGAAAATGAAAATAGAATAGTCATCAAAGTAGACAGTTTAGATACAATGGTTTGCTTATGTTATTGCCTAGAATAGACCCAAGGAATAATCAAGATAAAGGGAGAAGGAATTTAAAGATCTCCTAGTCAAGTAGTTTCAAACTCTAAGTGGAGAAACCTCCTTGGCGATGATGCCCGCAGTTCTTGTGAGGTGGGGGCAGAGAGCGAGGTGGGTGGCGCAGAAGAGGGAGAGGGGAGGAGAGGCTAGCGCTTGCTATTCTTGGACTCCTCCCTCCCACCTTCATCCAGAGTGGTTCCACTTTGATCTGCTGAGATCTTAGAATTCTATGTAAAATTTTGCTTGTAAAAGAGAATCTGCTGCTAGAAGAGGTGAGCATCTCTGGTTTCATTCAGCTGCTCATTGCATATTTAAGGAAACCAAGAAACAGACAGTTTGGGGCAGATGTATTCAGCCAGTCAACAAACATTGTATGCCTATTGGGAGGCTGTTTACATAGAGTTTAACTATTAGTGCAGAAGAGTAACATAATAAATCATAGTAGGGCAATAGATATTTACTAACCATTTACTTTGTGCAAGAAACAAAGTTCATTCATAAACATAAGGCATACTTCCCCTTGCTGTTAGTTAGAAGGGGCATTCTTACACAGTTATTCTTTAAGGAGGCAATTAAAAATGAAATAAATGAACATTTTGATTTTAGGACCCCCTTTATTATGCCACCTGAGGTCACCTTCATTTGTAAAAGACGAGTCAGATGATTTTCTACTTACTATTTTGTGTAGATATGTGATACACATAGAGTACTATTACAACCTTGGGGGAAGGATGCTCTCTAAATCCTTTGAGTTATTAATCTTTATTTTATTCTGATACTTATACAATTGCCTATAAAGTATGTTATGACCATCTGGCACAGTGAGAAGCAGGACTCCAGGGTGTAAGTTGAGAAGGCAGGGTAAGAAAATGAGGCTGTGTCAGTGATTGTCTTATGTTCCTTTGATGGGAATTAAAACAGTATCCTGAGTGCTCTGATTTAGCGGTGCTTGTTCATGTCCAGGACCTGCTGTGATGTGTCCTTTTGGGCAGAGAAAAAGAAAGCCCCTGTGGGTAAGGGAGAATTTGATAGTCTATATCAGCAGTCATAAACCGGCAGTCTATGGGTTGAATGTAACTTGCTAAGGGATTTTATTTGGACCACATGGTATTATAATTTTTTTAGTGTCAGTATTAAAAATTGTAGCATGTCACATTTGAAAATCCAAATTTCTGGCTTCTTTTGACAAAGTTGGAAGATCTGGCTTCTCTGGGCGCATCTTCCCACATGGCAGCAACCTGGAACTGAGCGGTGGCTACTCATTTAAAGGCGCGTGTCCTCTCCATGGTGCCATAGTCTCCTCTCCTCCCTGTTGCCTGACTCTTGGCCTACCTCACATGGTCACTTGAAATTGAAAAGGGTTCTTGTTACAGTCTCTTTACAGCTTCCTTAAAGAATTGCTCATTTCCAACTTCAAAAATCATCAAATTATTATTGGAATTCTATGAAATGTTTTCCCTTAACTGGGGATCTTTCTTCTTTAGAGGTGTTTAGAAATTTAAAAGTGAGACTGGAAAAGATCTCAGGTTAATGCTGGCACCGATACATCGGAACTCAGTGAAATAGTTCATTAAATACTAGGCATATTTTATATACTGGACTTTTATATGAAAACAAACAGCAATGCACAGGAATATGTTACCCTTGGCATTTATGGATTCGTTATTATCACAGTTTAATTTATCTCAATATTATGTTATATATTATATATTATGGAGTTTTTTGTCTCGTTTTGATTTTTGCTGGCTACCAGAGCTCATCTCTGACAAGTTTCCTCTGTTTTTTTGCCTTTGGTTTTTTAATCTTAACTGAGGGAGCAGCCTTATGTCACCTTTGCTCCCTAATGAAACCTACAACTAATTTCCCTGGGCAGCTAGGTTGTTTCTTCTGATCCAGGCCCTGCAGCCTGGATCAAGACCTTGTTAATACAAATTATAATAGACGGGGTCAAACAGTAGATGGAGAAGTGGAAACTGACTTAGCAGAAGCAAACCTAAGTGCTCACAGAAGGGAATACTGATGAGAAACAAACTGATTCACCCAGCAGAATACTGTAAAGCCTTAGAAATTTGAGGTACCTGGTATTTCAGAAAGCAGGATGAGGCTTGGGGCTGAAAGCCATAGGATTCATTGAATGCTTTTGCTCCACTCCATCCCACCCAGGCAGGCAAGTGCTTCTCCCTCATCATCACAGGAGTTTGGAGGTTTATTCCTGGATAAGTTAAACCAAAAAAGTTATAGAATCATGAACTCAGAGTATAGCTGAGATTGGGGCAAGGAGCTGGACTGAAAACATAGAGATCATGTGAAAGTGTCACATTATATAGTAACCCTCCAGCCTTCTTCCCATATCCAGGTTCTGGAATTCTGGCAGCTGGGTATTTGACTCCCACCTTGACTACCACTTTGACACTCATACTCTGGGCATGAAACTGAAGCATCCTTCCCTGACCTCACATAAAAAACTGTAGGTGCAGTCATTTGAGAATTCTCTCAGTTAACCCAGTGGATGTCTGTTCAGTTGTGCTACAGTGTATTCCACCAGTCAGCAAGTCCTGCCCATGCCCAAAAGATTTCCAAACAGCTTTCTAGCATCTCACTCTTAAATATAAAGAGGCCAACTGAGGGTCAACAGATATTTGAGGCAGTGTCCAATGTGCAAGATGAATACCAAAAACAAAACAAAATGAATAAAAACAGAAGAGAAGGAACTTACAAGAACAAAGAGTAGAAGAAAACCTTAAAAAAACCCTATAATTAATATCCTCAAAGAATAAGAGATATACATTCATAAAACAGGGATAGAATGTTATAAAAAAGAAACAATATTCATAGAGACAGAGTTTATAGAATGGTGGTTGATGGGACTTGGGGGAAGCGGAAACGGAGTTGTTTGACGGGTATAGAGTTTTAGTTTTGCAGGATGAAAAGAGTTCTGGAGATTGGTTGACAACAATGTGAATGTACTTAACACTACTGAACTATACACTTAAAAATAGTTAAGATTAAAAAAAAAGTTAAGACGGAAAAACAAAAAAAATAGTTAAGATGGTGAATTTTATATTACGTGTATTTTACCATAATTTAAAAAAAACATAAAATAACAAGAAGTTGCTCTTGAAAATTAGGATAGCAAAAATGGAACCATAACAAAAAAACCAAACAACTAAATAAATAAAAGAGTAGAAAGATAAAAGTAAGGAAATCTGGAAAGTAGGACAAAAAGGATGAAGAGACAGAGAAAGGTTTTTTAAAAAAGTTGGAGGCTCAGTGCAGGAGGTGAAGTATCTCAGTAATAGAAGTTAATACAGGAAGAAAAAAGAAAAACAGTGCTGAGGAGGAAATTATCAAAGAAATAATAAAGAAGTTATCCCAGTACCGAGGAACTGAGTCAACAGATTAAAAGGCTCTGCTAAGTGCTCAGCTTAATGAATAACAAGGTCTATCACTGGGACGTGTAGGAACACCGACTATAAATAGAAAAATCTAAATGTTTACAGAATAAAAAAACCCCACAGATCACTTATCAGCGACCATGAATCTGAATGGTAGTAGAGTTCTTAACAGGCTTGGAAACTAGAAAGCAGTGGAGTACTGTCTTCAACATACTGAGGGAAAATTTTCAACCCAGAATTCCATACCAAACCAAATGATCTATTGGGTGTAAGGACAGATTAAAGACGTTTCATCACAAGCAAGGTCTCAAAAATACTTCTTATGCATACTCCGCTTCAGGAAGCTAATAAAAGTTGTGCTTCACCAACCTAGAGAAAACAGAGTGAAGAATCTGGAATCCAGGAGTGGAGGGATCCAATGCAAAAGCATGAAGCAGGCATAGAAGGCAAAAGGGTACAGGGCTCTGAAGAGAGGGATCTCCAGGGCAGCACCCCCCCCCCCATAGGAATGGCTAGATCCTCTGATAACTGTGGCCCCGTGGAAAACAGAATTGAGAGGACTTCAAGAGTTTGGAAGGTTGAGTTAGCTACAAAGAAAACTAATTAAAGGAAAAAAACTAAAACAGTATATAATTGTGAATCACAGAATAACATAAATACTGATGACTGACTGAGGGGAGGGGAGGAAGTATACAGCAGAGCTTGGATCTCACCTATTACATAGGAAACCAATAGTTAATATCGAAACTTGATCCCAAATAAAATATATTCAATTAATATTCTTTTTCTGAAACTTTTAGTGGAAGAACGCAGTTTTGTTGAAAAGCACAGATGGCCATCAAATATGTACTTGAAGCAGCTTGCGGAATACAGGAAGTATATTCACTCCCGGAAGTGTCGTTGCTTAGTAATGTAACCCTGGAGTTTTTATATACACACACTTTTTCTTGTTATTATGAAGAATGGGGTACTTCTGGGTTCTAGGAAAATTCTTGTGACTGCAACCAGTATGGGAGTTAAAAAAAAAAAATCACCATATAGCTTAATGTGCTTATTAGTTCTTATTGAAAAAAACTACTATTATGATTTTAAAAGGGAACAAAATATACCATAGACTAAAATTAAGAGTTCACCCGAGTATATAAGGCTGTGTACAGCTATTTTTCCCTTTAAGATGCCCTATTGGTTTAGTGATATTAATACCCCTTCCATTTAAGAAATGTTTAAATTTTTAAAAAATCATGTAGGATTAATACAGAAATTTCATCATATCTGATTAATTGCTCTATTAAAATAAGGGCCTTTTAAAGACCCAGTATGACTGTTTCTATAGTGAGAAATCTAGGAGAAGACTGATCAGGCTGAGATCTTAGGAATAGAAATTTGCCTAGGATTTTGAAAGTGAAATGCCACTTCATTCCAAATCAATGACGGTGTTTGAACCATAATGGAAAAAAAAATCTGGTTTTTATCTGAACAATCCAGCTGAGCCACCTTGTCTCTCCCCTGGGATTCTGATTAGGTAAGAAATCTATAGAGGACTGGCTTTGTGGCCATGTAACCTGTGTGCTTACACAAGGCCCCGTGCTTAGAAGGGCCCCATGCTTGGTTCAGTGCCCTGCGATCGCCATCTTAAAATTTGGAATAACGTTTGAAGAAGGGCCCTGCATTTTCACTCTGTACTGGGCCCCCAGATTATGCATATCTCCTAGCAGGGTATGTTTTCTTGCTCAAACATTATTATCTCTGAAAGCAGAAAAGAGGCACTGATGTCAAGGAAAGAGAAGGAAGCTTGCTGAGGGAAGAGATCACATGGGGTTCTCCCCATGGGAAAGTCTGTACCGCCCATGGCCTCGCTCCTCTGCCACCTCTGCTGGCAAGAGAGAAATGCATCATGTTGGTTTCACTTTGTAACACTCACAATTCTGGCACTACACGGATGAATACTTTCTTGATCATTCTCTAAGACCAGGATGTTGGTAAAAGTGACTGACCAGTGTGACTTTAATATGCACTTATAAAAATGCTCATAGGAAAAGACGCTTTCTGGAGAATTTGCAGTCAAAGGCTCAAGAGTTTTTCTTCTTTCAGTATATTTACTAAGATTAGGATGTCAGTGGCTTGAATTGTGTGAATTCTTTCTGAGGACTGAAAGGGTATTTGATGAGGTATAGCGTGAATCTTGTCCTTCAAGATTATCTAATAAGTTCAGAGAAAGGATATAAATCAAGACTTGTTACATGTAGAGAAAATGGTACTAAGATAGAGGACAAAATTATAGTTTCTCTTGTATCACATGTCAACAGAAACAGTTACATCAGAAGCTCACAAGCTGAGAGATGGAAAACCAGATTACTGTTTGTTGTTAGCATCGTTTTCATCTGTAATTCGGTATTGGAATATATTTTTCTTTTAATTTCCAGTGACTTTAGAATACACATAGTTTTTCCAACTGTTCAAAGGTTTGATTAAACAGTTTTATACCATAGTATAGACACAATACTATACAGTTAGTTAGTCCTTGGATGTATACCAACACTGTCAGAGTAAAACAGTAAAAATCCCCTACAAATATCTTACAAGAAACCTGATTTTAATTGGATCGTGTTGATAAATATTACTGGAATGCATTTTTAATTTTTTGTATTTAACTCACTTGAGCTAATGAGCTATTGACAAATTCCACTTGACAAAGATTAGCATTGGAAAGAATAGATACTGTAGTAGATTTTTAGAAATTCATTCACATTTAAGGCCTTTTAAAATGCAGTGATAGCCTTTTGCTTTTCATAAGCATTTTCTTACCCCTGCATTAATTACAGCACTTAAAATTCTAAGTCGGTCTTAACTTTTAATCTAGGAAATTAAAAAATATAAGTTCTAAGGCAAAATATTTTCTTGAAAATACTATTTAACATTTCAGTAGACCATAGATAGTTTCTAGGTTGTTGGACAAAAGTGGAAGTTGGGTTTGGGAGCTGGTGCTCTGCTGGTGCTGCGTGTGTAGTCTTTCTTATGAAAGTCGTTTGCCACCTGTGAGTAACTCAGACACCCCGATGTCACAGCTCTCCTGGGCTAGTCAGAACAGTAATCAAATTAGACTAGACTCTTCAATACCTTTGAATTAACTCAATTTAAAATAATAAGAATTTTTTTTTTTAGAAAAAACCTTACAGACTATCTTAGAGAAATGAGTGCTCTTTCTGAGTTTTTCTAATTGAAAGATTATTTCTAGATGAATGTATGCTTTGTGCTGATCTCTGCTTCAATATATTTACCAATCATTTTAATTAGAGAAGATACTGTATGGTAGAACTAAGGCTTTTTCTTTCTGGGCCAGGTTTTCACCTTATATAACCCTTGTATACTTCTGACTACTCTGTGTTCATATTGTAGAGAGTAGGCATATAATATAGAAGGTTCAGTAACGTAGCTGAAATTCACCCTTTCTAATAAGCCAGCATGGTGGCTTCATATTGGGCAGAAGCAGAAAACTGAAGAATTGGATAAATTTGACTTCCAAGACAGCTGAACTTTTCAACTGTAGTTTTAAAAACTACACTACACTGATATAGCTAATTAGATAAAAAACATCCTCAAGAGTATTTTATTTAATTTAAGGCATCTGTTTAATTCAATCTTTAATAATTTTGCAAAGAAGGGTATGTGTGTATTTTAATATAGCCTGACATGAATTTATATGTTTTTAGTTTTAGTATTTAACATTTTTGTAACAAATAAACCTTTTTTTAAAACAAGTTCAACACAGTGTCATGTAGTTATTTTCACCTTGTTGAATTGCTGAAGTAACTTTGGGAATTCTGCCTTGTATTTCTCAAGCATAATTATGCTTCATGAAAACCACTATGTGTAAAATATTTAGAATGTTGTTGATATGGTAGATGTGTGTGATGAGATAAAGAAATTTATATTACCTTTAACAGCTGGTAGCAGAATTTCTCTTAACAAAAATAACTGCAATTATTTAGAAAAATGCTTTGATAATTATGTAGCCTAGAAATGAGCCCTTATAGGCTTTAGTGTTGGCTGGGGGCAAGACTTTTGAGAAATGGAGAAGCAACCTCACATAATAGAGGGTTGAGAATTTGGATCTTTCCAACAAAATGAAAAGGCAACCTACTGAATGGGAGAAAGTATTTCCAAGTCATATGTCTGGTAAAGTGTTCGTATCCAAAATATGTAAAGAACTCATACAACTCAATAGCAAAAAACCCAAATAATCCAAATAAAAATATGCAGAGGTTCTGAATAGACATTTTCCCAAAGAAGACATACAGATGGCCAAGGGGTACATGAAGAGATTCTCAAGACCATTAATTTTCAGAGAAATGCAAATCAAAATCACAATGAGGTATCACCTCCCACCTGTCAGAATGGCTATCATCAAAAAGACGAGAAATATCAAGTGTTAGCGAGGATGTGGAGAAAAGGGAACCATTGTGCGCTGTAGGTGGAAAGGTAAATTGGTGCAACCACTATGGAAAACAGTATGGAGGTTTCTCAAAAACTTAAAAATAGAACTACCATATGATCCAGCATTTCCACTTCTGGGTGTTTATCTGAAGAAGATGAAAATACTAACTCAAAAAGATATCTGTACTCCTGTGTTCATTGCAGCATTATTTACAATAGCCAAGATATGGGAACAACCTAAGTATCCATCAATGGATGAATGGATAAAGAAAATATGCTATATATATACACACACAATGGAATATTATTCGGCCATAAAGTATAAACTCTTGCTATTTGTGACAACATGGATGGACCTTGAGGACATGATGCTGAGTGAAAAAAGACAGAGAAAGACACATACCATATGATCTCATATATATGGAATCTTAAACAAACTAAAACCCCCCAAAAAACTAAGCTCATAGATTTAGAGAACATATTGGTTCTCTAAGGCAAGGGATGGGGGGAGTGTGAAATCGGTGAAGGGGATCAAAAGATGCAAATTTCCACTTACAGAATTGGTCATGAGGATATAATGTACAGCATGGTGACTATAGTTAATATTACTATACTGTATATTTGAAAGCTAAGAGAATAGATTTTAAAAGTTCTCATCACAAGGAAAAAAATTTGTAACTATGTATGGCAATGGATTTTTTTTAACATCTTTATTGGAGTATAATTGCTTTACAGTGGTGTGTTAGTTTCTGCTTTATAACAAAGTGAATCAGTTATATATATACATATATCCCCATATCTCCTCCCTCTTGTGTCTCCCTCCCACCCTCCCTATCCCACCCCTCTAGGTGGTCACAAAGCACCGAGCTGATCTCCCTGTGCTATGTGGCTGCTTCCCACTAGCTATCTATTTTACATTTGGTAGTGTATATATGTCCATGCCACTCTCTCACTTCGTCCCAGCTTACCCTTCCCCCTCCCCGTGTCCTCAAGTCTGGCAATGGATGTTAACTAGACTTTTTGTGGTGATCATTTTGCAGTATATGCAAATATCATTATGTTGTATACCTGAAACTAATATAATGTTATATGTCAATTATATCTCAATTTTAAAAAATTAGACCTTTCCAGGGTGGAGGAGCCCAGGTAGGAGTGGGAGAGAGATCAGGCAGCCATAACATGAGGATGGGATGTGTGCTATATAATACAACAACTCCTCCCTAGAAGTTTCCTGAATTGTCAGTTAAGTCTCCTAAACCCATAACGGCCTCCACAGTTCCATTGGAATTCTGTTCCTAACACAAATCTGACCTGGGAACATAACCCTTCTAGAAAACTCCCATTGCTTATTAAAGAACCTCCATAGTCCTCACTGCCAGCAAGGCCTTTCCTAACCTAGCCCCATCTTTTCTGCCTTGACAAGTAGAACTGTCCATCCAGATGTCTGTGTATGTGTACACTTTATGCTCTTCCCATGGCTTGGGTTGTGTTGCCGTTTCCTGTCTACTTTGCAAACTCCAGCATATGCTGTAGAATCCCACTTATATTATTGTATCTCTTGCTTTCCATGACTCTCCCAGGAAGAATTAGTTGCTTCTGCATGTGTCTTTCCTTAGCTCTTTATTCATACCTTTCTTATGGCAGTTATTGCATTTTAGGTATTTACGTATTGGTGGGCTCCCTATGGTAATAACTTGAGGGCAGGTATCATGTCTTGATTTATCTTTGTGACCCAGGTGGTTGGCTGAATGGGGAGTTGATGAACAGATAGACTGGAAGAGTGGTAGATCAGTGAGGGGATGCAGAACACGTACAACATGATCCTTGGGGACACTTCTGCCTGGGAGTCTCCATTGGAGGTTAGTGTGGTGCTCCAAGGGCAATGATGCTTCAAGGACAAAGGACGACCCTGCCTGAAAAAGTGTCAGCGTTACACCCTCTACCAGACTCTTAATCGCCCTCCCCACCATGTTGTGATGGTTACAAAATTCCTGAGCCCACCTGGGCAACGGGACCTGTCCCAAATAAGGAAAGGCATCTGGCCTGTCCCACTCCCACCCTATAGAAGGAAGGTATATGTGCCTCAACAAATCAGTAAACAAAATTTTCACCTCAGACCATTCTTTTGTTTTCTGGCTATAAAAACTGATCAATAGCACATGTTCGGGCTCGACTCTCCCAGACTACTAGGAAGTTGGCCTGCTGTTCTGGCAGTGACCCTTCCCTCTAATAAATTCTATCTTCTTTACATTCTGCCTTGTGTCTGGAAATTCTTTTCCAACCCCCGTTCGGACCACGACAGTTAGCAGTGAGATGGGCTGTGGCAGACAGAAAAGTTCCTGTTGTGCGTAATGAACAGGAAACAACTCCAATGTTACACATAATGTTTAACTGCATACAAATAATTTCCCTGGCACGCGCTGGCTGTGTTCTCAAAATCTTAATTGTCCTGCTCTACTGTCACAGCTTAATGTTCAGTAATGATCAGATTATTATGAGAGTATCTGAGATTCTCTTACATGTTCAGAGCAAAGAGCTCTCTTATTTACTCCTATTTAAGAAAATACAATTTAGTAGACACAATATATTACTTATTTTAAAGAATTAAGTGAAAAGGAGATGGGATCTCAGCCCCTCTTCCTCTGTTGGCAGCTTGGACTGGAAAGTCCGCAGAATTCTTTAACTCAAAACTAACCAAAACTGAACCAGTAACTTTTCCTTAAAGGCTGAGCTTAGTCCTTCATCCAGGACTTAGTGCTTACCTTTTTTGTTCACATCCAAGCCAAATGGTGCATCCTTTTATCTTGTTTCTTATTCCCCTAGTAACTGCATCACCACTGAAACACTTTTCTCTTAATACTTATAACTCCTGTTACTCCAGAGTTCCCAGGGGTTTAGTCTCTGATGTGTCATGTTCAAGCAGAACAGCCAAACATTATTTAAAAGTTTTCTCATTCTTTTTATATTTTAGTGTTGTCATTTTGTGATAGGTAATATATTTACCTGGCTCAAAATACTACAAAAAGTATACTTTGGGAAGAGAGTTTTTGCTCTCATCTCTGTCCCCCATCACCCCATTTGCCACATTCCCATAGGTGATCACCTTCATTTGTTTTTTATGCATCATTACAGTGTTTATTTATGGGAATACAGGCAAAGGAAAATGCATAGTCTCATCTTTCTCCCTATGGTCAACAGAATAATGCTCTCCCTCCAATATCCACATCCTAATCCCCCAAACCTGTGAATGTTACCTTTCATGGCAAAAGGGATTTTGCAGGCATGATTACGTTAAGACTCTGGATAAGGGAAGATTATCCTGAGTGGTCCATTTTGATCCCAAGGGCCCTTAAAAGAGGGAGGCAGTGGAGCAAGAGGAGAGGAGGCAACGTGGGGATGAGAGGTTTAAAGACGCTACCATTTGAAGATAGAGGAAGGGGTCATGCATCAAGGGAGAAGGACTGCCTCTAACGCTGGAAAAGGCAACGAACTGATGCTGAACCCTGGCCTCTGTGCACCGGCACCAAATTGAATCTCGGAGAGAGAGTTCTGGGTGAAGTAGAAGAGAGTAGCTTTATTTCTTTGCCAGGCAAAGGGGGCCATAGCGGGCTAATACCCTCAAAACAGTGTGTCCCATACCGGGGTGGGGGGGTGCGGGTGGTGAGGGTGAGGGTTGTGAAGAGTCTTATAGTCAAGGGGCGGGATTTCTGATAAGGATCAGGGTGCATGCAGGGCCTGCATCCCTTCAATCTAGAGATCATCTGGCATCCGGTGGTCCCGTGATCTGTGGTTCTCAGGATATTGAACTGTGACCTTCTTTCTGGAATGAAGAATGCTTCATCGAGTAGTTAACATCTTCCATTTGTTGGGGGTTTTAGTTCTGCAGAAGAGCTCAAAGATACTGTTACGTACATCCCTTGAGGGGGAACCAGGACCCTGCCCCAAGGCTACACTGTTGTTTCTTGACTGCTCCTCCCTTCTCTCTGCATTCTCTCACTTCCCTGATTAGCAACTGTTTGAAGCTGCCCTTTAGAACTCAGGGAAGGTCATAGAGGCTGAATGAAGCCTATTTCCTACAAAAAGGAAATAGGGGATGTAGAAAGACTTTCATGCCCTGGAGCCCCATTTGGTCCTGCTTGGTTTTAGAATTCTCCCTTCAGAGCCTACAGAAGGAACCAACCCTGTTGACATCCTGACTTTAGCCCAGTCAGACTGATTTTGAACTTCTGACCCCCAAAACTATAAGACAATCAATCTGTATTGTTTTAAAGCCATCAAGTTTATGATCATTTGTTAAAGTAGCAAAAGGAAACAAATATACCCCTTTTCTTATATAAAGATGACATGAATTACAGCCTTTGTTCTCTTTAAGGAGGATTGGGTGGGTCTCAATACCTTGAACATTAGTAATTCATTAAACCGGTTGTTCTCAAACTGTAGCTGTCATCAGATCACCTGAAGGGCTTTTAAAAACAGAACCCGCGACTTCCCTGGCGGTCCAGTGGTTAAGATTTCACCTTCCAGTGCAGGGGGTTTGATCCCTGGTCGGGGAGCCAAGCTCCCACATGCCTCATGGCCAAGAACCCAAGACATATACAGAAGCAATATTGTAACAAATTCAATAAAGACGGTCCACTTTTTTTTTTTTTTTTTTTTTTTTTGCGGTACGCAGGCCTCTTCCTGCCGTGGCCTCTCCCGCTGCGGAGCACAGGCTCCGGACGCGCAGGCCCAGCGGCCATGGCTCACGGGCCCAGCCGCCCCGCAGCACGTGGGATCCTCCCGGACCGGGGCACGAACCCACGTCCCCTGCATCGGCAGGCGGACGCCCAACCACCGCGCCACCAGGGAAGCCCGGTCCACATTTTAAAAAAAGTTTAAATAAATAAAATAAAAACAGAACCCTGGACCCCAGCCCCAGAGTTCTGATTTTGTCAGTCTTGGTTGGGCCTTGAGAACCCACTAAACAATTCCATGTCTCTTGGGTCTGAAGCACCCAACTATTCTAGGGCTCCTTCCTCCATCAGTTTAACTTGACTTCTAGACCCATGTCCCTCCCTGTCTTCTTGATAGTTCTTCTGGCTCTTTCACCTTCCCTTCATTTTGCTAATTCTGCTTCATAAGAGTTTGACCAAAAGACCAGAGTTTCCCCCTGAGGCCTGGGCCTGTGGAGCAGTCAGGCAGAGCAGAGCTTCCCAGGATGACTTCTGCTGGTTGGGGAAGCGATGAGGGAGGTTTCAGGAGGTGGGGTCTCGACTCAGACACTCTCAGAATCACACACTAGGCCTGCAGGCCTCAGCTCGCACTGCTGTTGACCTTCCAATCTTCTGTCAAGCTTGGGATTTCTGTAGGCTTATGTTGAGTACTGGGCCTTTAACCCTGTTGTCCAACAGATGATACAGGGCTAGGAATTCTCAGTGAATTAATGTAAAATTAAATTCTGAAAGGACTTAGAAACAGCCCTATATGCACTTTTAAACGGGAAATCTGAGTCCGTCAATCTTTTCTGTTTATAATGACAGATTTTACTACTATCTCAGAATCTACTTTTTTCCTGAAAATTGTCTACCTTTTTATTATCTTCCAATTTAAAAAATATATATTCACCTTCCCTGTAAGAATTAGAAACAATATTGGAGCACAGTCATAAATAAATAATGTTTTTTACTCTGGAGGGCCTCATAGGACAAAGTTTGGTTAAACCGGTTTTGTGAGCCCTGAGAATTCTTTTTATAGGCAGCAGGTGACCACTGTCCCCTCACACAGGCTTGCTTCCAACTTCTGAGTGCTTTTCTCTTCCTCCTCTTGAATGGAAGTATCTTGCTTTTGCCTGTACTTTAGTAAGTTTAAGGCTATTGAAAAATAACTACAAACTCCTCAGTTGCAGTTTTCAAAAAATTAATTTTTTTTTTTTTTTTTTCTTTTTGCGGTATGCGGGCCTCTCACTGTTGTGGCCTCTCCCGTTGCGGAGCACAGGCTCCGGACGCGCAGGCTCAGCGGCCATGGCCCATGGGCCCAGCCGTTCCACGGCATGTGGGATCCTCCAGGACCGGGGTACGAACCCGCGTCCCCTGCATCGGCAGGCGGGCTCTCAACCACTGTGCCACCAGGGAAGCCCCTAAAATTTATGTAGACTATATTTTCCTAGAAATCTCTTGTCTACTTCTCTCCCCAGGGTCACCTGGGTACCGACACATCACTGTTCTTGTGTCTTATGGCCCCTTTGTTGGAAGAGGAGTAGGGTGGTTTTTGTAAATTTATAGTGACTTCCTCTGAGGAATGAATTGCCTCAGAGTAAATTAGGACATTTTGGTCTAGAGTAAATACATACCAAAGTCCGTAAGAGGCTATGGGTAAAACCCCTGGTAATAGGGTAGAAAGGCAGATTACAGGCTGCAATGTCCAGGTACGGTTCACATGCTTTCCTTGACTTAGAAAGAAGAAGTTAGGATAATTTCCTTTGCAAGAATTCAAACGTAAAGATGATCACTTAAAGTAGGTACCCACCACCACCACCAACAACAAAAACAACACTTCCTCTTTTATATCCCTCACTATTTTTCATGGATATGGTAAGAAAGGCTGATCTTGACCTTAGTATTAGTAGGCATCTGATTGCTTGTATTTTAATTCATTTTTATGTGTCTTTTATCACCATTTCCAAAACATAATAGTTGCTTCAGAAATGTCAGTTGAATGTAATGGGGCACAATTGATGGAGAACCCAGCAGAGTTACTGGCCTCCAAGTTGACAGTGTTGACTGCTGTGGCCCAGGGGCCCCATTTCTGCTTAGGGACCAAGGAACTTGACCAGAGGTTTGGCCCCAGGGAGGGGCAGAGAAGTCACTCAAAACAGAAGCAGAGTGAGGCCCCACTCTCAAGGGACTTCAAGGGCAGGGCCTTCAGGGAGGGGTGAGTGTGGAAGGACAGGAGACATCCGAGGGATAACTTCAGGAGACTTTGGGGCTCGTGTCCTGCAGGCAGAGATGTAATCGAGTGAAATTTCTGTTACTGCTGTTTATAGGAACTCCATAAGCTGGCGAGGCTTGGGGAAATTGAGGTACTATTTATTATTTCAACATTACTATTTATTGCCCTTTTACTAAGTGCCAGGCATTTTGCATATGTTACTTCTTCTTCAAAAAGATAATGTATAGCACAGAAAAGTCGTCTGGTGAGGTGATTAAACACCGGTGAAGCCAGATTGCCTGGATTGACTCAGATCCCGGCTCCACCTCTTACTGTGTGACCTCGGATAGGTGAGGTAGGCTCTCTCTGGGCTTTGCTCATTTATAAAATGGAGCTAATGGACGTAGCAAGCTCACAGATTCACTGGGAGGAGTAAGTGAGGTCATACATGTAAAGGGCTGAAACCAGTGTCTCGCGCAGAGTTAGTGCTCTGTAAGGACTCGTATGATCACATTGTCCCAGCAATCAGCTGAGCAAGGTGCTCTCAGTATCTCCATTCTAGCATGAGCACAGTGAGTGACGGCCTGAGGCCACGTAGTCAGTAAGTGGCAGAGCTGGCAGAACTCACACCTGACTGCAAAGCCCACATGCTCTACCAACTAGCAAACAGCCTCCATAAGCATCCTAAGAAAAATGTAAAATCATCCAGCTTAGGCGGGAATTGACGCTCCCTTTGAAGGTGTTGTAACACCGCTGGCTTTGTGCAATGTGGGAAAACACATGGAGTCTGGACATGTCCCGGCTCCAAGGTCAAGGAGTCACCCAGGTCACCACTCGTCTCCCACCTGCATCCCCACCCTCCTCCCAGGACACTATTCCAAGGTCTAATCTGATCATGATTCTTCACATGTTATGATGGGTTAACACACCACCCTGTGGTTAATATTTGAAGTTAAGTAACCTGAGACTGATGACTGGAAAGCAAACAGCATATCCTGGTATGAAGTGTCAGAGAGGAAGGTAGCTGGTTTCAGGGCACGAACAGCCAGGGAATGAGGTTTCTCTGTTAGGCCTCTTTCCTTTTAATCAATTTTAATTTAATTAGTTAACTTAGTTACTTTTAATTCTCATCGGAAGAACCCAAGCTGGAGAGATTTGCTTAGCCACAGGCACACAGCTAGGAAATGGCCTAACCAGGATTTGAATTCTGTCCATGTGGCTTCTACACCAGGAGAATCTATACCTGGAGCAGCAATTTTGGGTTCTTGGGAGAGTTCCTCTAGGAAATGTGCAGCTTAACATGAACATTCTCTTGTTAAATAGTACAACTGAAATGGATGAATTACATAAGCTATAAAATATGCCTGAATAAAATTATTTTAAAAAGAAAGGAGGAAAGAGAAAGGAAAAAAGGAATAAAAGAAGGGAGGGAGGGAAGGAGGAAGGAAAAATATGAGTAGCTAGAAAAATGTTTTCTTGCTGGTTTAATAACTACTGTAAACCAGTGACCTGGGTTCAGTGAAGCCCCACAGAACTGGATAAAAACTGGAAAACTTTGTTTCTGGGTAAATGCTTTGCATATGACCTCGTGTGAACTTCTTGCGAATGTATCTCCCCACCACCACCGCCTTCCTCCCTCCCCCTTCCCCACTGCATATCACACACACTGTACAGCCTTGGGACAAGGAAATTCTACACTCCATGAAGAGCAAGTATAAACACCTTTTTGTGCGTATGTTTGCTTTCGGTAAAGGCATGCTTGCTGCAATCCACAGAGCCCTAGGATCTCAGACTGACTGAAAGAGTTTTGTGTTAAGGGTGCCATTTATACAGTTGCTGATGCTTAGGACTGTGTTGTTTACTAACACATCCCAGATGCTGATTTAGTACATCTGGAAGGGCTAAAGAGTTAGACTGGATTTAGGGCTTGGTTAGGCTCACCTGCTTATGACCCTTTGTGACCCATTCCCACATCATCCCTTCAAGTTGGAGGTGCCCCTCAGGGAGGCTGTTTCCCTGCCATCTATCCTTTGTTGTCCTCTTCCTATATCTCAGCAAAGGGAGAGAGATGAAAGTGTGTATATGTGTGGGGTTTGGTGAGTTTAAGAGCATAGTTGTTGTTCTAATAGACTTTTTTTGGTGGGGGCGGGTATGCGGGCCTCTCACTGTTGTGGCCTCTCCCGTTGCAGAGCACAGGCTCCGGATGCGCAGGCGCAGTGGCCCTGGCTCACAGGCCTAGCCGCTCCACAGCATGTGGGATCTTCCCGGACTGGGGCACGAACCCATGTCCCCTGCATCGACAGGTGGACTCTCAACCACTGCGCCACCAGGGAAGCCCTAATAGACTTTTTTTTAAAATAAATTTATTTTATTTACTTTTGGCTGTGTTGGGTCTTTGTTGCTGCACGCGGGCTTTCTCTAGTTGCGGTGAGCGGGGGCTACTCTTCATTGTTGTATGTGGGCTTCTGATTGCGGTGGCTTCTCTTGTTGCAGAGCACAGGCTTAGTAGTTGTGGCTCGTGGGCTCTAGAGCGCAGGATCAGTAGTTGTGGCGTGCAGGCTTAGTTGCTCCGCGGCATGTGGGATCTTCCCGGACCAAGGCTCGAACCTGTGTCCCCTGCACTGTCAGGCGGATTCTTAACCACTGCGCCGCCAGAATATCCCTGATAGACTCCTTTTAAAATTAATTAATTAATTAATTAAGTTTTGGCTGCATTGGGTCTTCGTTGCTGCATGTGGGCTTTCTCTAGTTGCTGTCAGCAGGGGCTACTCTTTGTTGCGGTGCGCGGGCTTCTCATTGTGGTGGCTTATCTTGTTGAGAAGCACGGGCTCTAGGCGCGCAGGCTTCAGTAGTTGTGGCTTGTGGGCTCAGTAGTTGTGGTTCGTGGGCTCTAGAGCGCAGGCTCAGTAGTTGTGGCACACGGGCTTAGTTGCTCCGCTGCATATGGGATCTTCCCGGGCCAGGGCTCAAACCCATGTCTCCTGCATTGGCAGGCGGATTCTTAACCACTGCACCACTAGGGAAGTCCTTAATAGACTTTTTTTTAGAGCAGTTTTAGCTTCACAGCAAAATTGAGAGGAAGGTACAGAGGTTTCCCATATTCCTACTGCCTCCACACATACACAGCCTCTCCCATTATCAACATCCACCCCCCCCAGAGTAATACATTGGTTACAACTGATGAACCTACATGGATGCATCATAGTCACCCACAGTCAGTAGTTTACATTAGGGTTCACTCTTGGTGTCGTACATTCTGTGGGTTTGGATAAAGGTGTAACAACATGTATCATACAGAATAGTTTCACTGCCCTAAAAATCCTCTGTGCTCTGCCTGTTCATCGCTCCTACCCCCAACCTCTGGCAACCACTGATATCTTTACTGTCTCCATAGTTTTGCTTTTTCTGGAATGTCATATAGTTGGAATCATACAGTATGTAGCCTTTTCAGATGGGCTTCTTTCACTTAGTAATATGCTTTGAAGGTTCCTCCATGTCTTTTCAGGGCTTAATACCTCATATCTTCTTCGTACTGAATAATATTCCATTGTCTAGATGTACCACAGTTTATTTGCAGTATCTTCTACTGAAGGACATCTTGGTTGCTTCTAAGTTCTGGTAATTATGAATGAAGCTGCAATAAACATCCATGTGCAGGTTTTTGTGTGGACATCAGTTTTCAGCTCCTTTGCGTGATTACCAGGTGTGCATTGCTGGGTCACATGGTAAGAGTATGTTTAGTTTTGTAAGAACCCACCAAACTGTCTTCCAAAGTGGGTATGCCATTTTGCATTCCCACCAGCAATGAACACATTCCCGTTGTTCCATATCCTCATCAGCATTTGCTGCTGTCAGTGTTCTGCATTTTGGCCATTCTAATAGGTGTGTAGAGATATCTCACTGTTTTTTAATTTGCATTTCAGTCTTTTATCAGATATGTCTTTTGCAAATATTTTCTCTCAGTCTCTGGCTTGTTTTTTCATTCCCTTCACAGTGTTTTGGGTGTGGCTGAACTACACTGACTCCACTTTGTCAGCTCCACCTTAAGCCCACAGTTGTATTGTCCTCTCTGCAGGACTGAGCTTTTGTCTACTCACAAGGAATGCACCCAAGCCAGCTAGGTTCCCTATCAACTTTTACCCTTTCCTTCATCTGATATGAAAACTGGAAGAATGCCTTTTACTGAACCAGATGGTAATGAGACCCCTGGTTCCTGTCAGTGAGGATGTGATTTTCCCTATTAGTCAGTTTCTATTTTTAGCTTCAGCCCCTTTAAATTCCCCTGTACCCCTTTAGGCAGTGTGGCGTACAGCTGCTAATGCCTCTGGATCATCAAACACCCGACCCTGTCTGTGTCGGTTACCCCCAATAAACTTCATAGTTACACTTTATGGAATTGCCTGCTTTGTTTTTTGGTCTCAAAGTTCCTTCTCAGTTTGGAGGATATTATTCAATATCTCCACCTTCCAACACTTTCACAGAGCAGAATTTTTAAAAGTTTAGTGAAGTCTAGCTTATCAATTCTTCCTTTCATGGGTCATGCCTTTGGAGTTATATCTCAAGACATCACTATACCCAAGGTCATTTAGATTTTCTGCTATGTCATTTTCTAGGAGTTTTGCATTTTACATCTATGTCTTTGATCCATTTTGAGTTAAGTTTTGTGAGGGATGTAAGGTCTGTGTCTAGGTTCATTGTTTTGCACATGGATGCCCAGTTGTTCCAGTGCCACATGTTGAAAAGATTCTCTTTGCTCCGTTGCATGGCATTCGCTTCTTTGTCAAAGATCAGTTGACTGTATGTATGTGGGTCTATTTCTGGGCTCTCTATTCTGTTTCATTGATCTATTTGTCTATTCTTTTGCCAATACCACATCATCTTAATTACTGTAGCTTTATAGTAAGTCTTGAAGTCTCATAATGTCAGTCCTCCAACTTTGTTCTGCTGTTGACTGTGCTGGGTCTTTTGACTTTCTGTGTAAACTTTAGAATCGGTTTGTAAAATCCAAAAGTAACTTGGTGGGATTTTGATTAGGATTGCATTGAATCTATAGATCAGGTTGGGAAGAACTGACATCTTGATAATATTGAGTCTTCCTATCCATGAACATCAAATATCTCTCCAGTTATTTAGTTCTTTAACTTTTTTTTTTTTTTTTTGGCCATGTTGCACTGCTTGTGGGATCTTAGTTCCCCAACCAGGGATTGAACCCAGGCCCTGGAAGTGAAAACGCTGAGTCCTAACCACTGGACCATCAGGGAATTCCCTTTGAGTGTTATTTTAAATCCTCAGGTTCATTTATGTTAAATAGGAAAGTGATTGACTTTCATATATTATTACCCTTGTATCCTGAAACCTTGCTGTAACTGCCTATTAGTTCTAGGAGTTCTTTTGTTGATTCTTTTGGATTTTCTACATAGACAATCATGTCATCTGTGAATAATGACTGTTTATTTCTTTATTCACAATTTGTATACCTTTTGTTTCCTTTTCTTGTCTTATTGAATCATCAAGAACTTCCAGTATGATGTTGAAAAGGAGGGGGACAGTCTTGCCTTGTACCTGATCTTAGTGGGAAGCTTTAAATTTCTTGCCATTACATGTGATGTTAACTGTGGGTTTCTTGTAGATCTTCTTTATCAGATTGATGATGTTCCCCCCATTCTTAGTTTACTGAGAGTCTTTATCATGAATGGGTGCTGGATTTTTGTCGAATGCTTTTTCTAGATCTTTTGATATGATCATGTAATTTCTATTGTTTAGCCTGTTAATATGATTGGTTACATTAATTGATTTTCAAACATTGAGCCAGTCTTGCATACCTGGGATAAATCTGCTGGATTGAGGTGTATAATATTTTTTATACTTTGTTGGATTTGATTTGCTAATATTTTGTTGAAGAATTTTGCATCTTTGTTCATGAGACATATAGGTCTGTAATTTTCTTGTAGTGTTTTTGTCTGGTTTTGTCTGGTTTAGGGTAATGCTGGCCTCATATAATGAGTTAGGAAGAATTCTTTTGCTTCTGTTCTCTGAAAAATATTGTAGAGAATTGGTATAATTTCATCCTTAAATGCTTGATTAGAATTAACCAGCAAACCCATATGGACCTGGTGCTTTCTGTTTTGGAAGATGATTAATTATTGATTCAATTTCTTTAATAGATGGAGTCCTATTCAGATTGTCTATTTCTTCTTGTGTGAGTTTTGGCAAGTTATGTCTTTCAAGGAATTGGTCTATTTCATCTAGGTTTGTGGGCATAGAGTTGTTTATAGTATTCCTTTAGTATCCTTTTTAAAATATATATTTATTTATTTATTTTGTTGCACTGGGTCTTAGTTGCAGTACACGGGCTCCTTCGTTGTGGCACGTGAACTCTTAGTTGCGGCATGCATGTGACATCTAATTCCCTGACCATGGATTAGAACCTGGGCCCCCTGCATTGGGAGTGTGGAGTCTTTTCCACTGTGCCACCAGGGAAGTCCCTATTATCCTTTTAATGTCTATAGGATCTTAGTGATGTACCTTCTTTCATTTCTGATATTTGTAATTTGTCTCTTCTCTCTCTCTTTCCCTCTCTCCCTCTCTCCCTTTCTCCCTCCCTTTTTTCCTCTCTCCCTCTCTTTTTTAAGTAACCTAACTAAAGCTTATTGATTTTACTGATCTTTTCAAAGAATCATTTTTTGGTTTTGTTGATTTTCTCTATTGATTTCCTGTTTTCAAAAATTTTGTTGATTTTTGTTCTCATTCTCATTATTTTTTTCTCCTACTTAATTGGGGTTTGATTTGCTTTTGTTTTTTTAGTTTCCTAAGGTAGAAGCTTAGATGACTGATTTTAGATCTTTCTTTTTTTTAATATATGAATTTAGTGCTGTAACTTTCCCTCTAAGGACTGCTTTTGCTGCACCCCACAAATTTTGATAAGTTGTCTTTTCATTTTCATTGAGGTCAAAAATATTTTAAATTTCTCTTGAGACTTACTCTTGGACCCATGTCTTATTTAGAAGTGTGTTGCTTAACCCCCGTGTATTTTAGGATTTTCCAGGTATCTTTCTGTGTTGATTTCTAGTTTAATTCCATTGTAGTCAAGAGCACACATTGTATGATTTCTGTTCTTTTAAATTTGTTAGGTGTGTTTCATGGCCCAGAATGTAGTCTATCTTAGTGAATGTTCCATGTGAGCTTGAGAAGAATGTGTATTCTGCTGTTGTTGGATGTAGTCTACAGATGTTGATTATATCCAGTTGATTGATCATGTTGTTGAGTTTGACTATGTCCTTACTAATTTTCTGCCAGCTGGATCTGTCCATTTGTGACAGAGAAGTGTTGAAGTCTTCAACTTTAATGGTGGACTCATCTGTTGTTCGTTGCAGTTCTGTCAATTTTTGCCCCATGTATTGTGATGCTCTTTTGTTAAGCACATACATGTTAAGCATTGTTATGTCTTCTGGAGAGTTTATCCCTTTATCTTTATGTAATGCCTTTCTTTTTTTTTTTTTTTTTTGCGGTACACAGGCCTCTCACTGTTGTGGCCTCTCCCGTTGTGAAGCACAGGCTCCGGACACGCAGGCTCAGTGGCCATGGCTCATGGTCCCAGCCGCTCTGTGGCATGTGGGATCTTCCTGGACCGGGGCACGAACCCATGTCCCCTGCATCGGCAGGTGGACTCTCAACCACTGTGCCACCAGGGAAGCCCTGTAATGCCTTTCTTTATCCTTGGTAACTTTCCTTGCTTTCTTTTGATTAGTGTTAATATGGTATGTCTTTCTCCATTCATTTACTTTTAACCTCTATGTGTCTTTATATTTAAAGTGGGGTTCTTGTAGACAACATCTTATTGGGTCTTGTTTTTTGATCCACTCTGACAACCTCTGTCTTTTAATTGGTGCTTTTAAACCATTGACATTCAAAGTGATAACTGATATGCTTGGATTATCTATCATATTTGTTAAAGCCTTCTATTTGTTGCCCATGTTCTTTGTTCCAATTTTTGTCTTCCATTTTTTTTCCTGCCATTTGTGGTTTTAATTTAGCATTTTATATGATTGTGTTTTTTCTCTTTCATAGTGTATCAGTTATACTTTTTTTTCTTCTCTATTTTAGTGGTTGCCCAAGAGTTTGCAATATACATTTACAACTAATTCAAGTCCACTTTCAAACAGAAATATACTGCTTCACAGGTAGTGCAAGTACCTTATAATAACAAAATAATCGTAATTCCTCCCTCCTGTCCCTTGTATCATTTCTGTCACTCATTTCATGCATACATAAGCATACATAAACTCACATATATGCATAAGCATCCCTAATCAAATACATTGTTGTTATTATTATTTTGAACAAACTGTTATCTGTTAGCTCAATTATGAATAAGAAAAATAAAAGTATTTTTCACTTGTTCCTTCTTCAGTGTTCTTCCTTTCTTTATGTAGTTCCAAATTTCTGACCTATATCATTTTTCTTCTCTCTGAAGAGCTGTTAACATTTCTTGCAAGGAAGGTATGCTGACAACACATTCCTTCAATTTTTGTTTGCCCAAGAAAGTCCTTATTTCTGCTTCACTTTTGAAGAGTAATTTCCCAGTGTACAGATTTCTAGCTTGGTGGGGTTTTTCTCTCAACACTTTAAATATTTCAGTCCACTCTCTTCTTGCCTTCATGATTTCTGAGAAGTCAGATGTAATTTTTATCTTTGCTCTTCTATAAGTAAGGTGTTTTTTCCTCTGGCTTCTGTCAGGATATTTTCTTTATCTTTTATTTTCTGAAGTTTAAAAATGATATGTCTAGGTGTAGTGGGTTTTTTCGTCATTTTTTTTCTGCTTGGTGTCCTCTGAGCTCTCTAGATCTGTGGTTTGGTGTCTGGGGAAATTCTCAGTCATTATTGCTTTAAATATTTCTTCTGTTCCTTTCTGTCTTTCTTCTCCTTCTGGTATTCCTATTATGTATATCTTATACCTTTTGTAGTTGTCCCATAGTTATTCGATATCCTGTTCTGGGTTTTTCAGTATGAGACAGGAAGGGGGCAGGGCACAACATTTACAAGAATGACATAGCCAGAGGACACAACATAAACTGATTAGAACCAACTAAGTCCAAGATGGTGGACGAGTTGACTTCCACTAGACCTTGAGCCTCAGTGTATGCTCTTTGTAATACATCAGCAAGCTAAACAACACACACACAGGCGCCATGACAGTTACAAGGCTGACCATAAAGGTCAAAAAGTGGGTGGTGGCCCAGTTCCTGGAAATCCCCACGCCTTCCCCCAAATAGCTGGAATACCACTCCCACTCGTTAGCCTATGAAATTACCCACCCCTATAAAAGCTGACAGCCCCATACCCTGGTGCCTCTCTCACCTTCTGAGACGGCCCACAATCTGTCTATGGAGTGTGTTTCTCCGTGAATAAACTTTCTTTCACTTTGCTGTGGCTGGCTCTTAAATTCTTTCCTGCGCGAAGCCACAAACCCACACTTGGCGGCCATCCCAGGGACTCAGACATGACCTGGGATGTGACTATCCTTTCGCGCCCCACTCTCTTCCCTGCGTCAAGTATTTTTTTCTCTTTGTTTTTAAGTTTTGGAGGTTTCTTTTGAGACATTCTCAAGCTTAGAGATTCTTTCTTCAGTCTTAGTTTGGGCTGCTATAACAAAACACCACAGACTGGGTAGCTTATAAACAACAGAAATTTTATTTCTCACAGTTCTGGAGTCTGGAAAATCTAAGATCAAGGTGTTGGCCCTCTTCCCGGTTCATAGCCTGCGGCTTCTCACTGTGTCCTCACATGGTGGAAGGGAGTGTTGTGGGATCTCTTTTATAAGAGCACTAATCCCACTAATTTACTAATTCACCCTCATGACCTAATTGCCTCCCAAAGGCCCCACCTTCTAACACCATTGTATTGGGTAGAAGGATTCTAACATGAGTTTTGGGAGGACACAAACATTGAGATCATAGCACATGTCAAGTGAACTAATGAGTCCATCAAAGGCATTCTTCATTTCTGTCACAGTGTTTTTGGTCTCTAGCATTTCTTTTTGGCTCTTTCTTAGAATTTCCATCTCTTTGCTTACATTGCCCATTTGTTCTTTCATGCGGTTTACTTTATCCATTATAGCCTTTAGCATGTTCATCGTAGCTGTTTTAAATTCCCAGTCTGATCATTCCAACAGCCCTGCCTAATGCTTCTCTATCTCTTCCAACTGTGGTTTTTGCCTTATAATATACTAGTAATGTTTTCTCGATAGCATGAGACAATGAACTGGGTAACTGCTGTTAAGTAGGTATTTAGTAATGGGGTGGTAAGATGTGTGGAAGGAGAGGAGCCTGTTACATCCCTTTGATTAGGTCTCAGTCTTTTTAGGGAGCCTGTGAGCTTCACATGTGCTTCTTGGTGCCCACACCCTGGGGTGGGTTGCCCTGTCTAAGTAGAGTAGGGTGGCTAGAATGGAGCTGGGTATTTCCCTTTTCCCTTAAGGAAGGCCAGAAGGAACTGGAGTTGGGGTTTTCCCTTCCCCCAGGTCAGTTAGGCTCTGATAAAACCCCGGCACATTAGGCTGTAGTTAGAGAGGTAACTCTTGAGAACAGACCTTGTTAAGAAAGACAGAATGCTCTGGCTTATTTCCAAATGGTTCCTTTTCTGCTCCCCCTACTTAAAGCATGAGGGCTTCCCCCGGCACTAATTCTCATGTAAGTTGAGATTCTCGGTATTTGCCTGTCAGTCTCCCCAGTTTGGGGGGCACTGGTTTGCTCTATGACCTCACTTCTCTTATGGATCTAAGAAGAGTTACTGATTTTTCAGTTATTCAGCTTTTCACTTTTTGTTAGGATGGAGTGGCAACTTCCAAGCATCTTACACGCCGAATTGGAAACTGGAAGTCCTCAGTAGCATACATTTAAAAAGTTTATCAGATAAAAGGCCTGGACTCTCAAAATGAGTGCAAGTCCTGCAGGCCGGCACATCACGTAGCGCCCCTTTTCTCGTGTACCATTTATCAACATGCCATGGAACCAGTTTTCTGAAGAACCTACTCTGAGGAACACTGAGCTCGAGCACAGTCCATGCTGGAGAAGTATCAAGTTGTTCCTTGAAGTTGTGGCTCAGAACCCAGAGGCCCAGGGAGAACCTCCTTTGGTCATTCCATTAAACCAGGAGACACAGTCCCCTTTACAATGAAAGCCCTGGTTAAAGGCAGAGCGGTGCTGTGTGCTGGAACCCTGCTGGGCTCGAATCCTGGCTCTGCTGAGAGCTCCTGGGCAAATTAACCTCTCTGCACCTTAGTCTTGCCATCTGTAGAATGGAAATGATAATGACTAATGTTAGTTGGCTTATAGGGCTTCTGTGAGGATCACATGAGTGAAAACATGGTCAAAATTTAGAAAGTGCTTGGCACCCAGTGTGTGCAGCTGGGTCTTTGCAAGCTTCTTCAATCAGTGTACCCTGCAGACTCTCACATTCACCTGTTTCAACCAAAGGGGACACTATATAGCCTCTTTAAAATGCCTAGGAAACATGGGATAAAACCCATACCTTGATTTTGGTATGAGTTAACCATTATTTGATACCACCTTTACACTGCAGCTGTTTTCTAGATTTTGATCTGTATAAGTAGGAAGACGGAGGAGGACCGGTGTTAGCCCTCTCTTTGGTACAGGGAACTAGTCTCCAATATTTCCAAACTTGTAGACACCCCTCTTTTTTTTAATATTAAAAAATGGGACAGGCCACAGCCTCTCTACATGTAGTCATTGTGCTTTAACCATCGACTGAGACGACAGTAATAATCAAAAGCTATTATCAATGTTAGGATGCTTTTTTAAAAAGTAAATGTTTTAAATAGATAATTATATGTACACGCAGTGATCCTTGAAATGAATTTATGTTTTATTCCCTGCTGCTGCTGCCATGTAAGGAAGTAGATCAAGAAAACCTTTTATTTTTATTATTTTATTTTTTTGGCCATGCCATGTGGTATGTGGGATCCTAGTTCCCCAACCAGGGATCAAACCTGGGCCCCCTGTCTTGGAAGCGCAGAGTTTTAACCACTGGACTGCCAGGGAAGTCCCCAAGAAAACCTTTTAACTGGGTATATCAATTATTCACCTTTATTAAAATATTAGAAAATATAGATGCAGTGAAAGATACATGCGATGGCACCTCTTTATATATACCCGTGGAAAATCAGAGTATCTGTATATTCTCTGACCCTCTCAGTAACCCTGAGACCCCTCCCCAGGTTCTGCAGGTCACAGGGTCCACTCTCCTGTAGTCAAAGAATAATCAGTGGAGAAAGGGTCCTCATACTAAAGACCATCCTTTTAGTAAGAAACACTTATCCCTCACTCCTCAAAATCTTACAAAGGGGGGATGTCCCTTCTTGTGCCAGCTCAGGGGTGTTTAAGAGAACACTTTGCATCCATTGATCCATCCCTCATTTAGACAAGGGGAATTTCTCAGTTAGGTTAAGGACAGTCTATCAGCCATTGGACCTCACCTGAATGCAAAGAGTTTGGGGTAAATTGGCCTCAAAAGTGGCCTAAGAGGAGGGGCGAGGGAGGGAAGGATTGGGAGCTTGGCATTAGCAGATACAAACTGTGCATATAGGGTGGATAAATGACAAGATCTTACTGTATAGCAAAGGGAACTATATTCAATATCCTGTGATAAGCCAGAAAAGAATATGAAAAAGAATATTAGTGTATGTCAAAAAAAATAAATGGAATCAGACTATAAAAAAAGGGAAAGTGGCTTAAAGCCACAGTGTACCCTCACTAGTGCTACCTGCCTCGGGCTTCCTGGATGGAGAGAAGAACCAGGGCCCCTCTCTGGTTAACCTGTGGTTTGTCTATCTGGGACCACCCACATTCTTCCCTTTCTGGAGGCAGGCTGAGACCCATCCTTTCCTTCCCTTGCACTCTCTTGCCCTCTCTGGCACTCTCTAAACATTCAGCGACTGTGCTTGTGACTGGGATCTTCCAAGTAGTGGGCTAAGCGCACTTAGAGTCAGTTTTGCACGTCCACTCTTGCCACACAGTGGGGGTTGCATTCTAGATGTTGGGGGGCAGCCTGGGTGGCCACAGGTTCCAGCAGAGCTAATTTGGTCTTCCGGGGAGCTGTCAGTCCTCCATTCCTAGAGTGAGTCTTCTGGTCCCCATAGTCTAACCAGAGTTAGAGCCCAGGGCAGATTAGGTTAAAGGTCATCCATCCTCAGCCCTCAGGATGACTTGGAAGAATCATAAAGAAAGGCAGTGCAAAATCCCCACCTTCCCACCTTAAAGACAACTTGTAATTTTTTTTTTTTTCGGTACTCGGGCCTCTCACTGTTGTGGCCTCTCCCGTTGCGGAGCACAGGCTCCGGACGCGCAGGCTCAGCGGCCATGGCTCACGGGCCCAGCCGCTCCGCAGTATGTGGGATCTTCCCGGACCGGGGCACGAACCCGTGTCCCCTGCATTGGCAGGCGGACTCTCAACCACTGCGCCACCAGGGAAGCCCCTCAGCCCAATTCTTTAAAATATTTCCCAGGACCCACTAAAAATTGTTATGGCGCAGTGAATGAGGGAGCATGGCTTTGTCTTACAACCAAATGTCAAGGTAATGTCCTAATGATACCCACTGGGGATATAAATAGTGTGATCTGGGTCAAACTGATCACCCCTGGCTGTTGTTTCCCCTTAAGGGCCATCTTTGGACAACTTTGAATTGGGAAGAATGGCTGTCAGGTGTCCCACTCCAGGGGCCAGGCTGGAAGGGGCAGACTGAAGGCAGTTATTAAAATGAGATACATGCGGGAGATTGAATCACTTGCTTTTTATTTTATTTTATTTTTTTTTTTGCGGTATGCGGGCCTCTCACTGTTGTGGCCTCCCCCGTTGCGGAGCACAGGCTCCGGACGCGCAGGCTCCGGACGCGCAGGCTCAGCGGCCATGGCTCACGGGCCCAGCCGCTCCGCGGCATATGGGATCCTCCCAGACCGGGGCACGAACCCGTATCCCCTGCATCGGCAGGCGGACTCTCATCCACTTGCGCCACCAGGGAGGCCCATCACTTGCTTTTTAAAGTAAACCAAAGGAATAGAGCTTTGGCTATGAAGTTTTCGCCTGGTTATTCTTGTTGCTTCCCTCTGCCAACCCCGTGTGCCAACTTCTTGGTGCTCTTTGGATGACAGTCCTTTCTATCCCTGCATATCACACAGAACTACTCAGCAAGGAACAGACAGAAAACAGAAGATTACATGAGAGTCTGCACACTGACCAGGGGGCTGCCAAATCCCTTTCCCCTGCTTGGCAGCCAGAACCTGGTGGCACGCCTCAACCCCCACCTGGGAAACTGGAGAAACTGAACAGCTGAAAAGAAAAACGTCCAGGAGCTAACAGCTGGGTGGTCTGCAGCTAATCATTCATTTATTCACTCATTCATTCATTCAAACACCTAACAGATATTTATGAAGTACCTACTATGTGCAATCAGTCTTCTTGAGGCTGCAGATACAGCAGTAAATAAACAGACACAAATTCCTGGTCTCAAGGGGTTAGTGGTGAAGACAGATAGTAAATAAAGTAAATAAGCAAATTATACAACATATTAGGTGATAAATGCTATAGAGTAAAAACAAGGAAGAGGGATAGAGAATGCCAAGTGAAATTTTAAATAGGGTGATGTGGGAGGACTTGCTGAGAAGGTGACATTTGAACAAAGGCTCTATGGTGAAGCCCACCAGTTGACAAGCCCAATTCATACACACACAAATCTTCCAACCAGGTTTTGGTGCCTCATTCTTAAATATTTATGCACAGCCAGATTGCAAATGTTCCATGCAAAACATTGGAAGATCTTCAAATTTAAACAGAAATAGAACATAGGAACTCAGAGATAATGCTGGAATCAGAAGACAGCTTTTTTAAAAAGCCCCAACTATAATTAATATCCTTTGAGAGAGAGAAGAAAAGATTGCATCCATAAAACAAGAACAAAAAAATATTAAAAAGGAAACAACTGAGAACAAGGAAAAATTCTTAGAAATAAGAAAAAAATCACAGTTGGAAAAAAACCTCAGTAAAAATGTTTTTAAAAATCTCAATAACCTCAGCAAGGTAAGGTACTGCATTTATGAAGCAAAAACAATTCTAAAAAAAAAAAAGAAACACTCAAATAATATTGAAGAGCTATTGAAAGTTAAAAACATTATCAGAAATTAAAAACTTGATAGAAAAAAAAGGAGGGAAAAATGAGTAAATCCCTCAGAATAAAACAAAGAAAATAGGAGAGAAAATACAGCAAAAACTAGAGGACAAGTCCAGGAAAGCCAGTATTGGATTGCTAGGAGCTCCAGAAAGAGGACACAAGGAAAATGGAGGGGAGGAAAGTATCCATAAAATAATCCAATAAAATTTCCAATGGGCCTTTCAAACCTCCAAGTAGCCACTAAAATGTATGAAAATAGACCCTCCCCAAGGCACATCACTGTGATATTTCAAAGGGAAGATTTTCTAAGTTTCCAGAATATAAAACAAACAAGAAAACCAAACAGGTCATCAAGAATCAGAACGGCTTCAGACTTCTTAACAGCAACACAAAGCCAAAGACCATAAGCAGTGTCTTCAGAGTTCCAGAGGAAGATGACTTCCAACTAGAAGCTCTATCCAGGTAAACTATCAATCAAATATCAATCAAATAAAAATATTTTTAAACAAGCAAGGTTTCAAAAAGTTTACTTCCCATTCTCTTTTCCTTAAAATTTATGGAGGATATATTGTCCTCCAAAATGAACAAGACTAAAAAGAGAAAGATACAATGTGCTAATTTTCCTTTGACAGCCATTCTCCCCGTCTTTCTTTCTTTTCTTTTTTTTTTTTTTTTTTTTTTTTTGCGGTATGCGGGCCTCTCACTGTTGTGGCCTCCCCCGTTGTGGAGCACAGGCTCCGGACGCGTAGGCTCAGCGGCCATGGCTCAAGGGCCCAGCCGCTCCGCGGCATATGGGATCCTCCCAGACCGGGGCACGAACCCGTATCCCCTGCATCGGCAGGCGGACTCTCAACCACTTGCGCCACCAGGGAGGCCCTTTCTTTCTTTTTTTTAAGCATTTATTTATTTATTCAAAACAAACAACTTTTTATTGAAGTTTATTTGATTTATAATGTGTTAGTTTCAGGTATACAGCAAAATCATTCACTTATATACATATATATGTTCTTTCTCAGATTCTTTTCCATTATAGGTTATTACAAGATATTGAGTATAGTTCCCTCTGCTATACAGTAGGTCCTTGTTGTTTATGTATTTTATGTATAGTAGGGTGTATCTGTTAATCCCAAACTCCTATTTTCTTTCAATGTACACCTCCCTGAGTTTTAGCTGGGCAAGGGGCTTCCCAGCAGGGACACCACTGCCTAGTGTCACACACAGCTAACTTCTGGGCAATGAGATATAAGCAGAAGTGGTGCACACAACCCCTGGGTTGATTGTGACTTCAGAGAGCAAAGCCACCTGCTTGCCTCTGAACTCTTATGAGAGAAATAAGCTTCTGTCATTATGTTTTTGTTACAGCACTTTAGCTATAACAAATACTTATGGGGTGTGGGAAACAGGAGATCCAACTCAGGATAGAGAGCAATGGAATCCCCAGGATGACAGTGAAGGGAGATCCCAGGAAGAAAGCTGTGCTCTGACGTGGACAGCAAACAGTCCAGACTGAAGCAGTGAAATGCCCCATGTTGAGAGCTCAACTGTTGTCTTTTTTTTTTTTTTTTTTTAACTTGAGGTGAGGCTGCTTAAAAGAGCCTGAAGCAGATCGTTATCTGAACTTAGTTTGCCTTGTGCTGATGACATTTCTGTTCTCCATGACACAACCTTGGCTAGTTGAGGGAGTATGGGCTTGCCACACTGCTATGGATGTGGTGTGCTTGGACCTGTTCCTGAAAGCTGGAGGCTGGCCATGGAAGCCGAAAATGCAGAGCAGCCCATTTCCATTACATATTTCTGGGGGATGCCCAGTACCTGTTCACACAATAACCTCCCCAGCCATGCGTTGCCCAGTGTTTCCAAAGACTCATTTGGGAATACCCCTCTGGTAAACTCCCAGGGAAACAGAAGCTAATCTATGACTCAGAGCCTCTGTTCAGCTTATCTTCTCCTGGGGCCCTTCATCTGATGGTGAGAATATTGCCCTTTCCTTACACAGCTAGGTTGGTGTTTGCTATTGCTTTTCAAAACTAAAATGTATTGCTGAGGGATATTGTAGGAAGTAAAACTATAAAGGATCAGAATGATTACAACAAAATGAACTAGAGATCATCTCTGTGAAGGGAGGAAGGGGAGGGGGCACATGGGCCTCTACAGTACGGTTTTTTTTTTTTTTTATCTCTTGGCATGTGGGATCTTGGACCGCCAGGGAAGTTCTGGGCCTCTAAGGTACTTTATCAGTACTCTGGAAGCACGCTGTTATATGGGTGCGTTACTTCTTAACTTTGGAAGCAGATACATGGGTGTTCATTGAAATAGAACTATGCAATCTATATATTCTTATATACGTCTAATACATTTTACAGTATTTCTAAATAGCTTAAATACCTATGAAACTGATAAATGTGTGGCCAGGACTGGGGTTTGGGAGGGGTGGAGTAGTGTTGTAGTGTTGTTTGACATTTTAAACCACATGCATGTATTGCTTTGATAAAATAGAACCTCTGTGCTAGAAACTGGGCATATGAAGGTTTTTACGTCGAGGCTACTGCCTTTGAGTATTTCTGAATATGGCGAGAGACCAGTACAGATGATTAACTACAATACAGCCTGATGTTTTAAGATTACAGAAGAAGGAGCAATGACTTTTTTTAGTCAAGAGGCAGAGGAGAGGGTAGGTCCAGAGGGGAGAGTCTGTAAATCAGGCCTTGAAGGCAGGGTTTGAAAGAAGAACAAAGGATAAGAAAGGGTATCTCAGGAGGAAGGAACACAATGAGCAAGGACACAGAAATGTGAAAGAAAGAGCAGGCAAGTGGTCTGGAGGTGATCAGGGACTGTGCAGTTTGCACACTGCACAGCCTCCAGGGGTGGCATTCATAGTGTTGTGCAGTGTGTAACCTACTCGATCATCCACAGCCATCTGGTTGCAGGGAGTGGTTAGGGTGCATAAGGGAAGGGAGAGGAAGCCACAACTACGAGAGTATTAGGAGAGAAATAGGAAAATGGAATGTGGTATGAAAAAGACTATTATTGAATCCTAAACATTATTCAATAGGCTAGTGTTGACATATTCAAATTATGAAATTTATAAAATTACACCAACCGTTTATACTCAGTGAAGGACAATAGCATGTGCCTGCAGGGGATGAACATGAAAAAACTTTAAACTGGTATATTCTGCAATAATCACATTCTTTAAGGTCTTGAGAATGTAGGAAAGAATTGGACAAAAATCACCGTGTGATCCATGGGTACTTCTTTATTAGAGAAGAAATTAACCATTCATAGTAGAGACTACAGAGGGAAATTAACTTAATCTTGCAATTCTAGAACAACCTTCACAATAAGGAATTCTTAAGTTTTCATAGAGTGAGGGGGAAAGAAAGGAGAGAGAGAAAATCATTTAGAACAGAGTTTCCCAAATTTGGCTACTTTCACAGACATATTCTTGGAGGTGGGGATACAAGTTTTCTATGTAACATTTAAAATTTTATGTTTTACTTTTGTTTATAAACAAATTAATACACACTTGTTCACGATTCCCTGGACAACCATCTTACATAACAAGAGTGTTGCCACGTGATCATAGCATCTGCATTTATACCTCTGATCCCTGTGGCCTAAAATGAAGACCAACCGTGCTTAACTTTTCAGTGGCGTCTCTCAGACTGCATGCTCAGACCCTTCACGGAATTGTTGAATATTTCCTGTGAGATCTATGAGTTGTCACGGTTCAGAACACTGGTTCACGGCAGTGATTCTCACAGTAGGAGGGGGTAGGAGGTGGGGTGGGGATGGTGGCTAGGGAGATACCCTTTGAAAAAGCATATTCAGAATATCCATTGATTTCATAATATAAATTCTATAAAGTCAAACTCAACAAAATAATCTTTGGACAGTAGCAGAAAACCAACTATAGATTCAACCCAGGAGGTCTGGGATATACTTGGTTGAGAATCACTGGTGTTGAGGTAGAGGAGCCCCAGCATGTGGAGAACACGTAGTAAGGAACATGTGCCAAAGAGAAGCAACATCTTTTGGGTCAGTGAGTGAATCCTAAGCATATCTTGTCTTTTTGGAAACCAAAGGGCCAATCCACAAGAAACCCGAGACTCCCATCGAACTTCTCAGACCTGTTGTTTTGGGCAAGTTGGTCCCCTTTTAATACCGAGTCAAAAGAAGAAAAAGCTGTTTTTGCCCCCAAAATGCCCCCCACCCACTTTATTTGCGTTAACATATTTCAAACTTCTAAGTAAACAGTTGCTGTAGCTGGGTAAACGTAGCCCCAAGTCCATCCACCAGGAAGTGCTGTCATTATCTGCAATGCCATCCAGCTCTCAAGGGGGATATCAGCCTGGGGTCTGCTCTGCTAGGAAAAAATACAAAGAATTGGATTTTCTTGGAAAAGATCAATTCCTCTCATTTTCCTTTCATTACCAGAACACTTACTCTTGCTGTTTAAGCATAATTGGTTACAGATGGCCTTGAGATGCAAGTTGCCAGTAGAATACTGAGAGCGTAATATACTGAAGGACAATGCAGATAAAGAGACCTGGGGAATATGGCGGACTCTAGTGCCCATGACAACATAGAGGTAGCTGGGGAAATGGTGTTTCCCACCTTCCCAGGGAAGTCGTAAGTTTTCTTTCATTCTCATCTAAGCCTAAATTGCTAAAGAGTGTTCCAGAAAAGGAAACATTTGGTACAGCAGTTAATTGGGTTTTGAGTGCTTTCGTGCATGAGGTGAGGCCAGAAAGCTAACCCAAACAGACACAGTGCTTACTTGAGGGGGTGATGTTGTAGAATTGTGATTAAAAGTTGATAACATTGACTATTTTATTTCAAGGGATTCAGTTGCAGTTTTCAGACCTTGTTTTTTCACTTCCTGTTGCTATTCTGAGTAACCACCACAAATTATATGTACTCATTGCTCAAGCGTTAATTATTAATTAGTGGGCAATAAATGCTTTTCAAAGAACATTTTAATTTGAACCCCTTTCTCCTTTGGCTAAAACAGAGTCTTTCCAGGTGTGAGTCAGTGCAATTGGCCTGCTTAGAAGCTAGCTTGCACTAACAAGAGCTGGGGGGAGGGGAGTCCATCAGACCCCAAAGGTATCTTGATTCCTTTCTGAAGAATTCATCACCCTATGGTTTTCCATTCAGTCAAAGATCTCCTTTAGGTTACAATTTTAGAAAACTTTGTTTTGTCATTTGGGAGGCCAGTTAGATTGAATTGATTTGCAGGGTGAACACAGGTAAAGCAAAAATTACCTTGATTTCACACTGCACTTAGAATAATCTAGGTTGCTTACCATGGCCTGTGTGCTCTGGTCCCTGCCCACATTTCCTACTACTTTTCCTTCTTTCTGTGCTTCACTCAGTCTGCTCTTGCTTGCTTTCAGTTCCTTGAATATTCCATACTTGTCACCGCAGGGCCTTTGTACTCGCTATTATTCCTTCTGCCTGAAAAGCCCTTCTGCTTCATCTGTACATGGCCGTCTCCTTGTTGTCAATCAGGTCTCAGCTCAACCAGCCCCTCTGAAAAAGGCCTTCCCTTACCACATTAGCTTAATTTACTCCCCATCCCCCTGCCATGTTCTATCAAATTATTCATTTGTTTCAGGAATTATTTTCTTACTTGTTTTTGATCGGTCTACCTCTCTAGAATATAAGTTCCATGTTATCTTTTTGTTCATCTCTGTATTCCCAGTGCCTCGTACAGTGTCTGGCACATAGTAAATGCTAAATAAATATTTGTTAAATGATGGTTGAGTGAAAAGCTTTCCTCCCATTGATTAAATTAATCCATTTGTAAAATGGGAAACTCATACATGATGTCACAGTTCCTCAAATCACCCCAGATCATTCTTTCCCTAGCCAGAGTGCCTTCCTAGATTGTAATAAAACGTGGCAGTACAATTCCATCATCTCCCAGTGTTCCTGGCCCAGCGTCCCACCTGTCACTCACCTATAATTATTGTAGAGCTCCAATTTGCTTTAGCCGTGTCAACAGCTCCCCTTTCTCATGCATATTTACTAGATCACTGCATCCACCTATGCACTCTTGACCGATGAAGACCCGAGGTACCTAAAAAAGCAAACAAGCCAGGACACTTAGAGAACATCATTATTAGATTAGACATTTTATCCTTCCTCTAAATATTTCCCATGATCCAAAGCTTTTCAAATCACTTCACAACCTCCTCATGTATACTCTTTCAGGGCAGAAATTTATTATAAGCATAACATTATTCATTCAAGAACCTTCTTAAGCCAAGATGCTTTTCAAATAGAATGTTCTGTGTGTGTGAGATTGTCTAACTTGTCAAAGGGATTTAAAAATTTTACACTATGTTTCAGGGAAAGAGTTTTGGTTGGCCGCAGCTGGACCACCCTGATTGAATTCTGATTTCTCTACAGCTGGGACCACACCTGAGCCCTTAAACTGAGCCATGCCAACCAGGAAGGAGTCTGTCTCTAAGTACAGCTGGAAAAGTATTTGCATCAGTTCTCTGTCTCTGATTTTAGACTCAGAGTTTATGAGAGTTGTCTCTCTCGTCTGTGAGCTCTGTCCTCAGCTAAGGAAGGGGTGGTGGTGTCTGAATCTCCTTCTCTAATACCTGGCGCATCATAATATGTTTAAGTGCTGCAGCCCTGGGAGCGAGGACATGCATCTGCTTTGGTTTCACACCTGGCATGGGTGGGTAGCCCAGGGTCAGCCAGGCTGACACAGTCATTCTACCCACCTAACATGTTCATCTTGAGTCAAACTCAGGCTCCCTCCCTGCTGCTAGGTAAGGCGTGTTCCCGGACTCTAGACAGCTCTTGGAAGGAGGAGAGAGGAGAAGTCTTTTCACTGTGGCTCAGGCAAATTCCAGGCCAGGAGTGTTACAGAAAGGCTGACTGGCAGTGAAGAAACAAGCACAATGCGGGTACCCTGAGTGGTCAGGAGCAAGCAGGTCCTCTCCCAGAACACTAGGAACATACCAGAAGGGGCAGGAGAGGTGAAAGACAGAAGGCGGCAAGAATATTTTCAAAGCTTTTGACTTTCCTCAGAAGGCATAGTAATTCAGATGCATTTTTAAATTGAGGTGTAGTTGATGTACAATATAAGTTTCAGGTGTACAACACAGTGATTCACAATTTTTATAAATTATATTCCACTTATTATAAAATATTGGCTATATTCTCTGTTATACAACATATTCTTGTAGCTTATTTTATACATAATAGTTTGTACCTCTTAATCTCCTACCCCTGTATTGCCCCTCTTCCCTTCCCTCTCTCCACTGGTAACCACTAATATGTTCTCTATATCTGTGAGTCTGCTTCTTTTTTGTCATATTCACTAGTTTGTTGTATTTTTTTAGATTTCACATATAAGTGATATTATACAGTATTTGTCTTTCTCTGTCTGACTTCACTTAGCATAATACCCTCTAGGTCCATCCATGTTGTTGCAAATGGCATTATTTCATTCTTTTTTATGGCTGAGTAATATTCCATTATATATATATATATATATATATATATATATATATATATACCCCATCTTCTTTATCCATTCATCTGTTCATGGACACTTAGGTGACTTCCATATCTTGGAAACTGTCAATAATGCTGCTATGAACATTGGGGTGCATGTTGAGATGAAATTTTTTTTTTTTTTTAAGTGTGAGAGTTGAGAAAAAGGGCAGGATTATTTCAGGTAAGCCCTTACCTTATTTTTATTAAGAAGGGGGTCTGGGTGGAAGTAGGCTTTAAAAATTAAGGCCCCAAATTGGAAGACTCCTACACTCCATTGCTATGGCTATTTCCTATGTCCCAAGAGCGGGGAAGAGCACACAGGACTGTGTTCCAGCGGGAAAGCCTGGTAATGTCCTCCTCAGTCACAGAAGGTGACGCCTGTCCCACCTGCACTGCACGCCTGTATAGGGACTTTGCAAATGGAAGCGCCATCAAGGCAACATTGCTTTTTTACTAGCTGAAAGAATATGCAGAAATATGAGGTCAGAAACCTAACTTTCCCCCTGGATCTGGCCATTATTTTAGGGAAAATAAAGCACCTCTCAAATTGCTGGGGGCCTTTTGGCTTCTATCTGCTCAGGAACAGTTGGCTGTGGTCAGTTGCAATGGTAAATAAAACAGAATCCTAATGTAATTCTAATGTAATTATAATACAGGGCTCCTTCTGTAGAAGCCATTACCTAAATGAGGAAAACTCATCTGAGCTTTAAATAAGGACGAAGATGTATTCATTCTTGAACTTCTGTTATTTTCAGAAAGAATTGAGCAATGGTCACTCCTCTTGCCACATCTCCACCTTTGGCCAGGGTGCTGGCCCAGGGGGTTTGAGTTCAGTTATTTGGAGAGAAGGCCCTGAGGAGTAAGGAGTCTTCTCCTTAGATAGCTGTCCTCAAACTTGAACCCTGCATCAGAACTGCAGAGGGCTTGTTAAAAACATACGTGTCTACTCCTTGCCCGCACATTTCTGATACAGGAGATCCGGGCTGGGGCTCAAGAATTTGCATTTTGACAAGCTCCCAGGGGATGCTGACTCTCAGAGGTCACATCTGCAAACCACTGGTTGGCAATGATAGTGGTTCATTCCTCCTGCGGTAACTGAGGCTTTGGGAACCCACAGCTCTACAGCAGCCCCCAGCCACCTGAGGCAGGCCCTGAAACATGATCAGGGCGGACTTCTGTGCAGACCATCTGGCACACAAGCTGGCTTGCCTGAGAGCTGAAAGGGCCCGTTGCCCTTACACCCACCCTCTAGGCTAGGCAACAGTTGGCTGTGGTCAGTGTGATCAGTTGGCAGCAGGACAGTGTGGGAGGCTGTGATGACAAAACAGGAAGCTGTTGCTGCAGCTGAGGAAGGGAGACTCGTCCTCTGTGCCCTCCCCTCCTGGCCCATCCGCCTCTTCGGAGGAACTTGAGTCTGTTACTGCCAAGAAGCAGAGAACTGCCACCATAAAAGCAAGCTTGGGAATTCTGGGGCCCTTCCTCTCCTGGAGCTTTCTCCAGCCCCAGCTTCAGAGAGGTGGCATCTCCTGCACTCTAGTGTTACTCAGAGGCTCCCAACACTCTGCAGCACCTCCTTGGCTACTCCCTGGTACAAGCCACCATCTTTTCTCATCTGAATTAACTGCTCTAGCCTCCAGAGGTCTCCCAGCTTCCACCCTCACCCTGGCCTTCCTGTAGTCTCTTTCCCCACAGCCACTGGAGCGACCCTTTCAAAATCAAGTCAGATAGGGTTATTCCTCTGCTCAAAACCCTTCAGTGCCATCTCATCTCCCATCACAAGCACACTCCGTGTGATAGCTTGAAAGGCCTCACCAACCTATACCGCGTGATCTCTCGGCCCTCATCTCCTCCTAACTCATAACGTTCCACCCATACAGGCCTCCTTGCCAGGCATACTTCTACCCCAGGACCTTAGCACTTGCTGCTTCCACTGCATGAAATGCCCTACCCCTACATTTCTGCATGCCTTGCTCCCTCACTCCCTTTAGAGATCTACTAAAATCAGTGAGGCCCTGATGACTGCATTTGAAACTGTACCTTGCTGCCTACAGCCCACCTGCCTTTCCTGTTTTTTTCTCCATAGCACACATCACTTACCACCTTCCAACATACTATTTTATTAATTGCATTTACTAGAATGTAAGTTCCACAAAGGCAGTAATTTTTGTTTGTTCTGTTCATGGCAGTATTTCCAATGTCCAGAAAAGTGCCTAGTATAGTAGGTGCTTAAAAATACTTGTTGTATCTAGCAAAATTATCCTTCAAAACCAAAGGAGAAAAAGACTTTCTCGAACAAACAAAAATTGAGGGAATTTGTTTCCCAAAGATCTGCCTCGTAAGGAACATTCAAAGACATTCTTCAGAGAGAAGGAAAAAGATAGAGGTCAGAAACTTGGATTTACATAAAGAAAGAACATCAGGGAAAGGAATAAGTGAAGGCACTGATCTAGGAGCTGTGGCTGTGGCGAAACCAAAACCAGTTTCTCCAAGTACATGGCCTGATAGAAGGCCTACGTTTCTGTAATCAATCAAGTCTTGCTGGGCTCCTACTATTTGCACAGCACACAGGCATCACAGGATAAGCAAGATAGCGACAGCTCTCAAGGTTTCCAGTCTCTTCTAATAGAAACCCTTCACTGTTCGGGATCATGAAGTATACAACTTCCAAGAGTTTGTTCTTCCCCTTGGAGGAATGTTATTCAGGACTCAAGAACCTGTGAAAAGTATTTTGAAAAATTCAAAAACAAACTTAAAAGACCACTAGAAGAAAAAGTGTTGCTTTACAATGAATTGAAAAAACAGTTGTTGAATGAATGCGTGAAGAGGTTTGTTTTTCCTGCTAGAGAATAGGTGCTGCCGGGCTGAAAGATGTAGCTCCCAAACCTGGTTGCAAATTAAAATTACCTTTTTGTTTTTTTGACAGGAGATAAACTCTATTTTCACTTCCAGATTTTTTGAGGTATAACTGACAACTAAATATGTGTGTATTTAAGGTGTACAGTGTCATGGTCTGATACACATATACTACATTAAGAAGTGATGACCGCAATCAAGTTAATTAACATACCCATAACCTCACAGCTACCATTTGCACGTGTGTGTGTGGTGAGAACACTTAAGATCTAATCTCGTAGCATACTGCAAGCATACAATACAGTATTACTAACTATAGTCATCATGCTGGACATTACATCCCCAGAATTTATTCATCTTATAACTCAATGTTTGTATCCATGTCCTAGGGATCTTTAAAACTACTGATGCCTGGCTGCCACCTCCCATATTGTGATTTAATTGGCATGCGGTGTGACTTGGGCATTGGGAATTTTTTTTTAAAAAAAAAAGCTCTTCAAGTGATTCTAATGAGCAGCAACATTTGGGAACCGCTGGCCCAGCGGGATGCCTCACAGCGGGGGGCCACAGGCGTACTTACACTGCCCTTTCCCTCCTTCCAGAGACGAGGGTCTTCAGCTGACAGCAGGGGCCCTGGAAGCAATGAGGTAGCGTGTTTTGCCTCTTTCTGCACCAGAAGGCTGATTTCTGACTGGAGAAGGGGGGAGAACAGCCTCCCAGGCTTTACACTGAGAAGCCGGAAAGAACACGGTAAGTCAAACTAAACCTGAGCTAGGATATGTGTTTCTGCAAACGCTGTGTCCTAGAATGTGCGTCCTGAAAGGGAGTTTGGGTGAGCTGGTGGGACAGAACTTACCACCATGCCCCCGCCCCAGCACCTGAACTGATGCTGGGGAATCTGGTCAGCTGGCTATCTTGCCGGGAAGCCGTGGGTGCTGAGGAAGAGGAAGGCTGTTCACATAGAGGACAGCGGTTCTTAGGGTCCCACTGTCAACTCATAGCAAGAAGGGATTTAGCGGTCACCTCCTCCAGTCTGGTGCTGCAGCCAGAAGGTCCCTGAGAGTCACAGAGCTGGTGACTTACCAGGATCACACAGCAAACCATTGCGAGAGCCATCCGGAACTCTGGCCTCTGGACTCCCTAACAGGCCTGGAAACATCCCATAATTTAGATTAAGGAGCAATAATGAGCCGTTAGATTTTTCCAGTGGGAGGAGTTAGATAAGATAGGGAAGAAGGAGCGATTCAGATGAAGGTTAAAGAGAGCCTAGAGAAAAGATGGAAGGACAGCAAATCCCACTGGGCCCTGTGAACGCAAGGAGTGCACACGATTCTTGCGCAACAACAGAAACGCACCGATCACACTTGGCTCCTGCATCCCTCCTTCCACCCCAGCCCTGCAAGCGCAGACTGTCAGCGCTTAAAACAAAGACTCCAGATAGTTCCTCAGTGACTCCTGGGCAGCTGCTGGGCCCGCTGCCCCTGACGCCCAACACAGTCAGCTGTGCTCCCTCCTCTGATCTGAAAGCACCGTTGGCCGAAGTCCAGCCGCCCATTCAAGGAAGCACTCCTCGCTCAGGCGCCCTCCCCCACCTGCACAGCCCTCCAGCCGCCTGGAGTGACAGACAGAGCCCTAGCGGTGTTCTAGGGAAAGGCGCAGGCGTACCCCGTTCACAGCCCCGACAAGAAAAAGGAATCTGGGAGCCTCCTCCCCAGCCTTTTAGAAGGAAACCCCAGGCTCACCGTTCTGGCTCCCGTGAGATGTTGCAAATAATCTTGAATCTCGTTGGTGTCATGGTGGGCTGTGATATCGACAAATTCCAAAAGCCCTTGTTTGAAGGGCAACTGGCTGAGGAGCTCCTGGGCCCTTCTGCTGTAGGGGCAGGTGGGCTTGATGAACACAACTACCTTCCCAGGCTGGATTTTGCTGTTCACAAACACTTGAGCCATGCTCACAGGCTGCTATCTCCTGGGGAGGAAAGCTCGATTGCAGGTATTGCTTGGGAGTAAAGCGGGGCCCCGGCCAGCTGGCTCTTATTTAAAGGAACCTCCCTGGAGGAGGAGTTTGCCCGGTAGCGTGCTCGATTTTTAAAGGGCCAGTCCTGAAGTCATTTCAGTCTGGAGTGATTCAGCAGCTAGAGTTTCGGAGGAACGCCCGCTGGTATGTCATCATCAGTAGCTATGTCCAGGGTGTCATTGTCCTCAGCCCTTTCAGGAGCGCCTGCTCTTGGGAAGGGAACAGAGTCACGTCACTCTCTGGGGAAGCAGAAAGTGTGCAGCCCAGCCCCAGGGAGGGGGCGGAGAAGGCAGAGTCAAACCTTTGTTGTCTCTGAGACACAGTTTCTAAAAACACATGCAAACAGAATCATTCAAGAAGCAGAATGCGCTGAAATCTCTTTAGAAGAAGTGAACTTCAGATGGTGACTTTGTGTCCGGTCTTGCTTGGCCTGCACTGTTTGTCGTTGTCACTGTTTAGTGGAATTAGTTCCCCACTTTTAAACATCTGGAGATTTCACAAAAGAATCTGAACCCGCGACCTCTCTCTGAAAAGTCAGGTCGTCTTCATTTGTGGCAGCAGCTGGGGCTGAGGAGTTGTTGTTCTTTGGACAGACAGCGGCTCAGGGATGCCACTGCCCGCCCCCCGCCGGGCTGGCTCACGCCTTCCAGACACCTGCTGTGCGTCCCTAAGCATTTGAGTTTGTGACCCTTGAACTGCACTTTAGCATGGAAGTGAATTCCAGCACAAACCCAAATTTCAAACTGCAGATCCAATGAAGGTCTTTTTCTCTGTTTGACCCTTTGTTTGTGACCCTTGGTTTTCACTGTTGTGAGTCTAAGGGGTGTAATAACCCACTTCTCACATTCACCTGAGTGTTGTAAGGCGCTTAGGACCTGATGCTCTTCCCGGTGGTGCCCACGCTCCCGAGTGGGGCGAGCGAAGTCTTTTGTTCTAGGGCCAGTTCTGACCCCTCCATGTGCAGTAAGTTAATTAAACAAAGCAAGGAAAAAAGGAAAACCACCTCCTTGAAAAGGGAACTGTCCTTTTCCCCAGGAGGTTTTACACCGAAACTAGGGCCCAAGCTGGAGCTGCACACCTTCACTGATTGTCACGTCAGAATCCCAAGCATAGCATGATTGAGAGAAGGGAAGAAAATTGACTCCTGGAAGCAGCTCTAATTATTACTAAAATTAAATGGCAAAGCAAGAAACACAGATTCTGAGTCACAGAGAGGGACTAAGATACGAGATCTCTGGCACCAGAAAGAATGTGCTAGGGCGGGAGGCCTGAGGTGACCGGTCCACGTCAGGCTTGGGACTTCCCAACCCACAGCTTCATTTTCTCCTGAATACGCTCCTGGCAGAGTCCTTGTCGTCTCTCTTCGTGTCGTCCTTTCGCTCGGACTCCTGTGGCCGGGCCCCTCGCTGAAGCCCGGGGCCTCCTCAGGGTCTTCTCTCCCGCGCAAGGGTCCACAGCACGCCTTGCGCCGGGCACTTCCCTCAGAACCGCTCTCTTCTCAGCGTCTGGGCGTAGCCTCTCCCGCTCTGCTGGCTCTTCTTCCTCAGCATGTGACTCTGGTCAAGTCTCTGCCTTGTTACAAACCACCACCACCACCACCTTCCAACTCCTTGACCCTGCTTTCCTGCCCTTCCCTAAAAACCAAGTCTCATAGGACCTGCTGTTATGTTTGCCATCTGAACTTGACCTACCTCCCATCCTCTCCTCACCTCAGTGCGGTCTGACCTCCTTCTCAGCCGATCTGCTGAAACTCCTTTGGGCAATGTCAATCATGACCACCACATTGCTAAATCACCTTGCAGCCAGGTGTCCTGCCTGAGACCAACCCAGAAGTGTGGGCGTGGAGTTTCTGGTAAACTGGTTTAGGGAAACTCCCAAAGGATCTGTTTGCATAGGGTCCCTGGAGGGTTGGGTACCTGGGGCAGAGATCAGGGTGCAGGAGGAGAGGGCTTCTGTTGTCTGCCCTACAGGTGAGGCCCAGGGACTGGTGTCTGAAGCCTTAGGACAGATGGCCACAGGACACAGCTGAAGAAGGCCTTTTCACGAGACTTGGAACAGAAACAGATGGCAAAGAGCGGGGGGTCTTCTCCACTTTTCAGAAAATGCCGTGGCTTCACTTCAGGGAAGAATTCAAAGCATAGAATACTCTGTTGCGTTAACATCATGAAAGTTTATAGCTTTGGCACATCAGGAGATGGAACCCATGGATCTCGAGGGTATTTCAGGGTGGGCAGCCACCATGGGGGCTGCCGTCCTGGAGTGCTGTGGACATCAAGAGGGGGTGTGTGTGGAAGAGACATGAGGACTCTTCTTGGGCTTGTGCACCCCCAGGCACTCCCAGAAATACTGGGAAGCAAGGACTTTGGCAACAAGCTAGTGATCCATGTGAAATGTGAAATACGGGCTATTACTATTAATGTGATCTCATTTGTACCGCAGGCTGATGAGGGCTGGGACAGTCTGACCACAAATGAGCATTTTTCAGGCTCTTTTGCTTACTTGCCCGCTTTGCAGGATTTGACCCTGTAGATCACTGTCCCTCCATCTCCCCTCCTCCCCCCAGCTCTCTTCTTTCCAATGTCATTTGCAGCTTGATCTCTTTCTCCTTCCTGTGTCTCTGGGTATTCTGTCTCAGCCTCTTCCTCAGGAGTTTTGCCGGCACATGGGGTACATCCTGGGGCTTGGTCCTCTTCTCACTCTGTGTACACCCTCCTTGAAAGATTTTGTCTGCACACGTGGCTCCAGCTATCACCTTTTTGTTGATGAGCTCCACATTTATTTTTCTCATCCAGAACTCTTTCCTAAGCCTCAGGAATTGATAGTTCATTGCCTACTGAGAAGACCCACTTGGGGTTCCTCAGGCATCTCAGCCTCTGCGTGACCAAAATGGAAGGCAACCTCCTGTCTCTTCCATCCCTGCTTATCCTCCCGGGAGGACTGTCATCTATCCATCGGCCAGGGCAGAAACCTGGGAGGCATCTTGACTGCTGCTTCTTCCTCTACTCCCTGCTTTTTTTTTAATGCAGAGTGACCAAACTCTAATAATTTTGCCTCTTAAGTAGCTCCCCAGTCTGACTGCCCCTGCCTTGGGCCAGCCCTCATCAGTGCTTTGCTAGATCTTGTTAGAATCTCCACCTTGACCTCATTGCCTGGCCTGACACGGCTGCTGGGATGATCTTTATGTATGTACATCCTGTCATGTTCTCTCTTTTTCTTAGGAGACTTCCATTTTTCTCTAGGATAAACTCCAGATTCCCTAGTGGGAATGTGGCCCTGTGTGATTGGTCCTCCCTGCCTTAGCCATGTCACTGCCTTTGCCCCACATTTCTCCTTTATCCCAGCTATCTCGAGTCTGAGCCATTGCACCTGCTCCCCTCTCTGTCCATGGTGCCCCTGACCCCCATTTCTGTGTGGCGGACTCCTGCTGGTCCAACACGACCCAGATCATGGCTTGACTCCTCTAGGAAGTACCCCTGAACACAGATCTCTTTTCCCCACTGGGTTGGGTGCCCCTCAGCTGAGCTCACACAACATGCTGTACTCTGACTCATGCCATTTCATTGTTCTTTTTTACTCCTCTTCTGTCATCTACAGTGAGCTCCCTGAGGGCAGGGAAAGAGCTTTCATCCCTATATTACCAGACGCCAGATGCACGCTGGTCCTTATCCATCCACCCATGCATCCACCCTACAAACATGATTCAGCTCCTCTGGGCCAGACACAAAGATCACATGCAGCCCCAGCCCTTAGGACTTTATAGTCTAGGGGAGACGATACAGACATGGAAAAAGAACCCAGTGTTATAAAGTATTCTACGTGGTATAATAGAAGTATGTATGGGCATGAGGGTGACCAAAAGAGGGTGGTCATTGCCACCTGGAGGGTGCTTAGGGAAAGGTAGACAAAGATGAGCTAGGCTGAATCTTGAGAGAGGAGATGTTTTTGAGTCTACAATGTAGGGAAGTGCACTTCAGGCAGAGGGAACAGGAAATGCAAGAATGACATAGAGGGCACTTGGTGTTAAGTGTAGTCACGTGCGAATAGAGCATTAAGGGCTCGAGGTGGGGAGAGAGGAGAGAGACAGCTGGAGAGCAGGCGGATCATGGGTGTCTTTTACCAAGCTGAAGACTAAGGACTTTACATATAGGCAGTGAGGGGCAGTAATAGATATATTTTAGGCATGAATAGATTTGCAGTTCAATGTTTGATGAATTCAGCATGTTGTGACATCTTCCATTTAGCACAATGAGTGGCTAAATGCAATCTGACCACAGAAGGAGTGGTAGGGATGCTTTGAAGCAGGTAAACATTTAGGGTCCTTCAAGGCTCACCCTGGGACTGGTCCTGGCTTCCACAAGGCTTGGAGTGTGCAGAAGGGCAGTTCAGTGGGTGTTGGGCTGCCGGGGTTCTGAGCTGCCCTCAAGACCTCTAGACTCATCATGGCTGCCCTTGGTCCTCTCTATGCAGCTGCAGGAGTTCAGGTGAATGAACCACGTTGCCAGCAACCCTTTCCAGCCTCAGACACATGACGATTCTGGTGTGTGGCTGTGCCCGTTTTCAGAGCCTATCTTGTTTGATGCTCTCTCTCTGGATCTCTCTACATTTGACCACAGAGCACCAATCTGACTCTCACTGTAGACTCGCTAACTCCAATTTGACCTCAGGAGACACTGATGCTGACTCTAACTGTGGTCCCTCACCTTCTACCTCTGAGGGCGGCTGCTCGGTGCTGAACTCAGAAACACTACAGCTCCCATTTACTATGGACCTACTGTGTGCCAGGCTCAGTGCTAGGAGCTTTACATACATCATCTCTAATCCTCACAGCGACTTTGAAAGGTAGATACTTTGGATCCCAAACTGACTAGGGGAATAAGGAGAGGGTCCCTGACTTGAAGGACTTGAAGTTCAACCAAGGTCAGGAGTAGAGGCTGCTTTCCAATAGGCTCCACCATATATTGTGAAGTCTCTCCAAAAGTTGCCACCTCTTCTAAGATCCAGGCTCAGTTTGATATAGCATGTCACCCACTGATACTGGTGCCTTGAGAGTCCCTGGGTCCCACTGAGGTTTCTTGCTATCATTTGAGCTCAAGACTATATCCTTTACCTTTCCAAGTGTTTCACCACATGCAGCTCTTACTCTTTCGATTGGCTTCATGGGAGGGCTTTCTCTCCTCTCCTTAACCGAATCATGTCAGGCAAACCAAACTGAGCCGTTCATTAGGAATCTCTTTATTAGGGACAGCAGGAAGGAAGTGGCATTATGTTTCTCTCTTTTCCCAACTCTTGGTGCCAAGGTAGGATATGTCACAGGGCATCTGGCCTGTCTCCTTTGGGATGGTTGTGATTGGGGAAAGATGAAAGGTGAAGGATTCCCCTTGGGCTGTGACTTGGATTCCCTCTAAGGGGTTCTAGGGTACTTTGAGAGAAAGCACATAGATTTAGACTTCAGAGCATCGTATAAACAAGCAAAATATGATAACTCCTGCTCTTATAGCCCCAGCCTCTAACCGGGTTTATCAGCTTGGATATTTTAGGTAGAAAGAAACAAAATACCCAGTTTAAACCAGTTTACATTAGAGGGTTGATTTTCTTGGCTATCAGCAAGTTGGAGGTAGGAGGCAGGCTCAGAGGCTCAGGGATCCAGGGCTCTGGGTGGGTGTATCTGAGATTCTCATGGTCCTCCCCTCATGGCTGAAGGTTGGCTGCAGCTGGTCCAAGCATCCGTCCTCACATAACTGTGTTCAAAGGTAGGAGGAAGAGGGTAGCCCCGGCAGGGGGTGACACAGGTCACTCTCTGTCATACGTGGCACTCTGATTTTATCGACTAACACCCACCTTTCACCATCAAGAGCAGGGGTCTGCTTTTCACCGGTGCCTCCTTCCCAAGGTAGTTACATCGGAGGTGAAGGGATTTTCTGGACTAGTCCGTCACTTCTGTGTGCTAGGATGCCTTTGGCTGTAAGGAACAGAAACCCCAACTCAAACTGGTTTAAATAATAATATTCAAAAAAACAAAAGTCTGAAGTAGCGCAGCTTCAGGGCTGGCACAGTTGAGAGGCCTCAGCTCCATTCCCCTGCCCTTGTCCACGTGATGGCTTCACCCTCAGCCTGGCGGTGGAATCCCTCATCTCTGTGGACAACAGTGTCCAGAGGAAGTGAGAGAGGGTCACTTCTGAAGATTTCCCAAACCTCACCTGCTGGTGTTGGTCCACTTTGCCTCACAAGCTCATTCGTGACACAGATTAGCACAAGGAATGGAATGACCACACTTTTGGAGAGAGTAGGCCCATGCCTGGGGTGGAGACAGTTTAGCCTCTCCTGAGGGAGGGGGCCGTGTTGGGGAGGACTGGACTCCTGGGCAAAGCTGGGAGGAGGAAGGGGAACATGGACATGGGAGAGGCAACCGCCAGCTCCCAGGACAAACTTCTTGGAAGCAGAGAGCCGCCAGCAGGGACTTTATCTTATTTAGTCAAATGAAGCTAAAAACACTGAAATAAAGGCTGACAGCTTCTGCTGTCGAATAGACGGTTGTATCCACTTTTTTGATGCAATGCCTTCCAAGCCTAAATGTTTTCAGCAGTTTCAGATCTGTCACTTCCTCCTTTCCGAAGGCAGGTTATCAAAATGATATTTATCTGATAAGTATCCCCTCTGTATACCTGCCGTTTGCAGGTAGGAAAGCAGCCCCTGGCAGGTTTGAAGGCTGTCCAAGGCCCTCCAGCGATAGACTTGGGATTCAAGCCCAGGTGTGTCTGAGCCCAAAGCCGTCGCTCTCTGCTTTGCTCTGCCCAGCAAAGTCCCCGGTGAGTCTGGAAGGGGCCTCAAAGGCCACCTACACTAGCCCTGTCGCGTGCTGGCATCCCCGCCAGGGCATTTTTCTGCCCTGCTAGTTCAGCCTGCCCTTGAGCCCCTCCGCGGAACAGGCAGGGATTGGAATCAATGAAAGGAACGCTGGGCATCTCCCACAGAGGGTGGAGCCTGCTCCTGGCTGTGAAGCAAATGCCCATGCCCCACCCGAACACAACTTTCAAGTAGGGAACATTTGATACTTTCATGCGGATTATAGGGCCAGGACGAGGAAGAAAGCAGCAGTGTGCAAGGCCATCATGTGAGAGACAATCACAGCTTTGCTTGTGAGAAAGAACATAGTGGTTCCAAATGGGAGTGAAGATAAAATCACATTGCCAGGCTTTTCTGAAAGCACACCTGAGCACATTTCTTCTTTCATATTGAAGTCTCTTAGCCGTGTCTCTCCCGCAGCTGGTGGCCTGAGTGCCAACTCACTCCTTGAAGCTCAGCTTGATTCCACAAAGCTGATAAAGCCCAGAAAGCTTAACTGGACCTGTGGTGAACTCACCCTACAATGCAAATTAGACATTCCTGTTGTCATCTAAGTTCTAGTCTAACTTTTATCTGGATACCTTTTGTTGATACACATCCACTCCCCTGAACAGTCTACAAGCTGGTTTTATTTCTTGCTAATTCCCTTGATGTCAGTACAAAAGAAAACACTGATGAGTGCTCAACTTGAATACCCATCAGTGGGCACTAATTTAGTAATAATATAGGAATATGATGGAAGACTGTGAAATTTTTTTTTAAGATTTTTTTTTTGATGTGGACCATTTTTAAAGTCTTTATAGAATATGTTACAATATTGCTTCTGTTTTGTGTTTTGGTTTTTTGGCTGTGAGGCATGTGGGATCTTAGCTCCCCAACCAGGGATCGAACCCACACCCCCTCCATTGGAAGGCGAAGTCTCAATCACTGGACAGCCAGGGAATGTCCCATGAAGAGGCAGACACATGTGAACTGGTTTGGGACAGTCTCTTGTTAAGATGCAGCAGGATGGCAACAGTATGCTAGCGTCACTTGTGTGCAAAGAAATGGTATGTTGAGTGGGACTTTCTTTTTGCACTAGAATTGGGAGGCCAGAGCTGGGGATGAAGAAGGGTAAATACTGCATCTCCTATAGAAAGCCACCAACAGCTGGTGAGACTTCCTTTTCAGGGCTTGCCAAAGGATGACGGAACTGACCCTGTGATCAGCATGCTCTCCCCACCACCTCCCCTGACCCTGGGGGCCTAGAAAAGAATGTTGGGTGTTTTTCCTTTTCCTCCTCCAAGCCAAGTGAGAAGGGCTCCAAGAGAAGCATTCTTTTTTTTTTTTGCGGTACGCGGGCCTCTCACTGCCATGGCCTCCCCCGTCGCGGAGCACAGGCTCCGGACGCGCAGGCCCAGCGGCCATGGCTCACGGGCCCAGCCGCTCCGCGGCATGTGGGATCCTCCCAGACCAGGGCACGAACCCGCGTCCCCTGCATCGGCAGGCGGACCCTCAACCACTGCGCCACCAGGGAAGCCCGAGAAGCATTCTTAAAGATTGGCATGTACCTGCAACAAGGGAGACTGGTACCTCACCTGCCAGTTGGTCAGCTGCTCAGGTTGTCAGTACCTTGGTGCCTACCGAGGAGGGCAGAGAGCCTTGGGAGAGATGGCAGGGTCTGGCTCGAAGAAGATGTGTGAGTATCCCCTGGGGTGAATGGACACCAGGAAGGGTGACGGCATTGAGCCGTCTTGTTGTAGCAGCAGGAACCTGAGGAGGTTGGAAGAAGTTAACCTGCAGCTGGATCTCCCACACTGGGGAAGCTGTGTGGGAGGAACTCTCTCTGAAGAACTTACCTGTGAGCCCCAAAGAGCCTGCATTAGGATGCTAGCCACTCAGAAAACATCACCAAGGGCTAGTGTTGGCCAGGGAGCGGTGACCATTCACAGGGAGAGGACCACAATGTAAGCCACTAAGAGATATTTGCCTTCCTTCCCTCTTGTCCCTCTCAGTCCCCAGCCTTGAAAAAAGATGGGGAGAGATCTCATAGAGCCTATCATGTCCCTCCCGTGTCCACCCCAAGAGCTGGACTGGGTCAGGAGTGGGGGACTGCAGGTCCCCCAGCCAGCAGCGGGGGTGGGGTTTGAGCTGATATGAGATTGGAATTTTAAACTAGATTAGATGAGACTCCTAATAACTAGAGGCAAACAGCAAGCTATGGGATCTGTTCATCTTCTGCCCACCCGGTAGAGAAGGGAGATTGGACAGAGCACAGTAATAAGTCACAATCAGTGAAAAATAAAAACACTCCAGGTTAGTTTCTTGCAGCTTCATATATCTGAATATGTATAGACTATCTCTAGAGGGACACACAAGAAATGGGGAGCAGAGACTGACTCTTGGGGGTGACTTGGGGACTGAATGCATCTCAAGGATGAGAGGAAAACCTACTTCCTGCATACCTTTTGTGCTGCTTTTTGTTTGCTTGTTGCTATGTACGTGTATGACACAAAATTGGCAGAAGTCATGCCAAAAGCAGTGAGATAGAACAGGAGTGGTGGAAGAAGTGGAGACAGGACCCTTAGATCTCAGAAAAACTTGGCCAAGTTCACCTCTTTAAGGGAACGGGCTCACACTGAGGTGTAAAACCCAAATTCCTTTCTGCCCCAGCAGGAGTGGGGTATGGGGATGGTAGGGGCTACTCTGCACCCAGGTTGTTCCTGAGAAGCAGAAGATGAGGATGAATCTGGACGCTCACATACAAACCACGTGCTGGAAGCAGCCTGTCCCAATGGCAGGGCACAGAAGAGGGACTGCAGTGCACACAGCCCTCCACCTGCCCGTCCTGCAAGTGCTTGTCTAGAAAAACTCACAACATGCAAGGATGAGTAATCAAAAAGAAGCCATCACGACATCTATGTACAGACTGTGCAAGAGGAAAAGTCTAGAAGCAGGAAGAGAGGAAACGTCAACAAAGCATTACAAGTTGTATGTATGAGGATTTTCCTTGTGGCATTGTTGGTAATAACAACAACAACCCTAAAACCTGAGAACCACCCAAACACTCATGAATAGGAATTACTTATACAAATCTTGGTAACCTATATAACTGATTATTTTGAAGTCATTAAAACATGAGTTATGTATGTATGTCCTAATATGGAAAGGTCTTCAAGATATATAATTTTTTTTTTAAAGAAGATGTTGGGGGTAGGAGTTTATTAATTAATTTATTTATTTTTGCTGTGTTGGGTCTTCATTTCTGTGCGAGGACTTTCTCTAGTTGCGGCAAGCGGGGGCCACTCTTCATCGCGGTGCGCGGACCTCTCACTATCGCGACCTCTCTTGTTGCGGAGCACAGGCTCCAGACGCACAGGCTCAGTAGTTGTGGCTCACGGGCCTAGTTGCTCTGCGGCATGTGGAAATCCTCCCAGACCAGGGCTCGAACCCATGTCCCCTGCATTAGCAGGCAGATTCTCAACCACTGCGCCACCAGGGAAGCCCAAGATATATAATTTTAAGTGATCTAAATAGGCAATATGAGGACATATTGCAAAATTCTAATAATACAAGATGGTATTAGTAGACAGTGAAAGCAAAGTTCCTCCTTCACCCCCATCTCCCAGCTGCTTAGATCCTCTCACCAGGAGCAGCCACTGTTCCCAAATACGTCTGCCAGGATATATTACTGAACTTTTTTAAAAAGTGAGGTCAGAACAGCATGCAATCCCATTTGCATAAAATTTTAAAGTATATATATGTGCAGATGTGTGTATATAAAATATATCATATATATAATGCATAATATGTATATATAAACGCACAGTACAGTATATAAAAACAATATATATTGTTTTTCTGAAAAGCAACTCAGGACCCTATTAATCAATCAATTGATTAATTAATTTCTTCAATCATCTTTAGGAAAATGACTAGCAATCAGAGGAGGGTAGGGTAACTTGATCAAGTCAGTAGTATTTTATTTTGAAAATATTTTAAAATATAAAACACATTCTCCCTGTAAGAGTTTCAAACAATATAAAAGTATTTAAAGTCACAATGATCACTATTCAGGTGGCAGTTTGAGGCTGACCCTGCCAGAAGAAGTAGGATGCCAGCCAAGAACCAGCAAGGACTGGTGGGACACTAGGACCCGGGCAGAAGTGCGGTGGTAAAGCTGTGGAAGGGCGGCATCCAAGCTGGCCCCCGGTGACGCTGGCCTCCTGGAATGCATGTCCTGTGTAGTTCCATCTCACACTGCATAGGGCTGACCTGTATGTACCAACAGGATAGAGTGAAATGATGTGCATGACTTTTGAGTTAGGACATAAAAGACACTGTGGCTTCTTCCTTGCTCTTTCTTGGATCAGTTACTCTGCCTTACAACTGCCGCAGTGTGAGGACATTCAAGCAGCCCCATGTAGAGGTCCATGAGGCAAAGAACTGAGGCCTCCAGTCAACAGCCATTGAGTGAGACATCTTGGAAGCGGGTCCTCCAGCCCTGCTTCAGATGACAGCAGCCTCAGCCAACAGCTTGACTGCAACCTTGTGACAGACCCTGAGCCACCTAATTGTCCCTGGACTGTTGACCCTCAAACACTGTGTGAGATAATAAATGCCTGTTGTTTTAGGCAGCTAAGTTTTGAGGTAATTTGTTGTGCTGCGATGGAGAACTGATATGAAGGCCTAGGCACCCTGGGCCTCACCCCACATACAACAGGGGACTTGATAGTCAACTACTTCAGCACCATTTGCAGGTGGGAGTAGGACTTCTGCTAACACAGGGTATGTTCAGCCTTCAGCCTAAAGGTCTTCAGAGCTGACATATGGGAAGGGGTGAGGCAGTTTGAGGCGTGTGTGTGTGTGTGTACAATATGTGGGTATGTGAATAAGAGTTGTTCCCTTGAGCCTTCCATAAAGGAAGAAAGGAGCCTGTTTTATGTGCCCTTTGCCCCCAGGGTGACTATGAATCCTACTTTAGTTATGGGACCTTTTTAGTTTTTTTTTTAATGGACTTTGTTTTTTTAGAGCAGTTTTAAGTTTACCAAAAAAATTGAGAGGAAGGTACAGAGGTTTCCCATATTCCTCCTGCCTCCACACGTACACAGCCTCCCCCATTATCAACACCCACCCCCATGTGTTACAACTGATGAACCTACATGGATGCATCATAGTCACCCACAGTCAGTAGTTTACATTAGGGTTCTCTCTTGGTGTTGTGCATTTTACAAGTTTGGACAAATGTATAATGACATGTATCTACCCTTCAGAGTAGTTTCACTGCCCTAGGAATCCTCTGTGCTCTGCTTATTCATTTCTTCCTCCCAAGAAGGAGCTTTCTATTCCATGTTATACCTTCTTCATTGACTCTTTACCATATGCATGTATCACTTTTATGTTTAATTTTTTACTTATTTAAAGTAGTGATTGGGCAGTAAGGGAGTGGAGAAAAGCAGTGTAGAGTAGCCTTTAAAGAGCTTCGCCAGGAGAAAGGGAAGTGAGAAAGTGATAGGGTAATAGCTTAAGGAAATAGCAGGGCAGAGAAAAAAGTATCTTTAATATGAGGAAGTGTTGTGTACTTTTTTTTTTTTTTTTTTTTTTTTTACAGGAAGCCAGCAGTTGAGGGAGGAAAATATAGTGAGAGAGTAGATGCTTGCTAGAGCAAGGTCACAGACAGAGCTGAGGGTAGGGGACAGAGGGCCAGGCATTGGGGTTAACCTTGGCCAGAAGGAGGGACACATCCTCAGGGGAACGATGGCGTTGGGGGCCTCATGGGGAGTGGTTCTGGGGCTGAGGATGGGCAAGCCAAGTGGCAGCAGTGAGAAGCCCAAGGGACTCCAGACTGACACATGGCTGAAACAGCAAACGGTGGGCTCCAGGCTGGAGAGGAGGCAAGTGAAGCCAGGAAAAGCTGGTGAAAGAACAGAGTGAGGAGGGATTGACGTCAAAATGAAGATGAAAAACTGGTTCAGTGGCAGAAATTTAAAAAACAATAATTTTTTTAAAAGTTATGCTCAGTGACAGGAAATTCAGGCTCATAAGCAAGCACTCGGTGGATGCTTGGCTGTATCACTAAATATGAGTAGCAATGTCAGAAATGTTGAAACAAAACTATGAAAGATTTTCAAACAGCAGTTTCAAGCCTTTCTTGGGAAACACAACTTTCCTTTGGCTAAAATGACCCCACAACTAAACACGCTCTGTTTGACCAGGGAGGTGACACTAGAGGGAAGCAAACCACTGGGGCCAATTAGCTACCAATTCGTCAACACATCAAATTAATCTCTTCAGATTACCAGCTGTACAGCACCTGCCTCTTACAGAAGTAGAAGCTACATTTATGCACAACTGGTTCTGAGAAAAATGCCTTATACGTGAGCTGAGATGCTAAAGGAAATGAGTCACTTAGGAATAGAGCATCTTTAATGGAAAAAGACAGCTTGTCCCACCCAGAGACAATTGCTGGGCACACGTATATGGAGCTGTCATTTGAAATGACTTGCCCAAAGTGCTTGAGGTAAAATTTAAATGAAGCTGAAACTGGAAAATAAAGTTCTGGGCTGACAGTAACTATTGAACAACATTACCAGAGTGTTAGGAGATGAATCAAGAGGAAACACCAGTGTCTGAGCTGTTCCACACCCAGGAATCCTCCCTTTCATTTCTTTCTACCCAGCGTCCTTTCCCCATGTAACAGTTCTTAGGTTTCATGATTCCTCCATAGGCATGGAGTTCAATTAAACATAGACAAATGTTCTTCAATGGGCTTCTGATTAATGAATTTGGTCACATCCAAATGATGGAAGAGGATGCAATTGTTAATAACAACAAGGTATCTCTCTATCTATATCTATATGTGCTGAGGTTTCTAGGGTCTAAAAATCAAAGTGCAGAACCATGTGTATAGGACAATCTCCTTTGTATGAATATAAAAATGTGGGGTATGAGATTATTTATATGTATGTGTATTTATATATATATATATATATATATATATATATTTGTTTATGAATGAGATACATCTATATATCCTAACATGAAAGATTTCCAAGTGAAAAATATATCAAATTTTAAAAGTTGCAAAATAATATCTATATCTTAAAAAATGATATATGTGCATGGATCCATATACTGTTGATGATGGATATGTCCAGAAAGGGGGCTGGAAGGCTGTACAGCAAACTGTGGGTATGTGGCCTCTGAGGGGAGAGTGGCTGTGGGAAGGATGGTGCCGGTTTTCAGCTTTGCTCCGTAGACTTCTAAATTGTTTGCAACGTGTACAATAAGGATGTATTCATGTATTACTCAGATAAGAAAAAAAAAAAAAAGCAAAAAGACCAAAAGTTAAAACTATGTGATCAGGCTTCCCTGGTGGCGCAGTGGTTGAGAGTCCGCCTGCCGATGCAGGGGACACGGGTTCGTGCCCCGGTCCGGGAAGATCCCACATGCCACGGAGTGGCTGGGCCCGTGAGCCATGGCCGCTGAGCCTGCACGTCTGGAGCCTGTGCTCCGCAATGGGAGAGGCCACAACAGTGAGAGGCCCGCGTACCGCAAAAAAAACCCAAAAAACAAAAAACAAAACCTATGTGATCAACTCTTGATACTTTCCTGGGAAATTAGAGAATCAGAGTGTGGTGGTACAGACACATCCCAGGTTTACTAAGCATGGCCTTGCTGGGAGCTGCCCAACAGAGGGTCATAAAAGAGAGAGGGAACAGAGTTTGGTAGCATGCTAGGCCCAAGCCCCTCATTTCTACAGATTTGGGGACCACCAGAGAGCTGTGAGGAGACTGAGCTTGAAAGTTCATCTCAAAACATTGTGACCCCTCAGCAGCTATGGGGTAGTGGGGAGGGGAGAGACCTTATCCAGGTTGCTGAGGAGTAATTTCTCTACACTTTCCAGGAGAAGATGGAATTGTAGGGCTTCCCCTTTGGACTCTGAATTACTAAAAACACAACTGTTTTTGGAGAAGACAGATTGTCACCGTGTAGCTGGTGATGCCTGAGTGCTGAGGCATGAGACGGCCCCACTGGCCCTGCGATGTGGGCCAACACGTAGGGACAGGTGGCAGTGAAGGCCAGTCTGCTTATGATAGAAATAGCAGACGATCAGAAACTGAGGGTATTTTCTGATAATGAAACTGTCGAGATAGCCTCATCCACCAAAGTGCAGACAGCAGAAGCAAGAAGAACTACAATCCTGCAGGCTGCGGAACAAAATCCACAATCACAGAAAGACAAACAAAATGAAAAAGCAGAGGACTATGTCCCAGATGAATGAACAAGATAAAACCCCAGAAAAACAACCAAATGAAGTGGAGATAGGCAACCTTCCAGAAAAAGAATTCAGAATAATGATAGTGAACATGATCCAGGACCTCGGAAAAAGAACGGAGGCAAGGATCAAGGAGATGCAAGAAATGTTTAACAAAGACCTAGAAGAATTAAAGAACAAACAAACAGAGATGAACAATACAATAACTGAAATAAAAAATACACTAGAAGGAATCAATAGCAGATTAACTGAGGCAGAAGAATGGATAAGTGACCTGCAAGGCAGAATGGTGAAAATCACTGCTGTGGAACAGAATAAAGAAAAAAGAATGAAAAGAAATGAAGACAGCCTAAGAGACATCTGGGACAACATTAAACACAACACTTGCATTATAAGGGTCCCAGAAGGAGAAGAGAGAGAGAAAGGACCCGAGACAATATTTGAAGAGATTATAGTTGAAAACTTCCTTAACATGGGAAAGGAAATAGCCACCCAAATCCAGGAAGCACAGAGAGTCCCAGGCAGGATAAACCCAAGGAGAAACACGCCGAGACATTGTAGTGAAATTGACAAAAATTAAAGACAAAAATTATTAAAAGCAACAAGGGAAAAATGACAAATAACATACAAGGGAACTCCCATAAGGTTAACAGCTGATTTCTCAGCAGAAACGCTACAAGCCAAATGGAGTGCCATTATATACTTAAAGTGATGAAAGGGAAGAACCTACAACCAAGATTACTCAACCCAGCAAGGATCTCATTCAGATTTGATGGAGAAATCAAAAGCTTTACAAACAAGCAAAAGTTATGAGAATGCAACACCACCAAACCAGCTCTACAACAAATGCTAAAGGAACTTCTCTAAGTGGGAAACACAAGAGAAGTAAAGGACATACAAAAACAAATCCAAGGGCTTCCCTGGTGGCACAGTGGTTGAGAGTCCGCCTGCCGATGCAGGGGACACGGGTTCGTGCCGCGGTCTGGGAAGATCCCACAAGCCGCGGAGTGGCTGGGCCCATGAGCCATGGCCACTGGGCCTGTGCGTCTGTAGCCTGTGCTCCGCAACGGGAGAGGCCACAACAGTGAGAGGCCCGCGTATCACAAAAAAAACACAAAAAAACAAAAAACAAACCCAAAACAATTAAGAAAATGGTAATAGGAACATACATATCGATAATTACCTTAAATGTGAATGGAGTAAATGCTCCAACCAAAAGACACAGACTCGCTGAATGGATACAAAAACAAGACCCATATATATGCTGTCTACAAGAGACCCACTTTAGACCTAGGGACACATACAGACTCCAAGTGAGGGGATGCAAAAAGATATTCCATGCAAATGGAAATCGAAAGAAGGCTGGAGTAGCAATATTCATATCAGATAAAATAGCCTTTAAAATAAAGACTGTTACAAGAGACAAGGAAGGACACTACATAATGATCAAGGGATCAATCCAAGAGGAAGATATAACAATTATAAATATATATGCATCCAACATAGGAGCACCCCAATACATAAGGCAACTGCTAACAGCTATAAAAGAGGAAATCTACAGTAACATAGTAATAGTGGGGGACTTTAACACCTCACTTACACCAATGGACAGATCATCCAAACAGAAAATAAGTAAGGAAACACAAGCTTTAAATGACACAATAGACCAGATAAATTTAATTGATATTTATAGGACATTCCATCTGAAAACAGTAGATTACACTTTTTTCTCAAGTGCACATGGAACATTCTCCAGGATAGATCACATCTTGGGTCACAAATCAAGCCTTGGTAAATTTAAGAAAATTGAAATCATATCAAGTATCTTTTCCAACCACAACATTATGAGATTAGAAATCAATTATGGGGAAAAAAAACCCCATAAAAAACACAAACACATGGAGGCTAAACAATACACTACTAAATAACCAAGAGATCACTGAGGAAATCAAAAAATACCTAGAGACAAATGACAATGAAAACATGATGATCAAAAACCTTTGGGATGCAACAAAAGAAATTCTAAGAAGGAAGTTTATAACAATACAATCCTACCTCAAGAAACAAGAAAAATCTCAAATAAACAATTTAACCATACACCTACAGGAACTAGAGAAAGAAGAACAAAGAAAACCCAAAGTTAGTAGAAGGAAAGAAATCATAAAGATCAGAGCAGAAATAAATGAAATAGGAACAATGAAAACAGTAGCAAAGATCAATAAAACTAAAAGCTGGTTCTTTGAGAAGATAAACAAAATTGATAAACCTTTAGCCAGATTCATCAAGAAAAAGAGGGAGAGGACTCAAATCATTAAAATGAAAAATGAAAAATGAGAAGTTACAACAGACACTGCAGAAATAGAAAGCATCATAAAAGACTATTACAAGCAACTATATGCCAATAAAATGGACAACGTGGAAGAAATGGACAAATTCTTAGAAGGATATAATCTTCCAAGACTGAACCAGGAAGAAATAGAAAATATGAACAGACCAATCACAAGTAATGAAATTGAAACTGTGATTAAAAATCTTCCAACAAACAAAAGTCCAGGACCAGATGGCTTCACAGGTGAATTCTATCAAACATTTAGAGAAGAGCTAACACCCATCCTTCTCAAACTCTTCCAAAATATTGCAGAGGAAGGAACACTCCCAAACTCATTCTAAGAGGCCACCATCATCCTGATTCCAAAACCAGACAAAGATACTACAAAAAAAGAAAATGACAGACCAATATCACTGATGAATATAGATGCAAAAATCCTCAACAAACTACTAGCAAACAGAATCCAACAACACATTAAAAGGATCATACGCCATGATGAAGTGGGATTTATCCCAGGGATGCAAGGATTCTTCAATATATGCAAATCAAACAATGTGATACACCATATTAACAAATTGAAAAACCATAGGATCATCTCAATAGATGCAGAAAAAGCTTTTGACAAAATTCAACGCCTATTTATGATAAAAACTCTCCAGAAAGTGGGCATAGAGGGAACCTACCTCAACATAATAAAGGCCATATACGACAAACCCACAGCCAACATCATTCTCAATGGCGAAAAACATTTCCTCTAAGATCAGGAACAAGACAAGGATGTCCACTCTTGCCACTATTATTCAACATAATTTTGGAAGTCCTAGCCACAGAAATCAGAGAAGAAAAACTAATAAAAGGAATAGAAAAAAATTGGAAAAGAAGAAGTAAAACTGTCACTGTTTGCAGATGACATGACACTATACATAGAAAATCCTAAAGATGCCACCAGAAAACTACTAGAGGTAATCAATGAATCTGGTAAAGTTTCAGTTTACAAAATTAATGCACAGAAATCTCTTGCATTCCTATACACTAATGGTGAAAAATCTGAAAGAGAAATTAAGGAAACAATCCCATTCACCATTGCAACAAAAAGAATAAAATACCTAGGAATAAACCTACCTAAGCAGGTAAAAGACCTGTACTCAGAAAACTATAAGACACTGATGAAAGAAATCAAAGATGACACAAACAGGTGGAGAGATACACCATGTTCTTGGATTGGAAGAATCAATATTGTGAAAATGACTATGCCACCCAAAACAATCTACAGGTTCAATGCAATCCCTATCAATTACCAATGGCATTTTGCACAGAACTAGAACAAAAAATCTTAAAATTCGTATGGAGACACAAAAGATCCTGAATAGCCAAAGCAACCTTGAGAAAAGGAAACAACAAATGGAGCTTGAGGAATCAAACTCCCTGACTTCAGACTATACTACGAAGCTACAGTAATCAAGACAATATGGTACTGACAGAAAAACAGAAATATAGATCAATGGAACAGGATAGAAAGCCCAGAGATAAACCCATGCACCTATGGTCAACTAATCTATGACAAAGGAGGCAACGATATACAATGGAGAAAAGACAGCCTCTTCAAAAAATGGTGTTGGGAAAACTGGACAGCTACATGTAAAAGAATTAAATCAGAACACTCTCTAACACCATACACAAAAATAAATTCCAAATGGATTAGAGACCTAAATGTAAGACCGGACACTATAAAACTCGTAGAGGAGAATATACACAGAACACTCTTTGACATAAATCACAGCAAGATCTTTTTTGACCCACCTCCTAGAGTAATGGAAATAAAAACAAGAATAAACACATGGGACCTGGTGAAACTTAAAAGTTTTTGCACAGCAAAGGAAACTATAAGCAAGATGAAAGAACAACCCTGAGAATGGGAGAAAATATTTGCAAACAAATACAAGGAAACAAAACAAAAGGAAATATGTGTTCCACATTTTTTAGCTTATTTTGGAACCCACTTTTCCTTCATATTTTCCTTCAGAGAAACCAAACCAAATAAAATATAATTATAATATCAAGGTCCTTAAAAAAAAACCAAAGATTTATTGAGAGGAGAATATAATAGAATAGCAGGTTGATAATTCCTATGTGGAGTTTTCTCTGGTGCAGGTAACTTCCCCTTCCCTCAACAGGAAAAATGCTCAGGGCTTTGTGTTCTGAGTTCCCAGATTCCCTTGTCTTGGATGGGGAAAGGGCCAGTGTCAGCTCTTTTGTGTTTTAGAATGCAAAAATTAGTTTTGAAATGTAAGGAGGAGCTGGAGGGAGTGAGGGTATGGGACTGAGCTTTGAGGGGAGGAAGAGGACGGCCTGGTTCCAATGGTAGAAAGAGGGTGGCAGATCTTGAGTAGCGGGCACCTGTGTGCCTCTCGCCATCCAGCACCCCAAGCTGTGATACACCCGGGCTGAATCAAGCGACTGAGGCTGTGGGCACCTGGCAGTGAGCACTGACTGTCAGGACTTGGGGGCCTGGCCTAGAGGGGGTGGAGGCCACCAGAGGAGCCTGCAGGTGGAGCCAGGGGCTGGACACTGGGCAGCTTGCTGGCTACCATAATGCACCCAAGGCCCCTGTCCAGTGTTCCTGGATCCTGGAAACTTTAGAACCCTAGAGTTCTTTGCCGATCCCAAAGGAGGGGCAGGGGCAGCGTGGCTAGGGGTGAGTTAGATTTCATTTTCTTTAGAGGAATTAAGAAATATGGCAATTTTTATGCTCTAGGGTAGTGGAGTGATTCCCACCACACACAGATTTGTTGGTAGATCATTGAGGAAGGGCAGGTAGAATTGAAGTTTGGTGTGTGGAGAAAGAACAACAATGCATGAGCAGGTCCAGCAGAGCCAAAGGTGTGATGGGGGAGGCCTGCAGAGGAGCTCCTGGCAGCAGGTGTTAAAAAGGGACGTGGGGACCAGAAATCCCTACAGTTTTCTGTGGCTGTGGCTACAAAAACCTCCCCTGAATCCTCCAGGACACCTACAGTGAAGTTGAAACTTGTTCCCGATGCTTTTGGGTGGCTGGCTTCTCCTCCCCCTACTTCCTCTTAGAAATGTTTTAAAGTAACTCTGGGTCATTGTTACAAAAAATCATATAAAGAGACACTTCCTCTTATTCCTGGCCTCAAATTCCTCTCTCCAAATGCAACCGCAGTTCCCTGGTTCCTGGTTCCCTGTTTCTTGTTTCTGGAGATGGTTGTTTGTGAATTTTTTCTTAAGCAGTAACATACCGGTTCACTGTTCTGCCTTTGTTTTGGTCACATGACAGTTTATCTAGAGTGTTTGGAGCTCCAAAGCGTCTTAATAATGCTACTTAGTATCCCATTTTATAAATGGACTCTAATACATTTAACCAGTTTCCTGTGGTTGGAGTTTGGGGTTGGTTCAGTCTAGTAGGACGGCTACAATGACTCTCCTTGTCCTGTGAGTGTATTCTTTCAGGGAGCTCAGGGCACTCAGAGGGGAATCCAGAGTCCACAGTGTTGCAGGGACAGCCAGCAGGGACTCAGAAATCTGAAGTCAGAGGACCAAGAGAGATTAAATGCCAGGGAATGGGGCTTCCTTGGTGGCACAGTGGTGAAGAATCCACCTGCCAATGCAGGGGACACGGGTTCGAGCCCTGGTCTGAGAAGATCCCACATGCTGCGGAGCAACTAAGCCCGTGCGCCACAACTACCGAGCCCGTGCTCTAGAGCCTGCGAGCCACAAGAGAAGCCACTGCAATGAGAAGACTGCGCACCGCAACAAAAAGTAGCCCCCGCTCGCTGCAACTAGAGAAAGCCCACGTGCAGCAACGAAGACCCAACGCGGCCAAAAATAATAAATAAAATAAATTAATTAAAAAAAGAATGCCAGGGAATGTTAATATTGGGAAACTTTGGGGCTTCTCTAGCCTGAGAATTAGAGATTTGAGGGATCCTAAAGAGATCTCAAGGACTGTTCATTCATTTTCTCCCTCCTCTGAATCCCAGGAGTCCCTTGACTAACCTACCCTAATGTGCCTGCAGTAGGGTCTTGAGAAGGAAGACTCACCTTTACAGTCCCTGCATCACTTACAGGCCCCCTAGAAAATATGATTGAATTGAATCTATCTTATTTTCTTGTGAACAGAAGTATAGCATCTACTTCAGTGTTGATGTTTTCTTCCTCTGAATCTTCCAATGGAGAACTGCAGTCCTTGCAAAGACCTTCCATTTATTTCTGGGGAGCAGCAGAGGGTGTTTCACATGCCCTTAGTAATAAGCCCTTTCAGTGGCTGCTTGATGTCCCTGATACTTTTTACCTTCCTCCTGACTCTGGCTCCATCTCTTTTGGGCCCTGCTGCTGTTTTGCTGGGCTGAGCAGAAAGTTCCATACTTTCGACATCACCCTGACAGCTCTGCGCTGTGAGCCTTGCTTGCACAGATCCTGTAAGTCCCTGACATGCCACCATGCTCCTAACATAGGCAAACATAGGAGTGTTCAAGTTTGGGTGTGGTTCTATCTTCCAGGACTGGCTCAATGTTCAAGGATTATGAAACCCAGTACCTCACTCTCTCATGACCTAAAAAGCAAATGGAAATTTCCTTGGGAGGAATAAGTGGGTGGTTGTGTAGACAGATGCTGAGTCTCCTAGTAGTTGAACATTGAGACGAGCAGTAGGGCGATGCCACCTTAATGGACTTTATGGATGATGCAACTTAATGGACCTTAGGCCCTCGTTCTGACACAGTAACACACCTGGCTATTGTTACTCATCTTTGACAATTCCACCCCTTGTGCAAGAAGAAATTGTTAGGAAGAAAGATTTACATAAAGGTGAAAGAGAATTATGCAATCTCCATTTTTGTTTTCTTCTCACCTAGTGGAGTTCTGTGGCAAACTAGCAGAAACAGCAGGACCTGCTTCAATTATGTGCTGCCAGAATTTGCCAGTGTGCTGTAAGGACCAGCAGTGGTTCTGACTGGTTGGAGCCCATGCCATCTGAGATGTTAATTTTTTTTTTTTTTTTTTTTTTTGCGGTACGCAGGCCTCTCACTATTGTGGCCTCTCCCATTGCGGAGCACAGTGTCCGGACGCGCAGGCTCAGCAGCCATGGCTCACGGGCCCAGCCGCTCTGCGGCATGTGGGATCTTCCCGGACGGGGGCACGAACCCGTGTCCCCTGCATCGGCAGGCGGACTCCCAACCACTGCGCCACCAGGGAAGCCCTGAGATGTTAAATATTTTAAATATGCCTGGGCGTATTCTGAAAATCATATTCAATATTACACAATAATTTTATATATGGAAAATTTTTAAAGGGGATTTCTTTTGCAATTCAAACTATAGGAAGTAACGTTTGGCAAATTCTTTGGTTGGTGACATAGGAAAATGCAAAAGATAGAATGGGAAGGAAGAGACCACTGGGGACCAAACCAGAATTTGGGGTAGTGGTAGTAAGAATTTTCCACCTCTCTGATGGGCACATGGATGAAATAAATTTGAGAAACACTCAACTACTAAAAATATAGGTGATAGAGGTGATTCTGGCTAGGTACCAGTTGGGGTAATGCATGAAGGCAACCCCTATTATAGCTTCCCCACTGTATGTTGGCTGGAGAGCATGCATTTTCAGACATCAAGATTGAAATCACTCAGCCCTGTGGGCACTGGAGGTGCCAGTGGCCTTCCTGTGTCTCTCTGGGGCCCAGAGTATTCTTCCAGGACACCCTTGTTTGTTCTTGTCATTCTGTGCCTTTGGGCTTCCGTGCTGGAAAAGGACTTCCTGAAGCAGAGGTCCACGGGGGGACAGTGTGTAGAAGTTGAGAGCAGGGCTTCAGGGTCAGGAAGACCTACTTCCAGTCCCTCAGCTGCCACTGACTGGCCATGTGAATTCAGGCAAGTGACTTTATCTCTCCAGCCCCAAGTTTCCTCTTTGGTGGACAGTGTTAGATTGGATGGTGTTGGAACTTCTCTCAGAGGAGAGACGAGGATTACATAAGATGCTATCCTGAAGTATTCCCCACGGTGCCTGGCCCAGAGTACGTGCTCTCCTGGTAAGTGGTAGCTGGCACTGCTGATCCACAGGGGCGGGAGAGGGATGCTGGGAGTTTGGTTTCATGCTAGAAAGAGAAGGCAGAAATGTCAGGAAGGCTCAGGAAATCCCTGTTTAGGAGCCTGAAAAGGGTGATGACCAGGAATAAAGACCGTAAGAAAACTGTAAGACTTCTGAATCTTTGAAGTTTTCCCATTCCTCAGTATACCTCTAGTTCTAATGAAGAAGAAAATCTTTTTCCTGGTTTTCAAGAATGTCAAAGGTAGCTGGAAAGACAAGTCTGTCTTCTGTCCTAGGCCAAAGTTAGGAGTAGAGAAACTCAGGAAACAGAGTAGACAAAAAAAACAAAAAGGGCTGGTATCCTGGGGCCCGCAGGAAGGCAGAAAAAGTAGCTGACAACCAGACAAGGCTCAAAATATGGTCCTGGGAGCTCAGCCAGCTGGAAGCCTGAGGTGCTTCCTGACACAGTGGCTCCTGGAAGCCAGTTTACCCAGGAACACTCCCTACCTGTGCAGGATCTAAGTTTGTGGCTTACTACAAATAAATATTTACTTAATGAACATATAAGTGAATGGGCAAGCTAGCTTAGCCAATAGTTTCTGTTATTTAACTGCTCTCCAGCCCACCAAAGGCATCAGGTGTGCATTATCTGATCAACACAGAGAGCAGCAGAGCTGGGCCGTTGAAGAGACTACACAGCTGTGGTTTCTGCCAGGGCAACATCCCTTCTTCCAGCAAAGAGTCTATCTTTTCCTTTTTGGGAATCACCCCTCCCCTATTCTTGATTTGGGTTCCATCCTTTAAGACTCAGTTCTAGCAGGATGTGACTTCTGGTAAGTTCTTAAATCCCAAAGCCAGGGGTGGCCACGTGACACAAGCTAACCAATCAGAACCAAGCCAGTATGTTCAAGGAGGGGCACATGATACAATCCAAGACAATGAGATGCAACTCCTGATACCTGGCGCATTGGGACACAGGTGGTCTCTTCCTAGAGGGCTTTAAGTTTGTCTGCTTGCAACTCTTGGAGTTTTGCCTTCCCTCCAGGAGAGCCTGAGTGAGGATGGAGGCCATCAAAATAAAGTGGAGATGAGAGAGGGAGAGATAAATGCCTGATGACACCATTTGAGCACCTGCCTCTGATTGTGTGGATCCGCCCCTGCACTTTTCCATTGCCTGGGCTGGTAATTTCTCTTTTTTGCTTAAGTTGGTTTGAGATGGGTTTCTTTCACTGAAATACAGCAGGAAACTGAGAGGGCACCTTCTGGTTTCACCAGTGGAGTAGAAAAGCAACATCGTCCTTTTCCTTTAGACCTACATTATAGACTTCTCTTAACTTTTTAAGAGTTAATCTCTTCATGCTGACCCTTGGTTTTCCCAACTCATGTCTTGACTCAAGCTCTTGAAGCTAGTCTGAAATTAATTCCACATCTTGTAAAATAAGGGGAAACAGAAGTTGGTGAGAGAGTATTTTACGAGATAGTTTTTGGTTGTTGTTAAACGTCTATCAGTGTGTCCTCTGCCAAGGATAATTCAGAGCCAGAGATTTAAGCCCTGGAGGAAGTGCTGCCTTCTTCACGGCATCTTTTTTTTTTTTAATTAATTAATTATTTTTTGGCTGCATCGGGTCTTCGTTGCTGTGTGCGTGCTTTCCCTTGTTGCAGTGAGCGGGGGCTACTCTTCGTTGCGGTGTGCGGGCTTCTCATTGCAGTGGCTTCTCTCATTGCGGAGCATGGGCTCTAGACTCACAGGCTTCAGTAGTTGTGGCTCGTGGGCTCAGTAGTTGTGGCTCGTGGACTCTAGAGCGCAGGCTCAGTAGTTGTGGTGAACGGGCTTAGTTGCTCCGCGGCATGTGGGATCTTCCCGACCCGTGTCCCCTGCACTGGCAGGCGGACTCCCAACCACTGCACCGCCAGGGAAGTCCCTCACTGCATCCTGACAAAGAGTAACTAATAGCTTTAAGACAGTAAGTAAAAAGATGGAAAAGAAAAAAAAAACATCTGGATGATGGAAATGATGATTCAATTACTTTTCAGGTTTTAAGGGTGTGGTTTGGGGTTTAGTAGGTATTAAATGTGTTTTGCATCTGAGGCTCCATGTGTGTCTCTGGGAAGAGAAAATGTCTCTTAATTGAACCTGAGAGGCAAATACAAACTGCCTTTAGTTTTACATGGTTTGACAAACGTGCTTTTCTAAGCTGTGGGTCAGGTGAGATGTGGTTCTTTCTTGTCTACGTGGACACCCTGTTCTCCCCTCCTTGGCATGTCCAAAACATTCCCCACTGTGTGTGTGACTTTGGGATGGCCCCCAGTGTGCTTTAGTGATCTCATCTGTAAAAGAAGCACTTTGGACTGGATCAGTGATTCCAACTTAAAGAAAAGAAAAAAGCAGTGGGGGGCTTGGTTTGACATGGCTTGTACAGAAGCCCACCAAACTGGAGCTGCTTGGGCTGAGGTGGGAGTGCTGGGCTGGGAGCCCACCTTGTTTGGCCTCCCGGGATGCCTCCCCAAGCCTCTAGGACTCTGAGGGGCCTTATGAAATGCCCACATGTTCACCAAGGTCCTAGCCCCCTCCAAACATTGCAGCTCTCTCATTCTAAGTGCCACCTCTGTCATGAAACCTTTCTCGTACCCTGTCCCACACAGATTTCTTCTTTTTCTGCAGCACTTTCACATTTGTGAGTACATCACACACTCTGGCCTATGTTTTTAAACTGACCTCAGTGTGGAGATTTGTCTTCCTTTGAAGCTGGCATGTCCATGTCTTTCTTTTGGGAAGTGACTCAAAACTCACTTGGGAAGCCGAATGTAACTGAAAGAACTCCAGGAAATGGGGACAGAAGCTTTGTTCACAGACTGTGGAAGTCTGGCCTCATCACACCAGGGCAGAGCTCGGCCAGTGCAGACCTAAGGCCCCCACAGCGGTCATCCTCCTCCCAGACCTTCTCACCTTAGTGCACACATTGACCAGGCTGTGGTAGTTGGAAGGTCCTGGAAATACCTGTGTGAGCTGGGTTGTGGCCTCACCTTTCAGTATCATTGGGCCAACCAGTGATGACGGCATCCCCAGGAGGAAAATAGCCTGGGCCTATCACTAATACCCCACCTGCCTTAGTCATTTCCTTACCACTGCTTTCCTGAATAGAAGGCTTTACAATTGTCATCCTCACTCTGGCGTTCCTTGTAAACTTCATTGGGCTTATAAACATATTTCACGCAATGTGATTTCATTCAATACGGCATTGTCTAACGTGGGACCTGACCTAGGACTGTGTAGGAAGGTTTTCGGAGGCTCATAGAGACATTGTGGTTGGAACGTCACCTAGTGGCGGCAAAGAGTAGTGCTGGTCAGGAATGAATATGAGGAATATTTCCAAAGGGTGGATAGTAAGATAAAGAGCATTCAGGGGTCTTTGGTCTCCACACTTTCATTGAAAATCTGCTTTAAAGCAAAATTATCCTGAACATAATTTTTAGTCTTTTAAAAATGATTCCAAAGACAAGTCTGTGTCACCATAATGAATACTAGCTATTATTATAGAGTTCTCTAAATGTAGGAGATTGGGAAAAATCTATAAGTTTTCCATCCCATTTAAGTTTCTGTTTTTTAAAAAATGGTACATCCACATCCTCTGGGTTTCCCATGCTTGTTTTAGCTGTAGGAAGATTTCCCTGAACCTGGAGATTTGGGACCCATGGAATAGGTACCACGCAGTATTACTTTAAAGGGTCTGCATTTGCTCACCCAACCTCACCAAACCTCTCAGCCCCAAGAGTGTCCAGCCTTATGTCTCATCCAACTGTGGGTCTGGATGTGGTCAGTCCAGGTTGCATCTCAGCCCCTGAACGAATTTTGTAAGAATTTCTCTCTCTTTCACTGTCTTTGTTTTGTTTTGTAATTTATTTTTATAATGGGGTTTAGCTGATTTCCAATGCTTTACACCCGCTTGACTCACTTACAGAGAGATATCAATAAATACTTTTTAAGATTAAAAAAAATTGGTACATCCATAAATAATATACCATGTAACCATTAAAGAGAAATAGGTTTATATATAGAACTGGCTAAGAGATATTAAAAGAAGGATGTAGGATGTAGAAAGTATCAAGTGAATGCTACAATTTATGTGAGAAACACATTAGAAAAAATATATGTAAATTTGGTCTGAACAAAACTTTTGTTAGTAAAGTGAGAGACTGAATTATTCAGCTCCAAAGAACAAGGGACATTTGCTGCTTCCAGCCACAAGGTGTTCTCAGGTGACTTAGAACCTAACTAGTGTCTGAGGATCAATCCTTGTGATGTGTAGTGGTCCTACAGGGGCACCCCACTAAAACCATTAAGTAAATACTGCTCTTCCAGGGACACACAATATAAGGACTGATCATTTAGTGCTGTAAGCGCCCGTGGCGTTTTTAAACTGTCACAGGGAGAAACTGAGACATTAGAAGAGCCTAACTGGCCCAAGGGTAACTCCCTGGGGAGCTAGGCTCAGAAGCAGCTCATATCCGCTCCACCACACTGTCCTCAGAAAGCTGTTCAGATCAAATCTCATATCCAAATTAGACTACTGAATTGATAATGGGAAATTGTGCCTCAAAGGCCAAACAGCTCCTGAACAGACAGCCAACTCTGGGGATACCAGCTGGTTTTATGTATGCTTTCAAGTACTTAATTGAGAATTGAAAGAAATCTTGCCCTGAAATGGCCAAGATGAGGTTTTGGCCCTCCAAAACTGCATTTTGTGCACACAGAGAAAGCCAGCAGAAAGCAATTTCTTTTTTTTTTTTTTTTTGCTGTACGCGGGCCTCTCACTGCTGTGGCCTCTCCCGTTGCGGAGCACAGGCTCCGGACACACAGGCTCCGCGGCCATGGCTCGCGGGCCCAGCCGCTCCGCGGCATGTGGGATCCTCCGGGATCGGGGCACGAACCCGTGTCCCCTGCATCGGCAGGCGGACTCTCAACCACTGCGCCACCAGGGAGGCCCAGAAAGCAATTTCTTATCATGTCAGTCAGTCTCCTGGATTCCCTGCCTGCAGGGTCTGCTGGAAGCAAGAGTGGTAAGAATTTTTCTCTTTTCTAAAATTAGATTAGCCAGAGAAAATATTTGCAGAGCTAGCTCCTTGGACCCTTTGAATTGGAGTCTTTTAAATTGTTAAAATTTTAGAGGGCCCTCATCTTAAAATACATTACCTATTTTAATTGGTATACAGAAGCCCCCAAAGGCTTCAAAATTCCAAAATAGCCTCATTGAAAGATTTGTTGTAGAAGGCTAATGAAAGATTAATGATATAAAAGGTACCTAAAACAAACAAAGTTTAAGGATGACATAACTACTGCTTCCCTCTATCCTCCTTTATTTGAGTACTCATCCTAGTAATCCTCTGTCTGGGTTGCCTTTCCACTCCGAAGAGACTATTAAATAGTTACTTTAGAAATGGGACCATCTGAGGCTGTAGGTGAGAGGCTGTAGGTGAAACTATTCAGATCAAAGGCCAAACTGAGGGCCATAAATAAAGAATTTCTTAACCCAGGGAGCATCCTCAAAAGTTTTTGTAAATGGATTACCAAGATGAGGGGCCACCAGTCTGACTAAACTCCTAAATTTAGCTGATATTCAGAGCCTGATGATAGAAAAAAAAATTTTTTTTTTTTACCTTCTCCTCTGAGCTAAAATGAGGGAAAGAAAAACATTCCAACGTAGGTGAATTGGTATGTCATTCTTTTGATAACATTAAGGGGGTCACCCAATTCTTTGAGGAATTAAAAACAGCTATCCTTGTTTTACAAATCTAGTATTTACAGGACTAGAAATGTGAATCCAGAAACAATCCACAGCCTACCAATCCTTTTACCACTCCCCAAACCTCCCCTATTTATTTTAAAAGGCCTTTAAGTATTGAGAAAGGTCAATAGAGTCATCATCATTTAAGTGTAATACTTGTGCCTAAGTTTACTAGAAATCAAATGAGATCTTATTCCTGTTATTAAAATTTGTCAGCAAGAAATATAACTTGATAAGATGAAACTTTTAAGTAAATTAAGTGTAAATGAGATAAGAGTTTTTAGGTGAACTCTTTAGGAATAATTATGTTTTAGGACTGTCTACTTAAAATACTTTCTCTAGATTTTTGGTAATTTGAAACTGCTAAATGAAGTTAAATGATGGGAATTCATTGAATATTCAGATCATTTCCAAATAAGATACTGGAAAATTAATTGCTAAACAAGTCTAAGTTTACCTACTTTTGTCTTATTAGAGAAAAACTAAGATGTTTGGATTCATGGGACATGTGTTATACCCCACTGAGGAAAGAAATTAAGTTATAGAAATGTTATAAGTTTGCCAACCAGAATGTGCTGGTAAGACAAACAGTTCATAATTGCTTACTTAGTTTTCACTAGAAACTAAGATTTTTTAAGGTTAAGAATTCCAATTAAAATATGCAATTAAAACTACTAAAAATTAGTAAGTAAAATATCTTTGTATCCAATGAAAAAGAAGGTGTAAGGAATGGAAATTTTTTTTTTAAGGGAAAAGAAAGTAATTTTGTCCTAAAGCTGGTTATTTCTAAATGGGGAAGAAAATAAGGGACAAATTAATATGGATATAGAAAGTTGTAGAAAGTTTGTGAGAAATAAAAGAATCTTTAGAAAGGAATACTATGTGTAGCCAAGGCTAAGGTTAGAATAAATTTAAGTAAGTAAATTTTAATGTTAAAGTGGTACAAAACCTGACTTTGGTTTTCTCTCTGTTATGAGGACAAAGTTTTCTTAAAATATCGATCGACTTTTTTTTGGGGCGGGGTGGATTTTATTTATTAAAATTTTTATTGGAGTATAGTTGATTTACAATATTGTGTTAGTTTCTGCTATACAGCAAAGTGAATCAGTTGTACATATGCACATATCCACTCTTTTTTAGATTCTTTTCCCATATAGGCCATTATAGAGTATTGAGAAGAGTTCCCTGGGCTATACAGTAGGTCCTTATTTGTTATCTGTTTTATATATAGTATTGTGTATATGTTAAACCCAATCTCCCAATTTATCCCTCCCCCCTTCCCCCCTGGTAACCATAAGTTCTTTAACTGGTAATCTGTTATAATTTTCTTTTGAAATCTTTTATTGTCACTTTGATTAAGTGAATAAGTACTATTCTACAGTGACCCATGATACTATTTGACCAGGTGTTTTGAAAGCTTTTTGATATTTTGACAAAATTTCCAAATATAAAATTCTAATTGAAGTTCTTTTGACATCTAGCTAACTTTGGGATACCTCAGAGAGGACCCCTGAAGCATCTCAGAGAGAGGAATAATAAGCTAATTAGGCTTATTTTCTATGTTAAATTACATAGAAAGCATTGTCAAATGAGTGGTGATAAGCCTTCTTAGGTTATATTGTATGGGTAAATATTATTAAAAAGATATTCTAGAAATTATATGGAATTTCTAAAAATCTGATATGTCCTGGTAAAATGTTATCAGTTATAATTCTAGTTATTATCTTTTTTTAACATCTTTACTGGAGTATAATTGCTTTACAATGTTGTGTTAGTTTCTGCTATATAACAAAGTGAATCAGCTATACATATATCAAAAATATGGAGTGCTTCATGAATTTGCATGTCATCCTTGCACAGGGGCCATGCTAATCTTCTCTGTATTGTTCCAATTTTAGTATATGTGCTGCTGAAGCAAGCACTCTAGTTAGTATCTTAAATGTTGTATTCACAGCATTAATCAAGTTTCTTTGTTAATTGCATTGTAATCAGATCTTTAACTGTGCCTTTTAAAGTGTTTTGTCATTTATGGGCCATTATTGTTTTTTCTGATGCTTTTGCAAAAAATGCTTCATCTTCAAGAAGAGTCAGAGAAATGACTTTTTGACAAGTACAGGTTTCTGATAACTTTCAGATCATACTGCTGAACTGGGTAAGAAATTAAAGAATTCTAATGGAAGACCTGATAGCTTCATAAAACTGTTAACAGAAGATTAAGATCAAGGATTAGTCACATAGGACTGAGTGAACCGATGAATATGATATAATTTTTGGGTTTTGTCTGAAATATTACTGGTTTTAATCTGTGTTTTCCAGATATAAAGAAACCTTTCTCCTCAAGCTAATTATGACTTACAGCAATTTGGTAAATTATACCTTTGTAAGTAGAATTGAAACATTTATCTTTTCTCTCTACCTGATTCCTCCAGAAATTGGAAACTCTTATGTTCCCAGCAGGCTTGTTATCAGGTGAATAAGAAAGGCTGCCTCCTGGCAGGTGCAGGAATCTCAATATTTTGGGGAACTCAAGAGAGGAATCCACCCAAATCTATAGATATCGCAAGTGGAATCTGATGGCAAGCCAGATTGGTGTGGTTTTCCTGGTCTTGAGAGGCCTTTTAAAAGTTCAGTTTGCGATTTCTTATAAAAAGTTCCAGCAGAGCCAACTTAAAAGAGCCTGTATGATCAATTACATTTATGTAAATGATCAGGCCAAGTTTATTGAAACCAGACTTATTTTGCAAATAAATCAGTCTTAATTTGGCTATACTTGGTAGAAATTAGGGTAATTTTAGAGGGGAAAATTATATTTCAGTGGGCATTAAGTAGTAGTGTTATTGTTTTTGAGGATTTTTTGCTGTGTGTGTTTATTGCCTAAGACTCACTGCTCAGATGGCTCCTTGTTGCTCTGTTACATTATTATAAAGTTTGTTCCTGAAGCTTAGCACAGTAATTTATCTTTGGATGAAGATCAGATGCCCCATGACCTGCAACCAGGAGATATGCATTGTCACAGCTTTTTCAGTATGCCACTCTTCCTCCCTAACTGCAGGATACAGTTCACTTTTAAAGGGGTTAAGGTGACAGCCTTCTAAGGGTCTGAAGATGCAAGGAAAGGGCTAGATGGCAAACAGGTACACTTAATTTCCAATTATAAAATATTCCTGGTGTGAAATTTTAAAGTGATGGAGTTGGTAAGGTGAGGCTATGGTGAGGAATGTGAAGGAAAGTTTGCTGGTACAGCAGCACTTGCCTAAGAGAGATAACAACTGAAGATGTGTTTCTCACAGCTGGCTCTGACCAGCTGAAGCTGATAAAGGACCATGAAATTGGAGGGACCCTGGCACACCAGGCTCTCAATGGTCCTAACTGAAGACTCTTCCTAAACAGTGAGCAGTGAGGTTTGTTTTAGCCAACTGTGTTTATTTTTATTTTTTTTATTGAGGTATAGTTGATTTACAATGTTGTGTTAATTACTGCTGTATGGCAAAGTGATTCAGTTATACATATATATATATATACACATTCTTTTTTATATATATTCTTTTATATTATGGTTTATCAAAGGATATTGAACATAGTTCTCTGTGCTCTACAGTAGGACCTTGTTGGTTATCCATTCTCTATATAAAAGCTCACATCTGCTCACCCCAACCTCCCACTCCATCTTGCCCCCAACCCTCTCCCCTTTGGCAACCACCAGTCTGTTCTCTATGTCCATGATTCTGTTTCTGTTTCATACATAGGTTCATTTGTGTCATATTTTAGATAGATTCCACATATAAGTGCTATCATATGGTATTTGTCTTTCTCTGTCTGACTTACTTCATTTAGTATGACACTCTCTAGTTGCATCCATGTTGCTGCAAATGGCATTATTTCATTCTCTTTTATGGCTGAGTAGTATTCCATTGTATATATGTGCCACATCTTTATCCGTTCATCTGTCAGTGGACATTTAGGTTGTTTCCATGTCTTTAGCCAACTGTGTTTAGCCCTGTGGATCCATTCTGTCCTCTCCAGAGAGATCCAGAGTACTGGATCTCAGTCCTTAGTTAGCAATAACCGCAGGAAACCCCCTTCTGGCTAGTACTTTAAAAACTCTTTTTCCCTCTCAGTGAACTTCTACTTCATCACTAGCTTGTGTTCCTTCATCTAGCAAGTCAGTAGACTTAGCTTTTTCTTTTTATCTATTCATCTATCCGTTCCTTCATCCATTGTCCATCCATCTCTTCCCTTATTATTTATTAGCTCTGGTGGTCTTTGTTTTATTTGTTGACAGGCATAAATAAATTAGTATATGTAAAGCACTGATAAGTAATAGCTATTATCTTATTCACTCACTGGTATCTTGCATATATGTTATAAGAACAACATGTCTACAAAGCTACAGTAATCAAGACAGTATGGTACTGGCACAAAAACAGAAATACAGATCAATGGAACAGGATAGAAAGCCCAGAGATAAACCCACGCACATATGGTCACCTTATCTTTGATAAAGGAGGCAGGAATGTACAGTGGAGAAAGGACAGTCTCTTCAATAAGTGGAGCTGGGAAAACTGGACAGGGACATGTAAAAGTATGAGATTAGATCACTCCCTAACACCATACACAAAAATAAGCTCAAAATGGATTAAAGACCTAAATGTAAGGCCAGACACTATCAAACTCCTAGAGGAAAACATAGGCAGAACACTCTATGACATAAATCACAGCAAGATCCTTTTTGACCCACCTCCTAGAGAAATGGAAATAAAGACAAAAATAAACACATGGGACCTAATGAAACTTAAAAGCTTTTGCACAGCAAAGGAAACCATAAACAAGACGAAAAGACAACCCTCAGAATGGGAGAAAATATTTGCAAATGAAGCAACTGACAAAGGATTAATCTCCAAATTTTATAAGCAGCTCATGCAGCTCAACAGCAAAAAAACAAACAACCCAATCCAAAAATGGGCAGAAGACCTAAATAGACATTTCTCCACAGAAGATATACAGACTGCCAACAAACACATGAAAGGATGCTCAACATCTTTACTCATTAGAGAAATGCAAATCAAAACTACAATGAGATATCATCTCACACCAGTCAGAATGGCCATCATCAAAAAATCTAGAAACAATAAATGCTGGAGAGGGTGTGGAAAAAAGGGAACACTTTTGCACTGCTGGTGGGAATGTGAATTGGTACAGCCACTATGGAGAACGGTATGGAGGTTCCTTAAAAAACTACAAATAGAACTACCATATGACCCAGCAATCCCACTACTGGGCATATACCCTGAGAAAACCATAATTCAAAAAGAGACATGTACCAAAATGTTCATAGCAGCCCTATTTACAATAGCCCAGAGATGGAAACAACCTAAGTGTCCATCATCGGATGAATGGGTAAAGAAGATGTGGCACATATATACAATGGAATATTACTCAGCCATAAAAAGAAATGAAATTGAGCTATTTGTAATGAGGTGGATGGACCTAGAGTCTGTCATACAGAGTGAAGTAAGTCAGAAAGAGAAAGACAAATACTGTATGCTGACACATATATATGGAATTTAAGAAAAAAAAATGTCATGAAGAACATAGGGGTAAGACAGGAATAAAGACACAGACCTACTAGAGCATGGACTTGAGGATATGGGGAGGGGGAAGGGTAAGCTGTGACAAAGTGAAAGAGCGGCATGGACATACATACACTACCAAACGTAAGGTAGATAGCTAGTGGGAAGCAGCCGCATAGCACAGGGAGATCAGCTCGGTTCTTTGTGACCGCCTGGAGGGGTGGGATAGGGAGGGTGGGAGGGAGACGCAAAAGGGAGGGGATATGGGAACATATGTATATGTATAACTCATTAAATTTGTAAAATAAAAAAAAAAGAATTGTAGATTGAACAACAACAACAAAAAAAGAACAACATGTCCCTGAAATATTTTAATTCTGTCTCTATTGGAAGCATGCATGAGTGAGTCATTGAGTTCAGCTGATAGAACGTTTCTAACCCAAGTTTGTAAGTGACGGTGTGGTGTTCAGGGATGCCTCATTTGGCATCTAGAAAGATGGCTGGGAAGATTTTAAGCCTCTTCAGTGGGAAAGAGGCTGACATATTCAGGTCTAAGTTCAGGGTCAGACTCTGACGTTCGAAAGACTCTTCATTGTGATTCTGACTTATGGCCTTTTGAAAATTATAACTGAACTCTTTAAGAAAACAGGGTTAAAAGGTAGTTTGTTGGTATATGAGCATCTGTAAGGCCTGTTTCCAAAGCTCAGCATGTGCCCACATGTGCCCACATGCACACAGCCTTGGCCTTGCCCTGTAAACTCCCAGCACAGCACACACGTGTGGGCCCTTGTTACAAAGGAAATGGCTCTATTTCTCAGAGCAAAGAGATATTGAGGACACTTCCCAGTAAGTGGTACAGAACAAGGCCCTATTGTTTCCTAGACCTGCTGTTCTGTGTAACCGGAAGCTCCGGGTCCTGTCCCTGCCCACCTGGTCAGTTACTGCTGCAGTGGCAGCAGCCAGTCCAGGCTCCCCTGGTGAAGGCCGGCCCAGAGCCGACACCACCCTCCTTTCCTACTTGCCTGGGCTGTTGCGGCACACGTTGGAACTGGCCAATGAGGAAAGGTCATGGGCAATTCTGAATCAGCTGCCAAGTGCTGCAGAAACTTTAAGCACAGAAATGGACAGGGACCCTGAGGTCAAGACTCTAGATGCCAGTGCCCTGCAGTCAGAGCACCTGCTTCTGCAGGTCAGGTCAGAGACCCCTGGGGACCGCATGACACAGATGGTAGAGGGTCACTCAAGTAGAGCCAGCAGTCCAGGCCACCACCAGCTGGGAACCAGCTCTGCTTCACGTGCGAGTTACCCTCTTCTCGTTGTCCTTTCAGTTGAAGTGAATTATTCACTTGGAATCTCTACTTTGGCCAGTTCCCCAACTGGCATGGCTGCAGCTCCTTTCCCCAAACCAACACTGAAGAACCCGTAGAAGCAGGAAGGAAACATGGATTCTAAACATTAACAGCAAACCACCCTCCCGCGTTGTGCTTCTCCCTAAGGTTAATGGCTTGAGCTCTCATATTACTGTCAAGAGAATGTCCTTTCCTCCCCTCGAAGTTCTCCGTCTTGCGATGAGTCCAAGGAACCCCAAAGGCCACTTGGCCCAGTTGATTTCCACTGAGCCCCATCAGTGCTGATCTGGGGCCCTGTGGGTCGTGCCAGGAGTTGAACCCAGGCCCTGCTCTGTGCTGCGGTGGTTGAGGCTCAGGGGTACAAACTGTCCTGCATGCGGCCCGTGACCGGTCCAGCAGTGGTTGTTAGTGATGTGCGGGTGGGGGAGAAGGTCCTCCTCCCCGGCCTTTTACTGATGTCACAGCTTTTTGTCAACATCTCTTTGGCGTACACACACACATTCACACACACAGCCATTGCCCCCAAGGCATCCCCGTAGTTCGGGAAGACTGGTTCTAACCCCGACACACAGGCCCTCCCCGAGAAGGCCCTGTCCTGGAGCCTGGTCCAGCCCAGACTCCATTGTCCCTCACGGGCATTTCCCTGATGTTGCTCCTTGTCTGCTGGCCTCCTAGGCAGCTGCTCTGACCCACTGATGTGTTCAAATAACAATGAACCTCAAAAGGGAAGGGGTCAGGGGCTCAATCTGTACAACTTCCACATAACCAGATCTAGATGAATGCTGATGGCAGCCTTTGTGACCCCCTCCACCATGTCCTGTTTCACACTTCTTTACCAGGAGGAAGGCCTGGAGACATCTGCTCTGGAACAAAGATCTGTTTCAAGGGCTCACTGGGACATTCAAATGACCATTCCTTTTGTTAATTTTTCTTCACCAAAGAATCCATTGCATGCATTGTCATTTTATATGTGTCTGTGGTCATTTTCAGACTTACTTTGTAGGAACAGAACAATTTTTCCAAAGAAAATTTAAAGAGTATCACAGTATTAAAAACACCAAAGTAGTTCTGTTCTGGCTGAAGCAGGGGTGGGAGACGCTGAGGGCTCTGAGCTCTGCTCTTTTGCCCTCCTGCTTTCCCCCTGTAAACCCCCTGCGCTCTGAGGATACCATCTGAACAGTAGTCACATCAAGCTTAGGATCTAGAATGAGAAACCTGAGTGTGTGGCCATCAGTCAGGGCTCCTGGCTGTAAGCAGAAAAGGAGTTTATTACAAAAACAGTGAGTAGGTCGCCACACCCCTGGGAGGGACAGAGGACAGGTTTGCAGGGAGCAGCCCCACATAACAACACCGTGAAGACAGTGCTGTGACTGGGCACAGGGACCACGGTTCACCCCACTGCCACCACTGAGCCTGCACACAGGGCCCTGCTGCTGGAGCTGTGGCCACGGGGCCTCTGGAGGGTCCATTTGCTGAGGTTCCTGCTGCCACTGCCCCATCTACCTAGGATGGAGCCTGCGAAGTCCTTGCTTCTTCATTCTTCCAGCTTCTAAGTCACGGTCTGGGGCAAGAGTGTCCTGTTGGAGGACGTTGTACCATGTGCCTGCACTTTAGCTTTGAGGAAGACTGAGAAAGTGGGTATTTGGCATTTTCAGCCTCTATAATGTGAGATGGATCTATTTTAGGAGGTTGGAAATTCTCCAAAAGGAGAAGGAGGTTCAGATGCTGGGGGAGAAGAGGGATGACAAATATCCACTGCAGTAGCTCTGGCAAGTTGCTTTATTTCTGAGCATCATTCCTCTAGGAAAGACAATGGCCCTTCTAGGTCATCCATCCATCCATCAGCAAATGTTTCTTGAGAGCTGTTTAGTTATCTATTGTTTCATAACAAACTACCCCAAAGCTCACTGGCTGAAACATCCATTTTAATATATCTTATGATTTTGTGAGTTGGGAATTTAGGAGGGGATTAGATTATCTGAGAGATTCTTTGCTCCATGTGGAGTCAATTGGGGTCCTTTGGGACATTCACAGGTGGGCCGATCAGACCTGGAGCGTTCAAAATAGCTTCATCCATTTGTCTGCCTCTTTGGGATGGATGGCTGGAAGGCTGGGCTCAGCTGGGCTCATCTCCCTCCCCACGTGGACTCTCTGCATGGACTCTCCAGCAAGAGAGCTGGACTTCTTATATGAACGCTCAGGGCTCCAAGAGACCAAGGTCTCCTTAAGAACTTGGAGCTGCCATAATGTCACTTAACACTGTATTCAATTGGTCAAAGCAGTCTCAGGCTAGCCCAGATTCAAAAGGAGGAGAAATAGACTCTGTCTCTTGATAGGAAGCGTCAAAGAATTTGTAGCCATCTTTAATCCACAATAAGAACCAACTATGGGGCAGGCATATATAGGAGCAGGGCATACAAAAATAAATAAGATGTGGTCCTGTCTTCAAGATGCTCAGTCATATAAGGTTACCTGAATAGCAAACAACCGAAAGCAGTAAATGAGATCAATGTGAAGATGCATTGTAGATTGCAAAACAATGCTAATATGAAGGATTAGCTCTAAAACCAGGATGTAACAAACTCTTATAATGCTCTCAAATATGAGAAATCATTTATTGACCAGTTTGCCAAGAATCAGCAACTCAGCTAAGAATTTTCCTGACATAACTCTCCCCAATTCTCAGGCCAACTCTACTGCTGCAACTTCTACACCGTAGAATCAATGCTTCTTTTTTAATTACACAACATCTTTGGATCTTGCTTTATATTAGCACCCATCACTCTCTGTTCATTGAAGCTATTTAATAGATGAGTCTCAAGATAGCCACACAGGTTACTTAAGAAGAGATTTTCAGTTTACACCCACCCAGTTATTCCTTAAAGGCTTAGATTCCTCCCTCTCGTAATTATTGCTTTAATCTCCTGAGCCACGAGACAGCAAATTAGCCTGAAAGAGTTGAAGACATATCTAAAGGTGCAAAATTTAAGTTCCTGCTGTGTAAAGAGAACTAGACAACAGACCACTTTGTGCAAATACAGTTTCTGCCTCAGAGAAGAGTCACTCAGACAAGATTTTAAAACTGTACATTTACCTGATTGATAAAGTGACATGTAAAGATAGACAAAATGAGAATGTAGGAAATTTGAGAAGTAAAAACACAAAAGAAGTTAGTCATAATCTCATCATCCAAAGTACTATTGGGCTTCCCTGGTGGCGCAGTCGTTAAGAATCCACCTGCCGGGCCTCCCTGGTGGCGCAGTGGTTGAGAGTCCGCCTGCTGATGCAGGGGATACGGGTTCGTGCCCCGGTCTGGGAGGATCCCATATGCCGCGGAGCGGCTGGGCCCGTGAGCCATGGCCGCTGAGCCTGCGCATCCGGAGCCTGTGCTCCGCAACGGGAGAGGCCACAACAGTGAGAGGCCCGCGTACGGAAAAAAAAAAAAAAAAAAAAAAAAAAAAAAAAAAAAGAATCCACCTGCCAACGCAGGGGACACAGGTTCGAGCCCTGGTCTGGGAAGATCCCACATGCCGCAGAGCAACTAAGCCCGTGTGCCACAACTACTGAAGCCCGCGTGCCTAGAGCCCGTGCTCTGCAACAAGAGAAGCCACCACAATAAGAAGCCCGCGCACCTCAAGGAAGAGTAGCCCCCGCTCACTGCAGCTAGAGAAAAGCCCACACGCAGCAGCGAAGACCCAACGCAACCAAAAATAAATAAATAACATAAAATTTATTTTAAAAAACAGTTCTAAAAAAGTACTGTTAACATTTTGATTGATTTCCTTCTGGGTATTTATTTATATACTTATTCATTTTCACTTACTGAAAGTAACAAATTTCATTTTTTAAAGGGCAGTTTTAGGTTTACAGAAAAATTGAGCCGATAGTAAAAATATTTCCCATCTATCCTCCTTTCCTGTCCTATCACTAACATTCTGCATTAGTCGGCACAGTTGTTACCACTGATGAAGCAATTTTGAAACACTTATTAACTAAAGTCCATCATTTACACTAGGGTTCACTCCCTGTGCCGTGCAGTTCCATGGGTTTTGACCCATGCATGAGATCATGCATCCACCGTGACTGAGTCACACCGATTAGGTTCCCCATTTCTCTTTTGTATTGTCAGATCCAACCAGAATACACTTTAGCACGCAGCTGTTCTCTATTTTTCACGTCAGAGCCTAACAAACCTTCCTTTACCGTATTGCCCTCTGCCTCTGCACGTCGATAAACTCAAACATCATAGGAGGCACCAGCCTGCAGGTAACAATTCCCCTGCATTAATACTGTGGACGGGTTCTTCCCTCATCATATGGGATCTTTAAAAATCGGTTCGTGGAAATAGCTTTCCACGATCTAGATAACATTCAAGGAAGAACAAACAACAACAACAACAAAAAGGTTTAGGAAGAAACAGCGCTGTGTGGCGTCCCCCAGCGCCTCCCAGACAACAGGCTTTCCTCCGAGGGCTTGAGGCTCATGCTGAGCGCCAGTTTCCGTGTGGCTGCCCGGAACCCGCAGCGGGGGATGGGCCTTCCCCGGAGGCCAGGGAAGAGGGGGTTGGCCGGCTCTCCGCTTCCTTGCTTCTCCGGGAAGGACTGCGCCGCAGCACCACTCCCCGCTCACTGCCATCCATCTGCGCCTCTCGGAGCCTTTAGATGTAAACCCGGCACTATTTTCTTTCGCCTTTAGGACTGGTTGGCTTCGTGGGGAGATGAGCAGTGGCGTTGGTGGAACTGAACTCGGGATGTGTGGGACGGCTGTAAGGGACAGGCCCGTCGGATAACCCGACCAGGTCAAGCTGCTTTCCGGGAAACTTCAAACTGTGGAACGCTGTCCGGAAAGTTTTCACCGGAGGGCGAAAGACTGGCAAGGTCCCTCCGCCAGCTGGCATGTAAAAGTGCGCGCCAGGATTAATGAGCATAATAGTACTTTGTGGTGGTGCTGGTGGAAGTGACATAACCCTGACGCTCTTCATCCGCAGACCCCGGAGCCCGTCCGCACGGCCTCCTTCACCGCTCACGTTAGCCCACAGCTCAGCGCCGCGTTCCTACAACGCGGTGGCGAGCGCGGAATCCCCGAAGTCCTCAGAAATGGCGCCGCCGTCCGTGGTTCCTTGCGTCTGTCTGTCACGTGTTCCACAGCTGGTATGTGCCAGAACTGGACGCTGTCTCCGGTACAGCGCTCTCCTCATCCCTCACCCCCGCCCCGCACTTAAGAATGGGCCAGGCCCGCCCCTCACACCCGGGTGCATCCCATCCAGAGAGGCATGTGCAGGCTCCACCCGTGAGGCCCCTCAGGGCACCAAGAGCCCCCCTGAGAGGCCTTGTTTGTTTTTGCCGCCAGAGTCCAGTCTGTCCCCTGACCTCTGACCCAGAAGTATTTGTTCCAACCATTCCCAGTCTGTTGCCCTGGCTCAAAGCAAAGTGGATGAAAGGTCTTTCCTCAAGCCCTGCTTTCATGCTCAGGGGGTCAGTGAAAATGAGTGGTGTGGTCATGTGGCTGATGAATCATTTTGGCCCTGAAACGAACAGTAAAATATACTCTAGTTCAGGGCCTAGTAGGGCGTTGACAGCTGAGAGGCAGTAGAGGAAACGATAGGCGCATAGTCTTTGGGCCAGAGGGACCTGGGCCTGAGTCTGGCCTTGACTCCTTTGTGTTGTGTAATCTTAGACCTCTTAACCTTTCTGGGCCTCAGTTTCCTCATCTGTAAAACGGGACTGATCATAGTGCATCTCTTATACAGCATTTGCGAGGATCCCATGAAAACAAACAAACAACAACAACAAACCCCACAAAGGTAAAGCACTTAGCCTACTGCCTGGCCTAAGTAAGCTCTCAAGATACTGTAGCTCTTTTTTTTTTTTTTTTTTTTTTTTTTTGCGGTATGCGGGCCTCTCACTGTTGTGGCCTCCCCCGTTGCGGAGCACAGGCTCCGGACGCGCAGGCTCCGGACGCGCAGGCTCAGCGGCCATGGCTCACGGGCCCAGCCGCTCCGCGGCATATGGGATCCTCCCAGACCGGGGCACGAACCCGTATCCCCTGCATCGGCAGGCAGACTCTCAACCACTTGCGCCACCAGGGAGGCCCCCTGCTGTAGCTCTTTTTATTCAATCGCCGGGAAAATCCCGAAGAATCAATGTGTTGTGTCACTGCTGTCCCTAGCACTGTCAGCAAACACTTCCACGTTGCCAAAGTAGCAGCACCCTTCATCCAACACACCTTTGCTTTGTCTTTCAGGCCTCCTGCTTCCACAGATGCTCATGGGTTCAGGTCAGTAACCTCTTAGGCCGGGAAAGTTTCCTCATGATTGTGACGTAAGTGAGCACATCTCTAAAGAGCCAAAGAGCTTCTGGCAAAGACCTGCACAGGCCATGAGTTTCCTGTGAGTTTCCCACTACCAGCCACTTGGAAGCCGCTGAGGTTTGATTGCAGACTTCTCCTTCCCACAGCTGGCTGCAGTTTACTTGATCTCGGACTCAGCCCTTGATCTCCTCCACGCTGACAGCCAGTTCTGTCTGGCTGGGGGATTGTGACAGCCTTTGTTTCCATGTGGGCAAAGTCTTTTGAAAAGGGGAAAGCTCATTAGTTAGCTGTCATCCTCAAACGTGGTTAAGTTATGAGTAATTCTAGGAGAATCAGGGAGCTGGCAGCTCATTAGGTTGAGACTTTTATCTTCTTGTACAGAGTAGTGGGAGATTAACTGGGATATTGTATGTAAACGTTTCTGTCAGCTGTGGAGTTGCTTAGAGGTCCAGCGAGGAGGATGACCATGATATCACCTTCCCTACCTCTGGAAGGTCAGTAGAGACACTCCTGAATATGCAATCTCGCTATACCTCCACACATGTGCACACACACCACCCGCATTCTATGGTGAGGAAGGGATGGCGTGTGGCCTTAAGGGCTGGTTTGGATAAAGGGTGCATATTTCTGCTAGTGTTTTTGTTCTTTTTCCAGTCAGGCCTGGCCGTGGCCGTTGCCTCAAAGCCAATGGCACCGACAGGACTTTTTGGTCTCCTCCATCAACTCCAGTCCGCTGCTCCGTCACTCGGCTTCCAGCAGGTGGCGCTGCTTCCCGCGTGGGCCTGGCCCGCCTGCCTTCGCTCCGAGGAAGCCAAAGAGATGCCGGGAAGTTGGGAAGCGGGTCCTCGCGCAGGTCGAGCTGCCGCCGTGGCAAACACAAATGATGACACACCGGCTTGACGAGGGCCTTTGTCAGAAACCATGGGGATCTGGCGTTTCCGCACAACGGAAAACAAACTGCTTCTGCCTGCCTGGCCAGAGTTGACATTTGCTCACCATTGATTCCGGCGCATTTACAGGCAGAATGAGTTCATGCGAGATTGCAGGACCTTGCCATGAGTCAGGTTCACTTTCTGTAAATCAGAATCAACATTACACTTCCCCTCACTTTGGGCCATTACTTGAACTTTTAGGTCACCGTCTGTATTTGTATTAACTGAAGAAATTCGGGTATTTCATAAGAACTTTTTTTTTTTTTAAGGGCAAAACCAGCTTAGGGCAGATTGTAGTTTTGAGATTTTTGTCGCTCTTAGCTCCAAAAATAGGTTGGCCTTATATATTATTTACATGTTCTGAAGTATGCCATGTACAAATTCAAGTGAAACTTGCAAAATATTTTCTGGCAGGAAGCCCAGGAGGGGTTGTTCAGGGGGACAGTGGTGCCTGGACCGGGCATGGGAGCAAGACATGTAGGTGAGGAGACAGGCGCAGAGCTTTTTTTTCAACACCGAGGAGAGAATGTAGACAGCTGGAGTTGATGTGTTCTTAGGGTTATGGCCGAATTTTGATACTGGGGGAAAGAGACAAGATGGAGTTAAAAGTCGAGAGAAACAACAGACCTGGGAGTGTTCGAAAGGGTTTGAACAGGTGAACAAGAAGGAACCTGAATAATACCCTGGATTTACATCAGGTGAAGCGCCTGAAGAGGTTTAACTTGGGAGGAGCTGGGGCCGCGGGAAAGCTTTTCATCGGCAGGAGAGAGTTGGGAACAGCCGCTGGCCTGGACTTGAAGGTACATCAGGGAGCGTCCCTGGGCCTTGCAAAGGTGGTTCCCTTACCCGCCTCTCCAACAGGCTACTCCTGACTCTTCTTTGCCATATTTAGGGGGAAATACATCCCCAAGAAGTTCCCTGTATCCTCGTTACCCTCGTTACTAGTTTTAGCTAATCGTTCCCCCCAGGACTTTTTTCTAGTGATATCCAATCCCCTTATTTACCTCGTGCAACTATTATTATTTTGAGGGCCTTTTATGTTTTTACTGAGAAGAAGGACCTTTGGAGACCAGAGAAGGTAGGAAACAGTCTGTGGCCTTTCTTGAGCTCCCTTTTCCTTCCAGGCCTCTCGGGCGGGCGGTGGTGTCTCCAGCGGCCCTGCTCACCTCTTGCTTTAGTAGGATTGGGTGGGAGCCCATGGGAGGGATATGAGTACACACACAGCACCTTTCAGACACAAGGATATGGACGTCTCAGGTGAGTGAGCAAACAAAGAAATAACCCCAAATACTTGGAAAACCAAGTCCAGCACAGTTTAGCTTTACCCAACTAAACTAACCCCCAAACCTAACCCTCAGGGCACACAGGAAGAGTGATGCTCATATGGGTCATATGTTCTCATGAATGTATGCAACCTTATGAGCAATTCTTGGCTTGTAACAGGAATTCTACCCTTTTCTTCTTCACTCAGAGAAACATACTGGGATTGAAGAAAATGAAAGAATTCTCATTCTTTATGAGTGTGTTTGTGTGTATTGTGTTTATACATATGTATTTTATTTGAGAGGGGAAAAATGCAAACTCACACTTGGCTAAGTAGTAGATTATGATTGATCCCAATGCATCAGGGCAGTAGAGAACAGTAAGGCCGCACGCACACACACACACACACACACACACACGTTGTCTATTCTATATCATTTTGGAAATGGGGAAACTGAAACTCCTAGAGGGCTCAAGTGAACCTCCCGAGACCATGGTATGTCAGAGGTACAACTATGTCTTCCAATTCATGCCTTTAAACTTTTGTCTCTTATCCTTTGCAAGGTGGCTGGGAGGACCAGGTGCTGGTCTAAGTGCCTCATTCCATTTTCAGAGGAGCTGAGGTCAGGTGTCCCCCTACAATTCGAGAAGGCTTGCCAAGACCATGCTGCATTCCCCAGCGCTCAGGTGAGTGTTCTTTGGGTGATGGCGCCTGATGAATCTGGCATTTGTGAAGCACGTAGGCCGAGAGGCTGGTTGGACTATTGCTCGATATTCTCAGGTTGATAGCATTGATTTTCTGTAATTTGAGAGGACTGTGGCATGTCAGCCAGGCTTTTATCATGCACCTGTCTTCTCTTCCTGAGAATTGTTTGCATTGTGGAGATTTCCTGGTGATATTTTTAGTGTCTGATTCTCCGTGGTTTCTCATTTCCAAGTAACTGTGGCCATGTTTTAGTGACTCGTACAGATGCCCCTGATAGAACTGATGACTGTTGAGTGGAAAGCCCAGGGATTGTCCCACAGCTCGCGTTATTGGTTTCAGCTGATTTTTCACAAGTTTTCAGATAGCTTACCTTCCAGAATTACAGATTTTCATTAGCTACCGTTCTTCATGCTGAATCAGAAAAAGGACATATTCTGGGGTAAAGCAAAGGGGATGGATGCAGCAAGTATTAACACACCATTTTTTCAGTGGTCTCCTCTTCCTGCTGCTTCTTTCATGCCAGCTGTAGTTCCCCAAGCCCTGCGTCTGTGGTCAAAGCCACGTGGGGAAATAGCTGAGTCACACTTTTCTGCTTCTCTATAATTACACATTTTATCACCTCATCTGATATAGAAAGGGTGTTGGTTGGAAATGAAATACACATTAGGAATAAGCTCTTTAGAAACAGCAAAAAAAAAAAAAAGACAAAAACAGAAAAACAGCTTTCATGGCATTCATAATGTGAAGGGTTTTTTTGAGTCTGGAGCTAAGGTTATGAGGAGACAGAGGAGTCATCAGCCCTTCTTACCCCTACAGTCATGGGCACAAAACTATCCAGATCCACAACACTATACATTTTCCATTCTCTCAACACATCTTTTGGTGATTTTGTTTCATCTCTTCAGCACATGTGCCTGGCTCACATACCACGGCAGCTACCCTCCCCATCTCTTCTCCCATCTTCTTTGCTATCCTCACTGTCACTCAAGACTATTCAAAATCACCTTCACTATGAAATCTTCTTGTCCCCCCTGTAGATGCCCCTTTATACTATATTATTTTGCTCTTGAAACTTAAAAAGCAATGCTCTCAGGTCATTCTCTGTGTCCATCACATCTCCAACAGATTGGAAGTTCTTCCAGAGCGGAGGCAGTGTCTGCTAACTCCTTTTTATTCTTCTTGTGCTTCTTCGTTCCACAGGGTAGTCTTCAGTATGATGAGCATCTGATCTCAAATCTCTCTCATTTCCAACTTAGACCAAAATCAAGTGCCCTTCCAGCCAAGCTAAGAACAGAGCCCCCTTTCCAAATGCACACGTGAACCGTCCCTCTGAATAGCCAGGGCCTGCAAACTAATTAGGTTTCCTCTTCTTCCTCTACCCAAATATGACCTTGCCGATACGATCTCCTATTAGATGACAGATGCAGATGTTTTTATTGCCTGGTTGCTATTTGCCACATGCTTCCTGGACAGGTTTCCAGGTAAGCTTAATGGCTGGGCTTCTGGGGAAGGAGGAGGAGAAAATAACTCACCTCTTCAGTAAGTGGTTTTAAAAATATAACAGCATTTACAAGCTTTTAAAAAGCAGCTCTCTCTCTCCTTCCGGCTGCTCAGGCCTTGTTTGCTTTGCGATAGGAGCCCCCCGTAATGCTTGGCAACCTCTGACTAGGACAGGAGGCAGATTGAAAGACCAGAAGATTGATTTTTCTGTGGAGGGCTTTCCATGAGGGGCGTGGGAGAGCGATCTCTTGGGGAAGCAGTGGTCAGTGAGGCTTACTTCTTCATCTGCTGTTCATTCGTGTGTGAGGCTGAACACACACTTTGTCTCAACAAGCGAATCCCAAACCACAGAGGGGAGCAGTCTATCCTGGAGGTCCTGAGACGACCGGGACCTGAAGGGTAAGAGGTTGGGGCCGTCACAGCCTCTCCTCCCATTCGCATTTCCATCCAAAACTTGCAGGGGAAATGTCCCCAAATTGCTTGGTGTTCTGCTTTGATGTGGCCACAGTGTGGCCACCCAGGCTTGCTTTGGTGCAGCCGGATCCCGTGGATCAAACTAGGCCTGACTGTCCAGTTTTGGAAACTGGGAGGCATTTTCCCCTCTGCCAGAGCTTGGGTTTACCTTCCCCAGAGCACTGAGCAAGAACCTCATGTTTACCGAATCCCAGCCTCATGATTTCTTCCTGTCAGGGCAGGAGGAGGAGAAGTAGGCACATAATATCAAGTAGACCTGGCAACTTCTGTCCTTTCATTTCTCCCCAACATCAAGTTACCAGGGAAAGAATTGGTAGAGGTGGGGTGTTGGGGGTCAGGGGATGGATCGGTTGTGTGAGCTCTGAAAATGTGATTTTAAGATTCTCACTGCAAATCAAATCATTAGATCTTCTACATATAGTTTTAGTTTTTCAAAACTATTCTTAAATTAAAATTTAAAATCTACACTATACTTTAAATGCTCTGGACAGTGTACTGAGGTTTTTTGTTTTTTTAAGAAATGCTCTCGTGAGTCCTCTGAAAGATGTACATTCGCCACCTGGTTTACTTTTTGTGCAGATTTATATATCAACATATCAAAGCTTTTTAAAAATCAGACACTCACACAATATTTTACAATATCAATAGTTGCTAAATCAACCCCGAATCTTCTCTAGCTTTTTTTCACCCTTTGGTGTTGCCTCGAGCAGAAAACCACTTAAGAACAGCAGCCGCTGCCCATCTGAGTTCACTCTCATGGACACAGAGGTGGTGGGCTTTTCCACCTTGGTGTGCAGACTGGTTTTCAAGGTTTAGGGAGAGCTTGGTTACATAGCACCTCTTAGGTCTTAAAATAAAAAATGTCATTTCTCCAAAGAAGGTATACAGATTGCCAACAAACACATGAAAGGATGCTCAACATCACTAATCATTAGAGAAATGCAAATCAAAACTACAGTGAGGTATCACTTCACACCGGTCAGAATGGCCGTCATCAAAAAATCAACAAACAGGGCTTCCCTGGTGGCGCAGTGGTTGAGAGTCCGCCTGCCGATGCAGGGAACACGGGTTCGTGCCCCAGTCCAGGAAGATCCCACATGCCGCGGAGCGGCCAGGCCCGTGAGCCATGGCCGCTGAGCCTGCGCGTCCGGAGCCTGTGTTCCGCAACGGGAGGGGCCACAACAGTGAGAGGTCCGCGTACCGAAAAAAAAAAAAAAATCTACAAACAATAAATGCTGGAGAGGGTGTGGAGAGAAGGGAACCCTCTTGCACTGTTGGTGGGAATGTAAATTGATACAGCCACTATGGAGAACAGTATGGAGGTTCCTTAAAAAACTAAAAATAGAACTACCATGTGACCCAGCAGTCCCACTACTGGGCATATACCCTGAGAAAACCGTAATTCAAAAGGAGTCATGTACCACAATGTTCATTGCAGCACTATTTACAATAGCCAGGACATGGAAGCAACCTAAGTGTCCATCGACAGATGAATGGATGAAGAAGATGTGGCACATATATACGATGGAATATTACTCAGCCACAGAAAGAAACGAAATTGAGTTATTTGTAGTGAGGTGGATGGACCTAGAGTCTGTCATATAGAGTGAAGTAAGTCAGAAAGAGAAAAACAAACACCGTATGTGAACACATATATATGGAGTCTAAAAAAAAGTGGTTCTGAAGAACCTAGGGGCAGGACAGGAATAAAGACACAGACGTAGAGAATGGACTTGAGGACCCAGGGAGGGGGAAGGGTAAGCTGGGATGAAGTGAGAGAGTGGCATGGACATATACACACTACCAAATGTAAAATAGATAGCTAGTGGGAAGCAGCCGCATAGCACAGGGAGATCAGCTCGGTGCTTTGTGACCACCTAGAGAGGTGGGATACGGAGGGTGGGAGATGCAAGAGGGAGGGGATATGCGGATATATATATACGTATAGCTGATTCACTTTGTTATACAACAGAAACAAACACAACATTGTAAAGCAATTATACTCCAATAAAGATATTAAGAAAAATTAAAAATGTCCATCTCGGGCTTCCCTGGTGGCGCAGTGGTTGAGAGTCCGCCTGCCGATGCAGGGGACATGGGTTCGTGCCTCGGTCCGGGAGGATCCCGCTTGCCACGGAGCGGCTGGGCCCGTGAGCCATGGCCGCTGACCTTGCGCGTCCGGAGCCTGTGCTCCGCAACGGGAGAGGACACAACCGTGAGAGGCCCGCGTACCGCAAAAAAAAAAAAAAGTCAATCTCCATTTCATGTAGTGGGTCTTATGGGACCTAATTAAAATATGCACATAAGTCTTTCAGGAGACGTGAGAGGTAAGAGTCATGCACTGTTTTACATATGTGAAGAGATAACCTTGTATATTGGTGTTCATCAACTCCATGAAAATAGATCGTGAAGCACCACCAAAAATATCATTTGGCTTTAAAGACTGAATGTACTGGTTTTCTACAATTTCCTTAGGCTTTTGGGGTGGAAAGGTGGAACCAAAGGAGGTAAACAGTTCATATTAAGGCAGATTGAGGCTCAGCAAGTCCCAGATTTCCAGCAGGATTGAACTCCCTGCGTCACATCAACTTTGGGTGGAAGATTCACTGGGGGGTAGGGGGAGCAAAAACCAATCTGTCAGACATGAGAAAGCAGGGCCTGACGATGGCTATAGAGACCCTACAAATCAAAAATATGAAGCTACATTCTCCCTCAGCATACATAATTCAAAATAAAGACTACTCAAAGCCACAACATAAGTGTAAAATATTCTCCTATGGTAACTACCTGATTGATTAAAATATTTGTAAGTTTTACTTTCTCCCTCTGTTGCTGCAGTCCTAAACACGTCCTTGGTCTGCCTGTTAGCTACCTTAGCACTCCTAGTGAGGTGGGGAAGGGCGACTATGGGGATGGTCATTTGAGAAAAAGGAGGTGCGAGGCTGGGGACAGCTCGAGAGCAGTGCTCTTGTCCAGTCACAGGGCAAACAGAATAAAGAGACACACCCAGCACGAACTCTAGAGTGGGTGGGTTTCAAAATGTATAGAACAGTTCCTTGTAGGTCCCAAGCACTGGGTACTTAGTGTATGATTTACACACATTTTCTGGCTGGAAGGCTGGAGGCAAACAGACAGCTCATTAGGAAAATAACTGAAGAGCTAAATATAATGGAGGAAGTAGGCAGCAGATCCCAGGCAGATGAGCACGGCTCACAGTCCTTCGTGGGAGAGCAGAGGCCAGGCCAAACCAATGCGTCTGCCCCTCAAAGGTCAGTCATTCTAGGGCTTTGTCAGACTAGGAAGGGAAAGGAATGTTTTCAAAGGGCCTTTTGTGGAACACACACAACTCTGGCCCCTGATATTCAAATCAGGATCTGGAAACCTGTGTAGCAACTGCTTGTATGCACAATGCTTAGAAACCAGCCAGGGCCCATCATCCTTTTTTTCCCCCCCCTTTTCTCTTTATGAGCATTAAGGTTTCCCTGTAGTTGGGAAAGGGATCACTAAAAACAAAACAAGATACAAATAACCAAAACCTGAAGTTATTCCCTTATTTTTGAATAAAATCAAAGAACGTCACATAATATTTTTTGTTAGATGTTATTCAGAAAGCTATATAGGAAATATATTTTAAAAATTCAAGACATTATTATTTGTATCATAGATCATACAGCTTAGTGGGTAATGCAATTATAATCATAAACCAAACCTATGAATATATCAGCAATAAACTTGTTAAAAATTGAAATATAACTTAAAGTAGATTCTCAATTGGTTTTGACCTCTAGTTTCTTTTGCTGGATCCTATGTTCCATGTACATTATCATTTCTTTCTTTTGCTTAGAATGGCCAATAATGCTTCTTTGTCCTTTTCCATCTTCAATGAGTGCTATAAACATTAGGAACTCTCTCAAGAAAACATGGGATTTGCGCCTATGTTTACAATTTTGCACTCCCCAGTGTCATTTAGTTTTCAATCAGCACACAGTTCTTGTTTGTCTTATTTACTTGGTTTTCCTAGATCTGCACCCTCAAGGGCTCTGGGCTCTTCAGATTTTGTGTTGTGAGGAGAAGCCCATGCCCCAAGGGTAGAAAGCTTAGCCCCCTTCCCTGGCTGGTGCCCCACTTTTTAGTCTGGGGCCTATGGGTTTTCTGAGATTCAGTTTTTGTAACTGTTTACAGAGTTGTTTTGGACATCGGACAAAATAATGACTATAAAAGCTCTACTCAGATGCAAATTATGTCTTATTATTAGTAAAGTTTCTATTTTATTCCAAGACAGAGGAACAGTGGTAGTCATTCATTTGGTATTTCTTTTATTCCTGTCACTTGTTTTACATGTTTTCCCCATCTATTTCTGTTCACGGTTCTCTTCAAATTTCGTCAGTTTAAAATGCTGTTGTCATTATTGAGTCATGACGCTGAGTCAGCCATTGAGAATATGAATCAGCTGAAATTAAGGGAAGAATCATCTCAAGTCCAGTAGGACCTGACTATATGGAGTCAACTTCTGTTGAAGACAAAGAACCGTCTTGCATTGTAAAATTCTAAGTAAAACTGTAAGTCAGAGTAATAAGCCAGAACTTCTAGGGCAAATGACTAGAAAACTCAACAGACAATGAATAAAGAGTCAGAGGAATTTACGAATAGCTGCAGAGGGCAGTTTTGAACCTGCAGGCCTAGTAACCTATAATCATCCTTGAAGACGGGAATATTGTAATCTCAGCAAGCTGAATAAAAGAGGCCAGCCAGTGAACCAAGCCTATAGTTATGCAATGGCTTGCCTTGCAGTTCCGAAAGCTTGCTGACAATAGGTTCTCTTTCTCTTCACCCTTTCATTGAAATTTCTTGACCCAGGAGGGTTGAACACCTGGTAGAAGCCCATGCCTAAATCAAATTCTGTAAACATTGGTCATTATCGTCCACCATGTTTCAATTGTGATTGATGTATTTATAAATCAACGATTCAAATTTGTCTGTGAAACCCTAGTGCAGAGAGTCTCAATCTTTGATTTTAAGCCATAGCCCCTTTGGAAGTCTGGCAGGGCCTATGGATCACTTCTTAGAATGATGTTCTTAAAAGTATAAAACAGAATTCATAGGATTCTAAGGAAACCAATTATATTGAAGAATAGTTATCAAACATTTAAAAAATGAGTGATAAAGTAACACAGATGCTTCTTAATACATTAAATAAGATGTATTGGTGGGTTTAGTAAGTACTGTACCTTCAAAGTAGTGATGAATGTTAATGATATTTCAAGGTATTGACAACAATGGTTGGTGACAAAGTCACAGGTAACTATTATGCTTTGTTGCCTATCTTCATAATTGAAAGAAATACTAAATTTCAGTTACAGGTTAGTGAAAATAAATGAGTGAGTCTTTCTCCCATCCAAATATATAGATCCCCGGAATACCATCTAAGAGCCCCCTGGGTGTCTGTGGACCCAAGGTAAGCACTCCCACCAGAGTGGCTTCTTTGCTTCTGGTCCAAAGGACAGGCACATGGACTAAGATGAACAGCATTACTTGTATCTTCTTGGTGTATCTACATATAAACCCAACTTTCACAGCTTCGCTCCAAATGGCATTCTTCTGTTTAGTGGCAAGAAATAAAGGTAAAATTCATTTGGGAACTAGAGGCTTGTGCTTTTGCTAAGGTGACCAGATATCCCTACAAACAGCTGGTCAAGGTTTTAGAGTATGTGTCCAAATAAACTTTTAGAGTCACCTTGACTTTATGTGAGGGTTTCCAGGGCCCTTAGGGAAGCCAAGAAGGCTGGTAAAAAAGTGGGCTAACAGCAAGATAAAGGTAAGCTAAGGCCCACATTAAGATGTGACAGAGAGCAGGAACAGAAAGAGGCAAGGAATGTTTGGGCTCAGGCGTCAAAATAAGCCCAGGTGGGGCAGTTTTGTACAACTTCAGCCCCAGGTCCCAGGCCTGGGGCAGCCACACGGTGTGGGCCAAACAAGGTGTTTTTACTAATTCCACAGTGAACACTTTTTCAATCACTCCCCCACATGAGTAGAAACAAAAACAAAACCTACTATTTTAGTTTGGGGGAGCTAGTTTTATTTTAGGGGCTTAAAGGGAGCAAAGACTGTACTGATGTCCGCAATTAGGCAATACTGATATAGATTGTATGCTTCAGGAAGCAAAAGGATTTAACAGATCTTAGAAGTAATATACTTTAACCTTTCAGTGACATAGGTTTTAATTTTGGCATCATTTTTTTTTAGGAGATGTTGCTACGTGTTTTTCTTTTAATGTGTACAACTTTTGCAGTAAATTATATTGGCATCAGCCAAATTTTATATACATACATAGACACATACATGTATTATATGTGTATGTGTCTATGTATGTAGATACATATAGTTTTGTTTTTGTATGTCTTATTGGCTAATACCTGGAGAAAGAAGCATCCCTTTTAGAAAATAAAGGATAATAAATCAAAGGGATGATACCTGTGTGCTCATGTTTACTTACTCATTTGTTCCTGAGTCACACACACAGTATTTCCAAACAAACGTCTGAGGTTGCGGCACATCCTTTGATTAAGGTTGAGTCAAAACTGGATGAGGGAACTGCTATGAATAGAAGAAAGGGAGTTCAAGCTGTATGGTAGGTTTAGGAAATGTGGAAATGAGATCATATTCAGAGAACAAAAAATTTACTTCTGAAAATAACTGCGTTTCTGAATGCCGTATCATCTAACTGGGGGACAGTACTCTGGGTGATGGAGGAACTGCTGGTGTCTCTGGGAGATGGACTTGGTTGGCTGAAGGCGGAGATCTGGGAGCAGCTGCTGCTCCTCATGAGAAGTGGGAATGCCAAGGGGGCAAGGAGGCAGCTTTCCAGGTTGGCCTCGCGGTTATCTGTGCCCTTTGTTCAGTGCGTGTCTTTCATAACAGTCTGAGTGTGCCCTGTGGCATTCTCAGACTTCCTTTTGGTTTCTATGTTTCTGAGAAGTGGCGTAGTCTCACGTAGGTCCCAGCTCAGAAACTCTCCAGCCACGCTAATACCATTCTCTGCACGTGGGTGTGGTGACACTGGCCCATGGAATCCTCTCATTTTCCATCCCCTTTCACAGAAGGATAATGGTTAAAGTCCCAGCCATGGTTCTATCCAGGGATGTGGTCTCAAAATTTAACTATAGGAAAAATACCACCATGAAGTTTCCCTAGAACTCATCTTTGCAGTGTTTTAAATTTGGGGTCCTTTGCTCCCAATAAAAATGTGTTCCCTGCTTTTCTTTAAAGAAGCCATTTCCTTCCTGGAATTTTTTAAAAACACACTGCACACAGTGTTCTGGGAGCTGCAGGAGGATTAAGAATGACCTTTAGCCGAGGAACCAGGCAGCACAACTACAGGAGATTTTTTTTTTTTTTTTTTTTTTTTTTTTTTTTTTTTTTAGCAGAGCTATCTTTTTTTTTTTTTAATTTATTTATTCATTTATTTATGGCTGTGTCGGCTCTTCGTTTCTGTGTGAGGGCTTTCTCTAGTTGCGGCAAGTGGGGGCCACTCCTCATCACGGTGCGCGGGCCTCTCACTATCGCGGCCTCCCGTTGCGGCGCGCAGGCTCAGTATTTGTGGCTCACGGGGCCAGTTGCTCCGCGGCATGTGGGATCTTCCCAGACCAGGGCTCGAACCCGTGTCCCCTGCATTGGCAGGCAGATTCTCAACCACTGCGCCACCAGGGAAGCCCTACAGGAGATTTTGACCTATTTTCTTTTTTATGTGTATAATATTGCACCTCTATGGAAAACACTGGCGAGGTTCTAAACCAGCCTCAAGCAGATACTAAATATTCTTAGAGAGACGGCCTTGAATTGGTAGAGAAATTTTCTAAATACACACCAGGGTAAGCCCAGTTCAAATCTGTTACAGGCGTGTCCCATTCAAAGGAGGGGCTGGGATTTCTTTTATAAGGACAGAATACAAGATAAAGTGTACATTTTGATAATACCATTTCCTTACACCAGCTATTACTTGACAGTTTGAGGAGCACTTTCATGATTGTCTCATTTGATTTTTTTAGAGATAAGGTTAACAGAGCAATGATATAGTTGCGTTATATAATTATATAGCAGATGGAATTAACAAGGGCATAAGAACACTCATCTTAAAAAAAAATCTTCCTCTGTGTTAAATAGTTAATATGACAGAACAGATATGGCAATGAAAGGATGAAGTATAATAAACAGAGTTAATTCAGAAAGAAAATAAACATTTATGAAACACTTACTATGAGCCAGGCACTGTGCAGGGAACTTGGCATGCATTATTCCATTTGATTCTGACAACAGTTTGGAAGCATTGAGTATTTTAACAAAGACAAAACTGACGATCAGAGAGGAGTGATTTCACTGAGGGCGTAAAGTAATTGTGCAATCTGAGAGGTGAGCCCATGTCTGTACTGTAAAGCCCATTGTCTTGTCATCATAACACCCTACCTCAAGTTACTTAGGATGAATGTTGCCCACCAGTTCTTCTCTTTCCTTTTAACTTTTATCATCTCTTCAGAGGGTGTGATCACACTCTCCATAGGGCCTTTCATCATCATTATCACCATCACAACAATGGTGATCATTCACTGACTCCATTTAATGCATCTTACTATTGTTGCTTATAGATTTCTCATCTTATCCACGTTATACTATATGTTCTTTGAAAGTAGGTCTTGGAGTCTTACTCATTTTTATATCTTAAGCAGCATCTTACATACTGTTCTGCATCTAATATCTAATCAATAACAATGTTTGAATGAAACTAAGTGAAGCAAAATGCTTGTAATCCAGGGAGCCTATTAACTAAAGAGTTTGAAGAAAAAAATAATGTTCTAGCTGAAGGATGGTAGTGTAAAGTTATATATTCTTTACTTCCTTCCATGAAACCTACAAAAGGGATGAAATTTAAAACGATGACATTTTGATAGAAAAAGTCATCTGCAATGAAACTAGGAAATAGCTAAAATCTCAAATCACATTATCTGCCCAAAATAGTGAATCAGGACCGAATCAAGGGAGGCTATAGAAAGCTGAGACACACCTTCTGGGTTCCAATTAACATTCAGATTTCTCTCAAAGTGAGTGCTATAGGGACCCAGGTGCTGCTCTTTTACTCAGAGCAAGGACTGAAGGTGTGGTTGGGACACAAGAGAAATGCACCCTCTGGGGGATTGTTCTACATAGTAGAGCAGAGAGGATGGTAGACAGATGGAAGGACATTATTGAGCAAGACATATTTATTTTTCCCCCAAACAGAATTCCTATTTAGGAGGAAAGGCAGAGAGGATGAAAAAGTGGTAATGGCAACCAGATGTGCAGTGGTTGATCAGATTCAAACAAGGAACTACAAATAAACAGAAATATCCAAACAAAAGATAGAGCCAGAGTGTCTCATGATCCTTACTGACATTGTGTTTGGGTGATCCACTCACTCGAGAGAATATGATGAATATGGCTAAAAACTGAGGAATCAGACCCAACCTGAAACCTGTAGCTGCCCTAGCTTACCCACTGACTCCCCTCCATAACTACCCTCCTCTCCAAGCCAGGAGAGAAGTGCATTCCCTTCAGAGCGGAGTCTATGTTTTCATGTAGCCTTAGGCATACTAATAACACCAAAAGCAAATAAAAAAAAACAAACAAAAAACGAAAAGGAGGCAAGAAACTCAACAATCAGAATGCAGATGAAGATTAGTGTTAAAAAGAATTGTTCCAGCAAACCAAATCATCTCAGATGCGTATCTATCTCCACTCCCAAAGAAATAAAAGAAAAATACATCTTTTAAAAACAATTTGAAAATGAAATATAAGAGACCAAAGAAGAATAAGCAAAAGAAGTTAAAGTAAGCTGAGAGTTATGAAAGAAATTGAAGATAATAAAAACATCCTAGAAATGAGATCACAGAACAGATGTTGAAAACGTATTCAGCAAAGCAGAGGTCAGACTAGAGAGAATAAAATAGCATTTGCAGGATGAAAAAAAAAAAACTCAAATAAATGAAATTAAGTAGAAAGAAGATGACAGTTATTAAAGACAGCCAGCATCCAGTCAGCATATAAGATAATGGTATCCCTGAAGTAGAGAACAGAACAAATGCAGCAGGAAATAAAAATGTCAAAAATTAAATTAAATTCCACTGATAAAAAGTATGATCTGACTTTGCAGATGAAGAGATTTCAGGGGAAAAAACTGATCACAGAATAAGCAACACAATGACATGTAAGTCAAGTTACTGAAATTTAAGGACAATGTAAGAATCCCTAGGCATCTATGCAGAAAAAGCAAATTTCCTATAAGGGGGAAAAGAGCAGGCTGACCTCAGATTTCTCAGCAGAGGTATTCAATTAGAGAAGAAAGTGGACAACAAGGTCTAGTCAACCACAAGATGAATCAAAATTAAGTCTCAGGAAAGGGGAAGGCATAGTGTTAAAGGATGAGGTAGAGCCTAGAATTTGTTCACTATCGAGCTAAACCAAATGCACGTAAAATTATGGTTAAAGAACAGAATGTAACTAGTGTAAATCCTAAACATATAAACATATAAAATAAACATACAATATAATATATAACATGATGTAATAGTCCAAAATTTTCAGTAGGGAAATTAACATTTTTTCTTCTCTCCTCATTCATAGCATCAAAGTTTGCTGAAGAAACAAAATATCCTTGATCACTTTTAGAAACTGATGCACAATATTTAAAATGTTTACATTTGTGAATTATTTCTGAACATCCTGTAAACAGTCTTTGTATTTTGTGTTTTTCTCATGCTTTAAGGGGATTTAGTGAGTGAGGCAAGGTAGGGATTGTCAGCAGGGATAGTGACTAAAATGTTAAACCATTCAGTTGAAAAAAGAGCATTTATTTGGCTATTGTTGGTGATGATTTCAGTTTTCCCTTACTAGGAAGAATCTGACTCTCAATCAGGAGTGATTAAATTATAAAATTATGATATAGGGGGCTTCCCTGGTGGCGCAGTGGTTGAGAGTCCGCCTGCCGATGCAGGGGACACGGGTTCGTGCCCCGGTCCGGGAAGATCCCACATGCCACGGAGCGGCTGGGCCCGTGAGCCATGGCCGCTGAGCCTGCGCGTCCGGAGCCTGTGCTCCGCAACGGGAGAGGCCATAACAGTGAGAGGCCCACGTACTGCAAAAAAAAAAAAAAATTATGATATAAACAGTGGAATACCATGCCGTTGTTAAAAAGAATGAAAGAAGTCAACAGGGGCTAACATGGAATGTTCAAGCAATGTTGTTAAGTAAAAAAATGAAGTTGCAGACCTACAGTTTGATATCCTGTTTGAACAGAAGACAAAACACTGCATGCATATGTACCATTAGTGGCTCCCTCTGGAGCCTAAGGTAGGTGAGTGAGGACAGGGGTCTTCTACTTTTTCCTTTATTTACTAGGTACTGTTTGAAATTTTTGCAAGAGTAGATATAACTTTTTTTTTTTAACAAAAGAAAAGACAAAGGACAAATTTTAATTGTTTCATCGAATGACCATAACAGTCATGGTCAGTGACTTAGAAAGAGAATCTGGTGAAACTGATTTGCTTAGAAGTGTCCTTTAAGATTCTGTTCCCACTCAGGTGGACACTTGGTCTGGCTCTGATGCAGTGCACCCCATCTCTGGGCAGAATACAGACAGAGGGGATGGTTGCAATAGTGGAGCAAGCCTGGGAGCACCATCAGTGATCTGTGGAATGGCCCGAGCTCAAGGGTGGTGTTAGCAGAGAAGAAGGCATTTTCAGAGCAGATTGAGGTATTTACCTGGTTGAAGGAGCCCAGGCAACGAGGAGTAGCTGGCCCAGAGCACAGCTAAGGAAATGGATATTTTACCTCCTATAAAAGGAGGTTCGTTCACTTCAGTACTCTTAGAGGAAAAACAGTTTCAAGAAGGCAGAACATGAGTGGGCTGTGAGGAGGCCTTACTGGGGCTCCTCTGTCACCAGGTAAATCTTGGGGATCAGCACCAAGTCTGGGAGGGCAAGGCACACTGACAGGAAGTGGGGTGCAGTAGGGCAACAAGATTTGTATTCTTGTCCTAGAGCTGATACCACGTCACCCTCTGGCCTGTTCTTGGTGGGATGTCCCACGCCACGCTATAAAGGATTTAAAGGGAGGATCAATTGCGAACAGCTGAGAAAGTGCTCAGCCAAGGCACAAAGCACTGTACCTCGTAAAGTGGTCTTTAAGGAGGTGTCCACCTCGCCTCCCTGCTTTACCTCATTTTATTCCCAGAAGTGCTTTTTCAGCTTCCCCGTCCTTTGGGCATCTTTCTCTCACCACTCTTGTTTTGGTTTCCTGCTTGCCCACCGATCCCCTTGTTAGAGTCACACCACAGGGGTGGTTCCCCTGGCTGCTGACAACAGAGGTGACGGGTTGGCAGTTTTGATAGTACAGATGTTGTTTCTTTCTTCCTCAGAGAACCTGCTTCTAGCTGATAGGGCTCTATCAACGTGGCCAAGGCTCCTTACCAGAGCCCCAAATGCCTCCAGCGCTGGAGGGCACCTGCCAGTCGTGGCGCCCCGTGTGCACACTCTGCACCAGCCTCCGGCCTCAGGGGAGACTGTGGGCTCGCCGACTCCTGGGAGAGCAGCCACTGTTCCTCCCCAGTCCAGACCTTCCCACGGGAAAACTCACAGACCGCTTTGGGAGCCACTGGCTACTAAACTGAGGTCTCTCTATTTTGGAAACTTTCCTCAGAACTTAGTAGCCACATAAGAAGGCCACCAGGAAAGAACCTCAAGTATCCAAACGCCTCTGATAGGCAATAACCTCCAGTGGTTCTCAGGAGGGAACCATGTCAGGGCGTCTCTGGGCCTCATCTCTCCAGAATTGCTTAGCAAGGACAAAGCAGCACCTGAGGGAACAAGTTCAACACCAAAAAAGCCAGACCCTAATTGGCTCTTGTGAATGAGAAGCGATTTGCATAAACATGAATTCAGTGAGTGCTAAAGGCCTTCCTCTGGGGCCTTTCCAACATGTTCTCTCTTCCTGGTACGTTTTCCTCTCTTCTGACTCCTCTCATCCTTCAAGTATTAGTTTCCATCCCAGTTCCCCGGGGAGGCCTTGCCCCATTCCCTCACTGCCCTATGTCTCCTTATTATTCATTCTCAGAGATTTATTTTGCAGCATTTACCACAATTGGAATCAAATAATTTGTGTAATTCGCATTTGTCCTGTTCACTGGTACATTCCCGCCACCTAGCACCATGCCTAGTTGCATGTAACTATTGGATGAATGCACGAATGCTGAGACTGAGGAACTCAAGAGCATATATGACAGGGTTTAACACAGGACTCTTTCTGACAGCTTTGGATGAAGTCACAAGACAATAGATGGCATCTACCCCCATAACATAAAGCAAGATGCTGGGCTTGTAGAGGAGGTTATCAGAAAACCCAGTTTTGTTCTCCTTAGCTTCTGGCTCCACAGTGGCGTACGGGCTTGATGTTGAGCAGTCAGCTGCTGTGGGAAATCAGAGGGTTTCTATGGAGAGTTGAGAGTGTGCTTCCCCTCACCACAGGCTAATGAGAGTGGCTTCGTGGAGACCACTTAGATGTTGGCAAGGATGCAGAGAAAAGGGAACCTGGTGCACTGTTGGCAGGAATGCAAATTGGTGCAGCCGCTGTGGAAAACACTGTGGAAGTTCTATAAAAACTTAAAAATAGAACTACCATATGATCCAGCAATCCCACTTCTGGATGTTTATCCAAAGGAATTGAAATTAAGTTCACAAAGAGACACCTGTACTCCCATGTTCATTGCAACACTATTCACAATAGCTGAGATATGGAAACAACCTAAATGTTTATAGACGAATGAACGGGTAGAGACAATGTGGTAAATACATACAGTGGAATATTATTCAGCCTTAAAAAAGGAATCTTTCCATTTGTGAGAACATGAATGGACCTGGAGGACATTATGCTAAATGAAATCAGCCAGACAGAGAAAGACAGATACTATGTTTTCTCAATTATGTGTAGAATCTAAAATAGTCAAGACTCATAGAAGCAGAGTAGAACGGTGATTAACCCGGGCCTGGGGTGGAGATGGGAGGTGATGGTCGAAGGGAACACAGTTTCAGGTATGCAAGAGAAATAAGTTCTGAGATCCACTATACAGCACAGTGCCTCTGGCTAACAATACTGTACTGTATACTTAAAATTTGCTAAGAGGATAGATCTTCTGTTAAATATTTTTATCCCGTGCGTGTACACACACACAAATAATGATAATAAAGGGGGCAAGAGGAAACTTTGGGAGGTGATGGGTACGTTTGTGGCCTTGCTGCTTTCACGGTATACACTTATCCTCAAACTCATTGAATTGTACACGTTAAATATGTACAGCTTTTTACATGTAATCATTCTTCTATAAAGTCAAAAAGAAAACCTGCTCTGTGACTCTGCAAGCTTAGGGGTCACAGAGGGGGCTGGAAACTGATTTATGTCTGAGAAACCTCCAGCCCTCCACCAGAGTGGAGGATGCATTTGGAGGTCACTACACCTGCATAGGTAGCAGGCCCGAAGTGCTTACTTTTGTTTGCGGCTGGGGTGGGAGGGTGATGAGAGACCAAACACCTCTAGTTGGCGTATGCTGGCCTGGTTCTTCAGAAAAGGGCTCTAAGCTGCTAGTTTCCTGCCTGAAGAGGTCGGGGGTGTGCTGTTGGAGGGCCACCCCAAGGAGATGCCTTGAAAACACCCTGAGAGGCTGGAGAGCTCAGCAGGGTGCTGTCCCAGGCACCGGGGGATGGGCTCTGACAAGGCCCAGAAGCAGCCAAGGGCAGATTTCAGAGGCGCCGTCAAATAGGCCCTCTCCTTCCCCTTATGCCTTGCCCCTGCCCTCTGTTGCTTCAGCCCTGGGAGGTGCCAAGAGGTGGGAGGAGGGGGGGAGGGTGGCAAGAAGCACTTGGCTCCCAGCCTAAATCAGGCCTAAGCTGGAAGAGGGGAGAAGATTTAATTTTAAATGCATTTCAGAGTTTTGGCTATTACACCAGACTGGACTTACTGGTTTCTGAAATGAGACCTATGCTAAAAGTGACCACAGGACTTACCCATCTAAGAGTAGCTGTCCTAGAGGAATTATGAGACTTGCCAGAGATCTCATCCCTGGGGACAGAGAAACAGCCACGAAAGTGGGTTTGTGAGATTGCCCTACCCAGTCCCTCTAGTTGGATGCAACAATCTCTGTTTCATCCTAATATAACCATGGTGTATAGATATTATCCCAACCTACCAGTGATGATGGAAGATTCAGGAGTTTGGGCAAATTGCCCTGGGTCTCAGGTTGGTAAATCTCAGAACCAGGTCTCAGCCCCGGGGTGTAGGACTCCAGGTTCCATTTTTAGCTCTCTACGCTGCAAGGCATCTTCAACTTTACTTCCAGACTTTGCATGTCTTGCTTGTAGGTCCCTGGTTCTGAACTGGCCTTCTCACTATTGATAAGCCAAGTCATCTTTAACCAAAAACAGAGGAGAAATGGTAATACGTGCAGGTTAACAGAAGGGAGGGGCCATAATAGATCATTCAGGTGAGAACAGTGAGTGAAGAGAAGGGAAGAGCAGGTGGGGAGGGCTTGTCAACAGGGGCCGAGAGGGGAAGGGAGAAGAGTGGAGACAGGAGGAGCTTTGCCCACTGTCCCTAGTGCCCCCTCACACTTGTTCTCAGCTGCAGAGTCTGTAGCTCGGGTGGCCATGAGAGCCCTGGAGACCCCTCTTGGCACCCCTTTGACAAGGCTGCCTTAAATGAACTCTTTTCCTTGGGAGGAGAAGGGAAAGCTTACAGGTGTAAGAGGGAGAGTCATTTTCACAGGAGACTTTTCCGCAAAGCGTCGTAACTGAAATGAACCCTGTCAGCCCCCTCTGGTAACTAGATGGCGAGAAGCACTTACAGACAAGGCTCTTTTTGTTACATGCTATAACATGGATGAACCTTGAAAACACTAGGTTTAGTGAAATAAGCCAGACATAGAAGGACAAATATTGTAGATTCCACTTACACGAGGTACCTAGAATAGGCAAATTCATAGAGACAGAAAATAGAATAGAGGTTACTAAGGGCTGGTGGGAGGGAAAATGGGGTTGTTACTGTTTGATGGTTACAGAGTTTTTGTTGAGGATGATGAAAAAGTTTTGGTTATAGACAGTGGTGATGGTTACACAACACTGTGACTGTATTTAATGCCACTGAACTGCATATTTATAAATGGTTAAAATAAATATGATTTATATATATTTTACCACAATAAAAAAAAGAGGAATAAAAAAAAACCTCTCCCCTATGAAGACACGTGGAAAAGAGAATTAACAGAGAGAATATTAAAAGTTAAGCTTTAGTCTGGAACAAATGCATCAGCACTGTAAGTTACTGGGAGCGGTGATGTTAAGAGAAGCTATATGTGGTGCTTGAACAAGTTCACAGAGAAAACATTCTGTAGAGCAATCGGGAGCAGAGACTTTGAAATGCTCTAGGTTGTGTTTATCTACCACAGGGACTCAATCACGGTTATGCGAAAATCTAATAGGGTTTTCAGTTCTGGCTGGCTGCTTGTTTGTCAGGTATATTGCTACAAAACTCTCCAAGTCGAAATAAAAGATGGAAAGAAATAATTAGAAAATAAACAGCAAAAAAATATGTATAGAAAACTTACTAGGTGCCAAGCACCACTCCACATGTATGTGATCACGACAGCCCCGAGGCAGGTCCTACCCCACTCAGGGTGGGAAGCTGCAGCTGGAGGGCTTCGCAGGCTCACCTGTGCTCTGCAGCCTGACTCTGTGCTCTGAAGGGCTGGTGGTGTGACGCCTCTTGTTTGGCACTTTCCCCCTCCTCCCTGTCTTCCTACCACTTGCCAGCAGTGGCTGCTGGGCTGTTCTCAGCTCCTCCCTTGGGAAGAGTGTAAGATCCTGAGGTCTCCTCCTGCTCTGGTGGCTGTCATTTAAACACCTTCATTTCATCATCTATGAAATGAAGACCATTGTTTGTTCTAGGTGCTGTTGACAGGCCCTGCTAGCTCTATCACTGCAGGAATTCTAAAGTCCTTTGATTATCCTCAGAGTGTCTACTGCTTGGAAGGTTATGGAAGCACCAGGCATTAAAAAAAAAGGTCAGGAAAAGCACATGTCAAATTTAAAGAAACATCAGGCTAGAGACGCTTAGACTGCCATCCTCTAACCTTGTCCCTGAGAAGTGGGGGAATGAAACCAGAACCTATCTGTCAGTTACGATAAACAATAAAAATAACTTTTTAAACCATTTCATTTTATGTTCCAAACCATTATAGACCACGTAGATGCTCATATTCCAGAGGTGACTAGAGGTATGAATGCCAGTGTTGGAGAGAGCTGTACCCTTTGAAGGTGTCCAGTTAGTTATTCAGGGCAAAGGGATTCCCAAAGTCAATCTGCCATCAGTAACTCATTCCTTAATCATGACTTCGGGAAGATAAAGTGGCAAGGCACACAAACCTGAATGATATGGCAGACTTTCGCAGTAATCCAAATCCTCTGGCCACATGAATTTTAAATGACATATATGGATAGCCTGCCTCATTCATTCTTTCAGTAAATTACTATTGAGCACCTTCTCTATGCCAGGCACCAGGCTAGGAGCTGGGGACACACCAGTGAACAAGGCAGTCTCTACTCTCATGGAACTTATTTAATTAATAATACAATTAGTATTTAATTATAATTGTGATTAAATGCCACAAAGAAGTATAAGATGAACGAGAACATATACTAGGGTGACCCAAGTTAGTCTGAAAGGTTAGAGAATGCTTCCTGGAGAAAGTGATATTCAAGGGGGAGATCTTAGGGGTGAGGAGGCCTTAGCTAAGTGAGAGAGGGATGGAGGGTAGAGCCAGTGGTGCAGGACTGCAAGCGCTAAGTAAAGCCTGGGGATGGGCGGAGCAAGGGTTACTCCAGACCCTGAAGGCAGGCCCTTGTGACTGGCATGGAGTGGGAGTGGCAGGAGATGAGACTGGTAGATCATGCTGCCTATCTATACCACAGTGGAATTCTGTAAGCCCCCTGGAGTCCATGAAGTATAGAAAGGCAGTCCGTCATTTCTTAGAGGCCCCAACTTTCGAACTCAAACATGGTGGCCGATAATGTGGGCTCAGTCTTCAGGAAGCACTCTCCCGTATTTCACAGACCAGATAAGGAATTCTTATCATCCTTCTCCAGATGCCCAGATTGTCCCAAGTATCAGCAAGACAAACCAGCCTGGCCACCACACTGAATTAAACAGGCAGGAGTTGTAAATAATAACACATCTCCACCATCATACAGCGGAATCATCTGACTCCAAATGGAGAATTAAGCAATCATAAAATATCAGAGCCACCTACTGCCACGGCCAGCCTCCGGCCCCAGTCTCAGAAAGGTAAAATGAGTGGGGCAGGTACGTGTAGGTCTACATCAATAAAACCCCAAACACTCCACCTCGAAAACTTAAGCTTCTCTCAACCTTTGTCCCCTTTGTAATCAATCAAAACAGACTCATCCTCACCTAGAAAAATAATGCTCCAACAAACTCTCCCTATTGCATTCAGCAGATTGCTGGTCTTCAGAACTCCCAAGTACTTTACAAACAATAATTGAGCCCCTTCCATATCCCAGTTAGAAGGCATATTTTCACCCTATAGCTGAGGAAAGAAGTTGAGTTAAAAGACAAGTACAATGTCAAATGTCCAGTGGGGGAGGGAGGGCTGCTGAAATAATTACAACATTGGGAACCTCATTCATTCCTGGGGCTCCTCATAAACCCAACCAGAATCATGGCTGGCACTGAGCACTCTGGGTTTTTAATACTAGTGCTTAATTGAGGCTTGCTTCCTTTCCTCCTCCATTAGTCATTCAGAAAACTTGTAGAAACTGCATGTTAAGGATCCAGCTAGAATGTCCTTATGTCTAATTCACACTGGATACCCCTTAGAGCTGAAGTCTTTTACTGAGACAGCCTTTTAATATGAAGAGAAAATGATGTGATCCCAAGACTGTAACCCTGCTGCTTCTCTCTACCTGCACTGCCCCTATCTCCTTCCAACAGCCCACTGTTAAGATAGCACACATTCGAAAATAAAGGACACACATGTTTTCTCAAAAAGTATTTTGGCCTTCCTTCAAATTTATCATTTCTGACAAAATCAACTCACTGAGAATGATCCATTAGGTTTCACTCCAACACCCACATTCTAGTCTCCCTTGAATCATAAGAGTCTAGCCCTGTGTGGTGTTACTGGACTTGTCACTTTGTGACGGTTACCCTAACCCTAAATAGGTACCAGCGTATGAGTGGCAGTATGGAAAAGTGGTTAAGAACAGATAATGGAGTCAGGCTTCCCAGTCTCCACTGTTTACTAGCTGTGTGATGGGCAAGTGTCTTAACTTCTCTAAGCCTCAGTTTACTTGCCTATAAAATGGGGATAGCAGGGTTGTGCTGAGGAGAAACGTGACAACACATACAAAGTGTGTAACCCACAGAAAACCCTCAATAAATGGTAACTGATTATTGTTCCCCTAGGAGATACTGCCTTTGGAGGGCATGTCCTCCACTTGTAAAACAGGCAGCAGGGGGTCCTGGGGCAAATACCCTGTGTTCCCACTCCTAGAGTCACCAACAAGTAATATCTCTGTCCCAGGAAGATCATTTACATTAGGGCATCAGAGAGAACTTTGTTGTGGGATGTTTTTTTCTAAGACAAAATTAAGAGCCTTGAAATGAGACAAAGGAAAAACGCGTACCAGAATTGCAAAGTTAACGTTTTTATTGAACTGAAATTGGTGTAGAACAATAGGGGCCACCCCAGCTGCTGAGCTCAGTTAACTGAAAAGTCTCTGTGACATTTTACCTTGCTAACATGGTTTGGGTAGAACTGAGAAGCAGCGTAGATCTATATGTTTATATTTTTAACACTTTCAAAATATTTTGAAATGAGCCTCATAGCCTTGTTCAGTTTTCAGGTTACAAAGAACATTGATAACATCGTCTGTTGCCTTCATTTAGTCGTGTCAGTTAATATCTTTTCCCAAAAGGTTCCTCCCAAAGCTGGCTATAGTTTTTCCCCATCTGGTACAGAATAAAAGGATTTAGTAACACTTAGGCAAGTAATAAACAGTAAGAACTTTAAAAGTAGTAAAGGCAAAAACCACTCATATGTGACTCAACACTCACACGGCTGGAAAGACAATGAACTGGCTGAAGAGTTTCAGCCAAGTTCCAGAAACAAAGGACGCACTAGTGGAAGGGGTAAGGCAACCAAGCAGAGTGTCAGAACTGATGGACCATTCGTGTCTAAACCTCATCGCAACACCTTGCTTCACACATGAAGGTACGCATTTGTTTTACAGAATAAGGTGAAATATTTTAAGGGAAAAGAAAACTATTAAGGTTAAAAGATCAATCAGAGATGAAGGAAAATTAATACTGGATGTTTATAATCAATGCATGGAGCTATGATATCAACTGACCACACCGCTTACTTTTGTGAGAGCAAGTACTGAACATCTATCACTACTTACAGTTGAAAGTGAACCCCTCTAAAGTATTCCAGGGGAAATAAATCACCAACGAGATAGGAAGTGAAGTCATCACATGAAACAAAACCACATCTAGTTAATGTTATTTTGGGTTTGTATTAAATCAGCTGCTCGCTCATTCTGGAGTTAATTTATGGTTGTTGGTAAAAATCACCAAGAGTGCTTCCAATTATTTTAGATGAAATGTGATGAGCAAATAATAACCCAACAACTCATTGTCTCATCTTGACAATGCTATTTTACACTTACTATTTCTCTCAAAAAAACCAAAAAAACAAAAAACTAAATAAATTCTACCAGAGTAACGGATACTAAGTGGCCACCCATTCCTGCAGCAATTATTTGAGAGAATCTAAAAATCTTGCAGTAGGAGATGAAGAATGATTATAAATATCTTAATAGGCTCACGCCCATCTTTAAAAGAGATGCAGCCTTAGGTAATAGCAGATGCAGGGATTCACAACTCTCAAATTTGCAACTGATGATAGATATACATTTTGCAAGGATCTGCCCAATGTACACAACAAACATCTAAATTAAGGCTTTTATAGGTAGGTGGTCAAGTCTACGGGTGTGCAATGCTGGATTTTCATAAAGCATCTCCAGCTTCCATTATTACCCAATTTGTAAACCAGAAGATGTGCTGATGTAGATGGGTAGGAGCTCCAAGGGCTAACAATTAGCCAACTGGAAGGTTTGCCTTGTTTGTAAACAAGTTCTAAAATAAGTGTTAGCAGTGAAACAACTGAGAGGGTGCCACAAATGATGTAGAGAGGAAAAGTGAGTTGCACCTGCTGACAGGGAGGGGCTTAGGGAAAAAAAGCCAATAGCCGAACTTCTTCAGTTCAAGACTTTGAGATTTAGAGACCTAAAGGTTTAGTGTTACTTCCAAGCCAATTGTTCTCACACTTTAGCTTGCAAAACTACTTGGAGGATACTTATGAAAATGGGGCTATGTGGGCCCTATCCTCAGAGATTCTAATTTGGGTGATGCAAGTGGTCCAAGCACCTTGCTTTTGAGAAACACCACTCATAGCAAGTAGCAGCACACTATCTTTGATTAAAAGGCCATGATGTCTAAGAAATGACACCAATGAGGTCATTACCTACAGAAAAATCCCTCAGGAGACTCTACCATATGATATGAGGGCCAAATTTATCCCCAATTAAGTTTCCTTTACTGCTTTTTTTTTTCCAACTGAAAGTTTGATATCAGTGAACGCTTAGTAATGATTGTACCAATTCTGAGGTAAAAGGAAGAGCACCAGGGATCTCAATGCTAAAAGAAAATCGAATTCCCTAGGAGAATTTCATGCTACGTAGCATTTCATGCTACGTAGAAATCAAATTGCTGTGGTAATGTTACAGAGTTATAGTGCACAGGGTCTTGTTTCAGTCTTTGTATAGTATACTTTCGTATACTTTTACTATATTATCTACTCTTTCCTGTTAATGTTTTAGAAGAACTCCAAAGAGAAAATTTCATCTACATGCCCTCTCAGGTTTTCTAGACACCAACATTTTCTGGTTTACAGTGATACACAACAAAGTTATTTATTTTTTTATTGTTTTGGATGCTGGAGACAAACATCTTTATTAAAGATACCACCAAAATTTTGGCAAACATTTCAAAACATATTTGTAAACATAATGCTTCCCTTTTAAACTGGCAGCACTTTGAAAAACAATACGATAAGACAACACAACTTGAATCAACATTAGTTCAAAATCCTTATATTTTTGACCACATAACTTATGTTCCCACATGATAAAACAAATGATAGTTTAAATCAACGTCAACAGATAAACTCCATGAAATGAAAGTTTGTGCTGTTTGATGAATCACAGTATGTTATGGTTAAATATATCCACTCTTTTTTATTCCTGGCACCCAGGATGAAAAAAAAAACTTTAAATATACATTTCATGTAGGTAATAGCTTCTTTGCATATCTCTCTTCAAAAAATACTTTATAGCAGTATATAAATAGGTTACCTACACATTTAATTTTATAATTTTGCCCCAAACTATAGATCTGTTTCATTTTCATAACATATCAATTTTGCCCAACATTAATAAAGTTGACAAACTGTTGAAATGGAAATGCTTTTGTCTTCCACGATAGAGTAGCAATTTGATAGGAAAAAAAACCTACAGTGACACTCATCAGTTGTTTCACCTGAGCGTTTGGCCTACTGAGAGTAGCAGCTTTTTTCCTTCACGCACGCGCACATCCACACCACCTCTGCACACATACAGGTCGAGCACACGCTTTCAGACGCTGGTAGGCCACAGTGTGCTTCCCATTGCTCTAATCAAGTGGGAAGCAGTGTAGCTAATGATTAACCACACTAGGTACACAACTAGCAAACACCTTAAGGCAACCATTGCAATGGGGGGTTAATTTGCAGGGCAGATTTACTGTTCTAGATCAAGTCAGACTATATATACACATGTGTATATAGATCTATACACATACACACCTTTCTATTTCTTAACCCTCCAAAACAATGTTTTAAGTTTTTTTGTATTTTGTGCAAATTTCTAAATGTTCTACCATTTAAGGCAAAGAGTTCATATTAAGAAAGGTCAGAAAATAGGCTTATGTTTATCCAAAAGCATTTCACCTTGTACATTACTGTTTTTTTTTTAAACACACATACTTTTGAAGTGTGGACACTAGATCCCCAATATCTAAAAAAAATCATTTCTAATGACAAACATAGTTTTTTAAGGAAAAAAATTGATTTGAAGTACAGACACTGGATCCCCAATATCTACAAAAAAAAATTATTTCTATTGACAAACACAAGTCTTAAGTAGGAAAAAAGGACCAGAAAAAAGCAGCTTCAAAAATGCAAGGAAACAAAGTAAAATGAGGGGGGGGGGGAAGGTAACTCAAGTTTACTAATACTGAAACTTCCAACAGGCAAAGTTTCATTTTTTAGAATTTGAGAGCAACTTATTTGGAATTTTAAATAAATAAGCTTAAGTTTATTCACATCTTCTGGTCCAAGCAGAGCTCTAGTGCCATGACTCTGCTTGCTGTTGGTCAAATTCACCTATTAGTCTTTTGATGTGAGCCAGCTTGTTATGAAGATACTCGCATCTGTATTTTTCTTCATGGTAATTGGGACTAGACTGTGGATGAAAAGAACAGCGAGGGGTAAGACTGTGGAATTCATAACACTTCTCAACTAAAGGTCAGAAAACTAATAGTGATGATACTTACCTGTTTTATCTTCCGATATTCTTGTAAGACTTCTTCATGAACACTCTAGAAAATTAATAATTAGAAATCAGAAGAGAACTTTTTTCTTTGCAATGTAAACAGATAACACAATTGGCAAGGGTGTGGGAAATATTAATGATGGAAATGTAAATTGGTACAGTCTTTAAGGAGGGCAATTTGGCAACTGCGTTAAAACAGCAAATGCAAAACTGACTCAGCACTTATACTTTTCTTTCAGATTTAATTGTGCCTGAGTGAAATGACACATGTACAAGGTTACTCACTGCAGCACTGTTTGTAAAGCAAAAGAAAGTAAACAAAATCTAAATGTCCATTAATCCATACAAAGGAGTACTAAGAGGCCATTAAAAAAGGGGCAAGTGCTTTATGTGCTTACATAAAAAAATTCTCTAAGGTATATATTGTCTAGTGAAAAAAGCAAAGTACAGAACAATCTATAAGTTTGGTATCATTTGTGTGTAAGGGAGGAATAGAATATTATATTCTAGGAATTTTTATTGAAATCTGATAATGTATCATACCTTAACTTACTGGAACATAAGACAATGGTGCATCTTATAAATGATGACATCTTAGATTCAATTACATATGGTATATTTGTGAATTTGCTTGTGTATATATATCTTATACTCAAACAGACCTCTGAAAGAATACGATGGAAACCAGTAATACTGATTGCCTCTAGGGAGGAAAATTGGGTGGTAGGGGAAGAGAGCTAACCCTTATGTACTACATAACCTGATGTACTATGGAGCTAAGCAGTTTCCAAATGCTAACAGTTATTCTGTACAACTCTATAATCACCTCACTTTATGGATGGGCATTTTGAGAATTTTCAGTCAAGTTAAGTAGCTTGCCCAAGGTCACACAAGTAGAGCTGGGAATCAAATCCAAGCAGTCTGGCTTTGGAGCCTGCTCCCAACCACTAAGCAATTCTTAGAATTACATTTTAGTTTAAATATAATCATGGTATACTGCTAAATAACTATATAGAAAAAAATAAACCCAAAACCATATCACTGACCTCTTGCACTGCCAACCACTCACTCCTCTGGCAAAGTTTTCTATAACTCTAGGCACGTTGTTTAAAAGATTAAGGCCCACTAATAGAAGACATAATGAATTTCTAGGGCATGGATGCTCCCAGGCTGTTTTCCCCATTGTGGGAAAACCCACCCCATTTTCTCATGTAGGTTCCTGTCAGAACAACAGTGGGCTAGGATGGAGGCACCATTTGCAGCTGTGAAGTGTGACAAAGTTATCTGTCATACACAAGGCGGGAAACATCCATTTATATCAATCCTTTGGCTAAGAACTCTAACAACAATCGGTAGGCAGGTCAGGCTTCTACTGCTCTTTGTCAGCTGTAGTAATATTACCACTTAATGTAGGCAAGTGAAAACAGATTAATACCTGTTAACAAATGGCAGTCACGGGAAGCTGGAAGCACCATGCTTTTCTTCACTTAAACCCCAAACCTGAGTGGTATTAAGCCCCCTTTATATTCTATGCCAGACTGAGGTTTAAAAAAATTTTTTTTTAAATTTACTTGAAATAGTAATTTTGGGAAGTAGCACCAGATGTAAGAGCTATAGTCTGAGTTGAGTTGGCAATGCGGTCATATATTTTGATGCCAAACCTTGCTTTTTGTTTTTCCCATTTTGTTGTCTGTATTTTTCTCAATACACTACATATTATATTACAGTAAGTATGTAAGTATATATTATACATATTATATGAAAGTATAGTTTTTTCACTGGAGGAAATATAGGCTCATCATGTTCACTTATTTTCAAGAACTATTTCAAATATTTATTTTCCTAGCTAATTTTATTTATTTATTTATTTTTGTTACGCGGGCCTCTCACTGTTGTGGCCTCTCCCCCTGCAGAGCACAGGCTCCGGACGCACAGGCCCAGCGGCCATGGCTCACGGGCCCAGCCGCTCCGCGGCATGTGGGATCTTCCCGGACCAGGGCATGAACTCGTGTCCCCTGCATCGGCAGGCGGACTCTCAACCACTGCGCCACCAGGGAAGCCCTTCCTAGCTAATTTGAAATGAAGGCCAAAAGCTGCAGAGAGGCTGGTCTGCGAGAAGACTTGCTCTGAAGGCTAGGAGGATGGCTCGGGATGGGAAGGGCAGAGAAAGAAAGAAGGTAAAATATGAAAGTCAGTCCGTCTAGGAACAAATGTGTTTACCTGATACTCCTTTGAGCCTGGAGAATGGCGCTTTCGTTGTGCATCCAGTTTGATAAATCTTCTAGCCACAGTCTCCATCCTGGCATGCAAGGCCCTATACTCATCATACTCAGCATTGAAGTCATCCTTGTAATTCTGGCGTTGCTCATAGGAGACAATAGCAATATATTTTCTAATAAAAAAGACAAAAGATAAATGGAGAGTAGCTACAGAATAAACATGATGCAGAAGTCTGAGATTTAAACCAAATATTTAGAAACTAAATCTATGCATGTTTCCCTAGACTGAATGCCACTCTGCCACTGCTTGCTGCCTTGTCACTCCTTCAAAGACCTTCCTCGTAAAATTATCCCACAGGAGAGCTTAAGAACTTCAGTGAAGAAGAATAAATGTGAAAAAAACATGGTGGCAATGGAATTAAAGTGCAACTAGAAGACAACACTTACGCACATGTAGCTTCCTAAACCTTTCTCTACCCCAAATAATTTACTACCATGCTAGTGGCAGAGGCCAACCCATCTGTTACGAGTCACATGGAGACAGAAGGATTGGAGGGGTAATGTGAAACCAGGAGAATGTCACACAGTCACTAAGTGCTGAAGTCAAAGCTCTTTGTAGACCTGCTGCTTTATCATTTTTTTAAAAATGAGAGACCAGAAAAAATTAAAAAGGGGAAAAAAGGTGTATTTCTCTAGTTCTTTTCAAACACGTAATGTCATACTCTGTGTAACAGAAAGCCAGTTTTATAGTATTAGTTTATTTTCCTAATAAAAAGGCCACAAATGTTTTACTTCAGGGTGTGAATATCTCTAGGAACCTAGTGAATGAAGGCCACCTTCCCAGAGTGTCAGTTTATTCAGTGGTGGTAAGTCAAAACAGCATTTTAATATTAAAGTTAATATTATTTGTTTGTGGCTCTGGGCCTGGGTCTTTGTACTGTGCTCCTGTCATGGAATGCAAAATACCCTTCACTTTTTGAGATAAAAATTGAGATATCAAAGCAATTTCAGGCAGGTGGCAGGAGCTTCAGGGTGCCCCAGTGGGTATACATGTACTCTTCATTGTGGAAAACTTTGGGAGTTCAGTCCTCTCCAAAATGGTTTTAGACATTCTTACCAGTTTTATTTAAAATGCAATAGCACAGATGCCTAGTTGGAAATGTGAGAAAAGTGATGCGGTGAGCAACCTTAATGTCCTCATTAATATTTTTATTCATGCTGAGTTAGACAGTGTGGAGGTTTAATTTTCTAAGTGTAACTGAGACAGTGGTAGTATGCTAGTGTCCTTGCTATAAAAGGAAAACCACCAGCCAAGCAGTGAAACAGGCGTCTCTAGACACGGGCTGTCCTGACTGCAGACCAGAGAGAGCCCGGGAGCGGGGGGCGGGCAGGGCGGAGAAAGAGGTTCCTGGGGATAAGCATACATAAGCAAAATGGCTAAACTGATTGTGAAACTCAGGTCTAATTTGTTACTTTCTCAAAATCACACCTGAGGCCATACCCTCCATATTTTATTTAATAATTCCCTCAGGGAAAAGTACCAAACTGGCCAACAGTTGTGTTGCTATTATAGAAGATTATTTGGTTATACTGGCATTTTAATGAAAAGCATGTCACTATTTTTAATAAAAATTGTTATGGTTCTACAGCTGGCGCTTAATGTAGTGATGGAATAAAATGTTAAATACTTTGGATAATTCACAACCACAAGTAACAGAAGTATTCTTATTATATAAAAATTAGGAATACTGTGGTTAAGTATGAATTATTCAGAGGCTGATCATTAAAGGTTTTATAGTATGTCCTTTTAGTTTTCTTAAGAAACAAGTTTAAGTTCTGTATTTTTGGTGATTTTTCTGAAAATTCATGCTTTCTCATCATTTTAAGAAAACTTGCAATGTTTATATAAGATAGCTTTTGTTAAAATAAATTGCTCTTAAGCAAACAATCACATAGGTTATGTACTTTCATGATTTTAAAAGAGCTAGAAAATGACAAACATACAGAAATGCACTGAGGCAGATGCAGCAACCATCTGTAGATCAGTACGTTAAAAACAAGTTATTAAATATAGAATTAACTGCTTAAGTTGACAAAACACGGCAACACTGAATCCATGGGGGAAAGGTTAGAATCATTTTTCAGTCTCCCCACATGATTTTGTCCTATGTAACAAGTATACAGCACTATTACAAAAAAGAGAAATTCAAATTCCGTCATAAGAGAATGAGAACACAGTACTGCAGCTGTTATTTGAGGGGGCCAACTTTCACAAGACTTTTAAGGAAACGCATTTGGAGAGGTGAATGCCCACGTCAGTGGAGCCAGGCACTGTCCCCCATCCAGCCCTTCTGGGGCCAACACAGTGGTAACAGCTTTTCCAAGCTCCCCAACAGAACTCTAAAACCATACACCACCTCAGATGAGAGAGTACTCAGCATGGTTTCTTGGGTTCCTTTTAGTTAAGAGATGATAACCAGCATTACGGTTTCATGCTATATCATTCCCCAATAAGTATAGCTTTCAACACTACTGTCAAGCAAAAGTAACACACTTTTAGTATAAAATGTTCTCTACTCTGGAAATGAACATTTCATGGGGCATGGCGCGCTAAACTGCATAGTCTAATTAACTTTGTCCACCATGAGATGAGATAGAGAAAAAAATGTTCATACAGCCCAGATTCCATTTCCAGTCTACATTTAAGCTATTTGTATATCTGTTCATTTTCAAAGCTATTGGTAGGCAAATGTTTGCTCTTTCACTCTCCATTTTTCCAGGCTTTTGCAACTTAATTATTTTCTTCTTACAGAAGTCTTTGAATCTGTAAAAAAGCTAGAATTATGTGTCCAAGTTATAATTTCTGTGATAACCAGTTATAAAAAAGTCCCCAGCTTAGCACTGAGCAACTTGTTGTCATAACAAGAAAAATACTATAACCGGTATTAAAGTGAAATGATCAAATTTTACTGCTCTCTCCTCTTAAAGTTAATTTGATGGCAAAGCTTTATTTAAATAAAAATCCATCTCTCTACTTTGTGTTAACTGCAGAGGTTTAAGTACTTTCTCACTAATAAACTGTCCCTTTGGGGGGCCCAAGTAAATGACTGTGCATTGATAAACTGTTTGACTTTGAAAAGTCAGATCCCTGAAACCTTCCATAATCAAACGCTTGGCCTGGCCCTGGAACAAAGGACAGGCTTCTCTATACTTAAAGGCCACTGAGCACAGCTCACAGCAGGGAGAGGCACAACCTGCTCAAGCCGACAAGGGTGGACTGGGGACGAGCAGGCTTAATGGCAGCCTTTCAATTGCAGGGGTGGCTCCAGGACTCTATTTCTGGAACTTCTTACTTTTCTGATTTGCAAATTATGGGAAAAGAATTTGCACACTTTCTAAAATTAAATAGTTCTCTCCCATCAGCAGACATCTGAACTTACATCAAATAATCTGGGAGTTCAATTGTTGAAGAAGCTTCCGTGGAGGCAGTGCAATCCTCTTTAACTCCTACAAAGAAAAAAAATTCAAGCGTTCACCAAAGGGTATGGTTACAAAATGGCTATAATTCTAAAATAGATCAGAAACATCTGGAACACTTTTCCTCAAATTCTATGCTTCCATCTCAATAAGCAATAGTAAGCAAGGAATACAATTGAACAAGAACAATAGAGGCCCTATGACCAGCGCCAGCAGAACCGACGCCAGGCATTGAAAGCACCCTGTGGCTACTGCAGTGTCTGCACAATAAAGGAATTCCATCTTAACCCAAGGTCAATCTTCTATTCTTTCAACAACAGTTGTGGCATCTGCCCAGCAATTCAAAGATTGTGGTGGCAGATGCAGCCAGACAATGGGAGATACAAACTTTACATCAACATCTACTTTTCATAGGATTCAAACAAGGCAGATAAGATGGTGAAGTCAGTCAGGTAGCAGACTATTTCGATGGCTGTATTTTTACTGCTATTCTTTTTGTAGGAAGACAGTGGAATTGGGCAGGAAGTTTTCCTATCAGTTTAAAGTAATTTAAAATAAGTTATTAGTGAACACCAACTTATACTCCTCTAATCTCTAACCCTCATAATACTACACAGATTTGTTTTTAAGAGGACAAAAGAAAGTGCCAGTTGCTCAGGACTGCACTGTGATAGTGTATAAAACCCCTCAGTATTCCATTTGTTTGAATGTACCATTTTCCAGAGGGTATGATTAGACGTTTTTATTAGGTTAATTTTTTATCATTCAAAGTAGAATTAAATTAATAACTCGAACCCAAACCCTGCCTGCTAGCAAAACATACATGTTCAATATAAAACGAGTGAGAATTTAATAATTTCTTGGTTTAATATTTTAAAGGACAAAGCACACGAAACTAATTATGCAGACTCTGTGGGCTTATTTTGTGTGCATGCGTGCGTCTGTGTGTGTGTGTGTGTGTGTGTGTGTGTGTGTGTGTGTGTGTATGTGTATTTGATTCAGGCTTAGGTAAAAGCTTGTTTTTAAAACAGCCTGAGCCTTAAAGGAAAAGGCATCAAGTGCACATCACCTGGCTTCTCCTTTGCCACAGACACCAGATAAATTGCAGTAGAGCAGAGGATGTGGGTCTGAATCTATCCTCAGTTTGTGATAATCTCGATTGGCTTTGAAAGGTACTACATCCTCAGTGAAGGATTCAGAGACTAGGCCTGCTTCTCTTGGCTTCCAGCTCTGAGAAAACTCGAACTCTGCTATGGTTCTCAACATTCTGGGATCCAGTCTCTGACTCAGGATTACCATCTGATGGTGGGAAGTGTGGAGAGTGGGGCATACCCAGGAATCTGGCTTACTAACTCTGAACATGAAGTTTCATTACCTTTTTTTCTCTTCCTGATCTGGCAAATTCAAGTACGATAGTGTTTGAGGGAAAAAGCTTACACCTACCTCTTGGGCCACTATATACTACCATGCTGATCTACATATTTCAACATATATGCTTTGACAAGCAATATACTCAATCCAGGTCAATAAAGGCACTGCATCATACTATTCCATAGTCAAAGCTTCTCTCCTATGGTAAAAATGGTCAGTTAAATCTAAGGATTACAGACTTTCACTACTGTGGGCAAATTACAGAAAGATAAAATTCCTTAAAGTCTAATCATTAAAGTACTTTTTCTAAAGTTGTATTTTCCTGGGAAATTTTACCTTAGTTATGCTGGGTTTAAAATTGGCAGCAGTCCTAAATGATGGGTTTGGATCTTCTGTATGTTGGTATGCAAGACATTAAGTTCTATATATATAAAATAAGAAAAATCTAATTGTGTCATTAGGTTTTAAAGATCACTACCCTCAGGTAAGCAGTCTTTCTACTGATTAGCTTTTCTTTAGAGGTAAAGCATTATTTTAGGCTTCTTTGGGTCTCTAGATATTTGGCTTTGAAAGCTTCCAAAAGCTTGAAATGGTTAAATTTATTAATAACGGTTGATGTTAGCTAACTAAAAGTGTTCTCAAAATTGAAAAAAAAAATCCCAAGATCTATGAAGCTAATCACCAACAGCCTTGCAGAAGACAAAGTGCTTTCACTCTGAATGAAGATGATGTTATGGATCTGCATCTATAATTTTACCTCGCCTGTTTTATAAAGAATTTGACATTTCCCCTGTGCTATCATTAATTAAAGCAGGGTTGACCCTGCTTCTTGGTAAAGAAGGAGCTGAGTACTTTTATTGCTAATTGTGTGTCTGGTTAAATCAGTTCAAGAATGGCATATAATAGGTCATGTTGAGGTTGCACAATACTGTGACAGCTCTGGAAAAGCGCAACAAAGTTCACCTTCTAAAAGGGGGTCTCTGGAGGATGACAGGGTCATTTTCAAATGTCACCATCTTAAGAAACATAGAAACCATGTTTAATAGTTGGCTAAAAAGAGACAGAAAATGACTGCTGTAAAATGCAAGAAAAAAATTTGCTCAAAAGGACAATACTAAGATTAATAACTAAACAGAAGGTCATTTGATAAAAAAGCATTACTAATTACAAGCAGCAGAATCTCATATTCAGGATAGTCCGCTCTTCCCATTCATTTAACCCATGTAGTTGGTTTTTACAAATGCTAAATACCTTCATTGGAATCCAGACTGGAGTTGTTCAGCTTGGCAATTTCCTCTTCTCTTTTAAGGTCCTCTTCCTTTTCCTCAATCATCTCAATGTCATGCTTTTTTATTTGGTCCTTTTCCTTGTGTCTTTTAGACTTCTTCTTGGACTTTTTGTGAGACGAATGGTTTTCCTCCATAGGCTTTGGACATTTTAGTAGAACTGAACCAGGTGGTAAGGTTTCCAGAGAAGTCCTAGAGGTATATTTGTCTTGCTGGTCCTCATAGATACTACCATTTTGACTAAAACTGTCAACAGGTAGGTCTTGAGTCCCCCGGCCTTCTGGAGTGCTAGGGGAATTGGAGTGAGAATTTACAGTCTGAGGAGGATTGGAGACAGGCAGGTGGGTTGAAGGCAGCGGTGGAGGCGTGGGGATGGCAGCGGCTGCAGGGGGCAGCGGGGGGCCTGCAGCAGATTTTTCACTGGTGGGATTCAAATGACCATTTAATGTTGGCGGCACTCTATTTGTCAGGTGAGATATTCGAGCTTTTTTATTCATTAAAGGATCAATGAAATCTGAATCTAAAAGCCGTTTCTGGGGTGGGGGGGAACAGGGAAAACAGATGAGCCAGTTTGCACTAAAATTCAATACATGTGTCACTCGTTACTAGAAGAACAACTGAGTAATTTTATTCATACTTAAATTTATAACCAATTTAAATTCATTACCAGCGTTGTGTTAACCATCCTCCAAGCTTAAGCACAAACAATCTATATTAAGTTTTCATGTCTAATGTAAAAAAGCAGAATCTGGCAAATATATTTCTTGAAGTACTTATACTTTCTGATCATACAGCCCCACCCTAAGTTCCTTGAGAGACTAGGCCAATTTATGTGGATTATACCACTCAGGAGTATATTAAATAGAGGTGGCCTCCTCCTTCCTCTGCTGGCCACAGCTGACCTAGTTATATTCAGTGAGAGGAAGAAGCAGTTTTTAACATTATTGGTTGTCAGAACCAACAAGGGTAAGTACAGGGCAATAAAAGCCTACACTTATTTGATCTCTTCACATGTGCTAACATGCTCCAGTTATACATATTTTGGCTGTCTTAAGATGGCAACAACCAGCACATTCAGAATAATTTCTCTACATACCTCTATCATTGCTGAAATGCCATCCAATTTTTTCTCCCTTAATATATCTTTTCACTGAATTGAAAGATAAGTCTGAATAACTAGTCCATAAAAATTATATGGAGTTACTATTTCAAAAAATTTCAAAAATCATGCTAATATTAGCCCAATCCAGCAACAACAATAACAGTATTTAAAATAAAAAGGAAAGTCAGATAGTTGAAAAGTACAAAGCATACATCCAATGTAATACTGTGGCTAAAACTTTAGCTTGAAAGAAAATAATAGTTAATCATCACATTAATTTATTCTGTGTTGAATTTAGGGCCACTGATCTCACACCTAGTACACAATTAGATCAGAGTATAACTAGCTTTATAGTAGTTGGCATTTGAGGGTTCTGTAGACAACATACATGCAAGGACAGAATTGCTTTTATTTTGTTCCTCCTCTGTTCCTCACAATAGGTTTCTAACATTTTCTGACATGTGAATAGCCTTTTGCCCAGGGCACGCTAACTGTTCTCCACACATCTGTCCTGCCTCCCTAAGCCTTGGGAGGGGGGTCCAGAGAGAGGAGCACTCTGTCAACAGCACTGGGGTAGAGCGGTTTGTCTCACTGCCAGTCTCAAAGACCTGAGAGTTCAAGGTTGTCTGAGAACCAGGTGGGCTTGACCTCTTATGTTGCCCAGGATCTCCCCATCTTTTTCCAACTGAATCTTTTTGGGGAAACTCTAAGCTGGAATGGAGTCTCAGTGGAATATTCTGATTGGGATCTAATCAAAAAGTACTTTAAGAAAACATATGGAAATAGCAGTTTTTTATTTGCTTATTTTAAAAACATTTTTCCCCAAGAATATTTTTCTAGAACGTGCTTTAGGCAAATTTAAATATCTTCTATTTTCTATATAATCTAAGACTGGATATGGGACTGGATAAGTTAGTGATCAAATGGAAAAGTAGATAATCTTACAACAAAATGTGAACTTCAAGGATTGAAAATCAGAGTAGACATTAAGTACCTTGACTTAATGTAGTGTTATATGGTGAAAAAGAGTTCTGGGCTGGGAGCTGGGACCTGAATTCTAGAGTAAGCTCTGCCATGAACTTTGGGTAGGGAAGCTGTGTGGCTTTTCTGGGTCTCATTTCTCTCACGTATAAATCAGAAAACCTGAACAAGGTGGCCCCTAAAGTCCACTTCAGGGCTATGATTATATAATTTTATGCAATACCTGAGGAGAAGATGCAGTGTCTCTACTAGAACATACAGGAGATTCTGAACGGCTGGTGCTGGCAGCATTCTGAGATGGATTTAGTTTTCTGGAAAGGACACACATGTTCCAGTTAGGGGGACAATTTTCAAATGTTCATGATAGAAAGCCTACCCTTGCTTCTTTTTTCCCATCTCAACACTAAAATAACAATGACTATAATAATCACTTATTTGCATAATTTTTAAAGGAAAAAAAAAATAACATACCTCGAGAGCACTGACTCTAATGACCGTCTGTCTATTTCATTATATCCAGGCCAATCTTTTTGGAGCTCTTTAAAAACATAATCCTTTAAGGTGTATGAGAGGTCCTTAGGATTCAGATTGGCTACCTGGTACATGGTATGAAAAGACAGCATTAGTTCTTTTTGCTATTTCTTAACCTAAAACAGGCAACCTTTTGGATTTATACTGAAAATAACTATATCAAATGGCTCCAAAGGGACTGCTAGCTTTGCATATGCCAGATCTCAATAAATGCTTTTTGACTTCATTTGGGGAATTAAATAAAACTTTATATACATGGTTAAATATTTTTTTCCTGGATGGCCACTGCATTTGTTAAATAGTAATCCTACATTACGCAAAAAGTGGAGGAAGATTTTTTTTTTTAATCTTATGTTGGTTTACAAACGTTCCCTTCCAGTAACCAACAGAAATTATCTCCATAAACAGTATCAATTCTGATAATCTTGTCTGTCATCTTCTTGGCTTGCTAAGCTTGCTCGTTATAGCTGCCAGTTCTCCTGAAGAACCACTTTTTCAAAGTCCTTGAAATTCCCCCAAACCAATAAACGGAAACAGAAACCAAAATAACCCCCAAATTACTGTTATTATTTGCAAGTGTAATCTTGTCTTATCCCTTAACTACGGTTCCTTGCGCATCCAGGCCCAGGATCCATTAACAACATGAATGTATGGATTCAGGGGCCGAACCGAGAGTCATTTTCAAGGCTGGCAGAAAGATATTCTTCTTTTCATTTCCTACTGGAATGGTCTTTTTAATAACGTCACTTCTTTCTGTGTCTTTTAAAAGTACTATAAAATATAATATGACAGTTTATGCTTTTCTCACAGCTCAGCTGAATACTAACATTAATGTTGATGTACAGTAGAAAATGATAGGCTTATCTTAAAATTCAACTTTGCAAATAAATTAACATGAGATACAACCAGATTTCTCAAAGTGGAATAAATACAACGATCTTACAATCTATATTCTGCTAGCTCCTAAGTTATAACTCCAGCTTCAACTGTCCTCTGGACACCAGACTCTCATATATATATATAACTACCTACTGAATATCCATCTCCATTTAGATATGTCTAATAGACATCGTCAAAATAGCATGTATGTACGACAGGATTCCTGATTCCTCTGCATACTCTTGTTCCTTTTCCATCCCTCCCCATCTCAGTCAATGGCTCAGTATCCATTCAGTTGCTCCATTTAGTTGGTCTGGGGTGAAATCCAGGAACTGGCATTTTAAAAAAGTTCTCTAAGGGATTCTAATATGGAGCTAGGATGAGACTATGCTCTAGATTCTATCAAGTAAACAACAGTAATGACACTCATATCCCACATGCTCAGGAATTAAGTATACCTACATTTAAAAATTATATCTATACACATATTCATGATCACATGACTACTGACATACATCAGTAGCAGCCTCTGGGTGAACTGCCTCTGCCATCATTTTGCCCTCTCATCCTCTAACCTAGGAGGTAATTTACCACCTTTCTGGAGATTCAGTCACCAAATATTTTGACTTATAACCTGAACCTCCCCCCTTCCCCAAATAAAAAACTGAACACACACACACACACACACCTATACCCTCATCATCATTCATTCTTTCATCCTGTCTCTTGAGCTCTTAAAACTGCTATGTGACAAATGGGTTTCAATTAAGTGTTTCCAAAAAGTGCTCAAATGACTTAATAAGATCCCTGAAATTGCCAAAGATACCTTGGGGATTGGTTAACCCAGAACTGGAGATTATGGTTTCACTCTTTCATGACACTTGGTATCATGTCTTGAATATAAGAAAAACAGATGAAAAGGACTTAAAAATGTTATTCTTTGAATAATACATGAAAACCTGCAGGTTTATTTTATTTTATTTTTTAATGATGAAATTTAAGAACAACTTTGGAAATGTTACTGCTTTAGAAAAAAATAAAGAAAGCAGACTTCCATTTCTGGTGGACTTGAATACTAATCAACATTTATGACACCAAGTCATTCTCGAAAATACAGGAAGCTACAGTCTGATGAACTGTTGATTTTAACAAAATTACTTACTTTTATACTTAAGTTTGTGATTATACGGTAACTGATCAGTGCTAATACTTTACATATTCATATCCTTTAATGAAGACAGGTGACTGATTTCAGCATACCCAATGGTTGAAAAAGGTAGAGTATTACAGGTGAAAACAGCATGCAGGGCAAGACACATTCAAAACTATTTAGCAGGTAAAAATATTCTAGCTTATACCGACCAAAGACCAATAAAAACACATTGTATAACTTCACCTACATAAACCAATAAAAATTATGGCAATAGTTCAGCGGATTCAAGACTAAAAGCAGATAACCAAAACTTCGTTTACTTTTTTTTAATGGAATTTCAGGGCAAAGTTTGTTTAACCCAAATGAAGATAATGGCTCGAAACTTGATAATTCAGAAGGCTCTAACTTATAAAACCTAGTATAAATGTCTACATTTCAATTAGTTTTTAATTAAGTGTTTAAATCAAGATGATTTAACTTAATATTCACATATCATTGATCAAAACGAGCCTGAAATTTCTCTACCTCAATAATAATGATAACAACAACAACAGCAACAAGCCTTCTCAAATGAACTCCCCAACAAGAAGGTAAGCAGAAGGAACTCTCTCCAGCTGTCCTCACCTGTTGCAGAATTGCTCCAAGGGAGTTCTTGTCTTTCTGATTGACACCGTCTTTCTGCAGTCGAGCTAGCAGCTCAGGTTTCTTATAGGCCTTCAGTGCCAGTAAGTGAATCACCCTGTCCCGATATGGCCGCTGAGAAACACTGCTGCTGCTATGTGTCTTTCGAATGGTATTTGCAGGGTTCATGGGGGTTGATCTTTTCCTCTCAGGCACTGCATCTGAAACAGCTTGAGGTGCTTTCCGAATTTGCACTCTTTTCCCTAAAGTCCAGTAGAAATGACATTGTTACACATTTGCGGGTGATAACATAATGAGCATCTCAATTTCCACAACTCTGATTTAGGCACCTCTTCATTCTGGAAGGAATAAAGACTTCATATTTCAGTTTTTACTTTAAAAAGATATGCAAACAGAAAGCATTCTGAATAAATGGCCTAAAATGTGGATTCAGAATTTTTTGACAGAAGCATTTATTGGAATAAATATGTATTATAAAAATATTTTGGCCACTTAGCTATACACACGGATAATAGTGACACACACCATAGCAACACACTGGAAATTTTAAGGTTGTAGGCATTTGATGTTAAGTGGAAATAAAGTAATCTCCATGCTCACCTGTGCTACTTACAGAACTTAAACCTACATATTGTATGTCATTTCGTTGGCAGATATGAATACAACGAATATGTGAAATGTGAAAAATACCTGTCTATCTCACTAAGGACACACTGTTGGCTGAGCTCAGTCATTAGCTTAATTTCACAGATTCAGAAGCCACAAAGAGGAGAGTCGGGCATAATTTGGGGTCAACATTCACCAGGGCATTCATGGGTGATCTTCCTTTTCAACAGACATAACATACTCTAGGAGTCAAAAAGCAAAAACAAAACCAATCAACCAACCAACCAACCAACACAGTCTAAGAGGGCCAGACAAGCAGATCTCTCCTCTGTGGTGCTGAGACTACAAGGTGAGTTAGAGGAATGGAAAGTGGTAAAAGCAGGCATTCACACCATTTCTGCACAGGCCAGTGCCATTCACATAATTAACACACTTTCTGCTTAAACTTAACAATGACAAGTGTTTGGCAAGTGGCTATTTCTAGAAAATACTGTGGGCGGTAGTGACCTGAATACTATATGGATGTGTGAAGCCATCAGTACATGGCTGGTCACTGACAATACCTGGTAACCATTCCTTGCTGAAGAAAGAGAGATTAGAATGAAACTGTATTAGACCCTCACTTTATGATTTCTGAAGTGAAATCTCATACGTCACTACTAAAGCCTCCAACTCTATGCGCATTGGTTAAAGAGGGGGAAGAACTGGTAATGACATACGAGGTGGAACAACTGCATTAGGGACAATACTAGCAATTAGAAACAATGGATAAGTAAAAGCAGTCTCTAAAGTGCTGTTGGCTTGGGTGAAAACAGCTTAATGGGGCTTTACTGAATAGTAGTTCTGTCCATGCTGGGTTCCCAAGGCCTGGCCAGAGGGGCTGTTTGTTTGATACAATCCTACCTAAAGGAGAAAGAAAGGTCTCACTGGCTCTTATATTTCTTTACTATCTGGAGGTAACCAATTGTAAATATCAGATCAAAATACTGCACAACAAAGGAACTCAACATTAAAGGGTCACTGCCCAGTGGTAAGAAAAGTTATTAAATTAAGGTACAATTAGAGCTTTGGAGATAGATTTAGATCTGTTTTCTGTATTTTTCTTAATTCAGAGATAGATCAATGTCAGATGTGCAGGGAACTAATATTTATCTTGCACCAATTATGGGATGGGGGAGGGGCACCGTGCTAAGAGCTTTACACGTATAAAGTCTCATAAAGTAACCCGATGAGGTAGGCCTTCGTCCTATTTCACAGATGAGAAAACTGAGGATTTCAATGGGATAAGCTCAAATAGTAGAGTGTTGACTTAGCATTTGGAAGGTTCTGTGATTAATATCCAAATTTTCCTACTTGTACTTCTTTGTTGGAAAGGTTTTATGAACAAATGCCTAATGTCTGCCCTTGCTTCATGTTGGGCTGCAAGCTTCCTGTGGGCAGTGCTATGGCTGCTTTGTCTATCAGCAGACCTAGATTTTGATGACTTGAAAAGTGAAATGACCAGCAAAGTGTCAAAGTGAATGACAGCAAGTGAACAAGCAGACAGAGGAGCAGAATCAAGGTGGCCTGTCCTGTATTTTTGCACATTACCAGGCTGCCAGAGTCTGAAGACACACTGAAATTTCTGAAGTGGCAATGGCAAACCTTCCAACCCACCACTTCTCAGCTGCAATAGTGTCAGCAAACAGTACTACTTCCTTGAACTTTCAATAGGAATTTTTGGAAAGAAAGAATAGAGTTAGGTCAGACAAGTTTAGGAAACGCTATAAATTCCACACTCCCCTCCGCCCTGAAACCTGTTTAACTTCCACTCCCCCAAACCAAGCTGACTATGGATCCCTCTCCCACACTCGTCTCTGGGGAGGGGGATGAGCAGAGAATCATTTTTAACTAGACTCACACACACCATGACTGGTCATTTAGAATGAATTCAGGCCAGCAAGGAAGGCAAATACAAATAAAAACAGAAACAGGACTATCACTGTGTTGCAGGCTGCCCTACCCCTTTTGTAGGTCTCACCCACCTCTGGTCCACAGTCTCAAGAGAGCCCCAAGGTCTCCGGAGTTTACCCCACCCTCCCAAAGTAGACATAGGGCTACCAAATAAGGGAGGTTCACTTGGCCCTTAAAAGGGATCAAAGTATGATGCCTAAGAAGCAATTCGAATCTGGGCAGGGCTGTGGCAGCACTGGAGTCTCACCTGGGGCCTCATGCGAGGCCATCGTTGGGCCATGAACCTCCTACCCACAAAACACTCACTTCATCTCTACCTCATTTTAAACAGCAAGTTGCAGGGTAACCCATTTCTTTCAAAGGATCAAAGAAGAATCCCGCCACACCGGGCCACAGAGTTTGGCACAAAGATCACTTGCTCCCTGCCTCCCCATCAATTTGTGCCTATTCAACTAGGAAGGAGTCCTCTGATTTAAGGTAAGAAAGGCTATAAATGAAGAAAACATTAGTACTCTAAGCAGTTACAGAATTGAGATGCTAAAGCAAAAAAAGAGCAGGAAAATGTGGTTCAAAGCGGGCAGAAGAAAGGCTTTATTTTTATTTTTTACATTTGCCTCAGGAAAGCCCTTTTAATAAAGCCTGTGGGAGAACCTAATTCTCTTCCCAGACCCAACTGCTAATCAATCCCCTGGGCTCCTTATATAAACAGCAGCAGCGGGTCAGACAGAGTTGGGTAATCTGGGACTATATCTGAACTGTTTTGTTTCATAACAAGGAGTCCACTGCTAGCTTCTCCATTTAATATGAGATGGTAAAAGTACTTAGCCCTCCGTCTAATGACTCTGAATAAACAATCTGAAAGGAAGGTGTTAAAACAGACCGTCAGAAAGAGAGCAGGGACGGCAACCGTCTTCTGCAGTTGTTTTTCTGTTCTGTGGAACCTAACTAAAAGCCCTGGCAACACTGACCCAAGGTTTTAAAAACACTGGCAGGACCTCGACAGTGGTGTGACTCTGTCATGGTTAAATACATAATCCACTGCAATGGAATCCATCTCCACTACTTAGCATTTGAGATCACTTCTTCAAAAGGTTTACTATCAAAACATATATAAACAACAGTCATAGACTGTTAGAACTACAAAGGAACTTAGATGTTATTCTAAGTTCAAAACCCCTTATTTAATTTATTTTTTAATAAGTTTATTTATTTATTTATTTATGGCTGCATTGGGTCTTCGTTGCTGCGGGCAGGCTTTCTTTAGTTGTGGCGACGGGGGGCTACTCTTCGTTGTGGTGCCGGCTTCTCATTGCGGTGGCTTCTCTTGCTGTGGAGCGAGGACTCTAGGTGCACGGGCTTCAGTAGTTGTGGTGCACGGGCTTAGCTGCTCCACGGCATGTGGGATCTTCCCGGACCAGGGCTCGAACCTGTATCCCCTGCACTGGCAGGCGGATTCTTAACCACTGCACCACCGGGGAAGCCCCAAACCCCTTATTTTAATATTTGAGAAAATTAAGGTCTCCAGATGTTAATTGATTTGTCCAAGGTCACTCAAACATGTACTAATATCAAAAATAAGGAGGATGGGGGGAAAAGTTGGGAAAACTGGAAAAAGGATCCTAGAAATTAGGTTGGTTGGGTTATTTTATATACCTAAATAGATATTAGGTATATAAAATAACCAAAATTTACAATTCAATAAATTTCCAGAATTTAGATAGGAATCAGTGAGCAGACTTAAGATACTGGTAAACTAGAAGTGATAAGTTTTTTTTTTCTTTTTTTTAAACAAAGGGGAAGGATTATAACAACACAACAATGCTCATCATTGATATAAATGGCATAAGTAGAACTGGAAATATTACTGAAGAAATGATAACAATGTTTTCCAGGTTAAAGCTTCTCCTGTGCTCCTCTCCAGGCAAAATAGGCCTTCCCCCACTCCCACCCCAAGCCCACTAAAGGGTCACAGAAACTTACATTCCTGGTTGCCTAGGCAAGCTGACCCCTAAGAGCACAGCCTTCCCTTCCTTACACTGGGCTTGTGCCCTAATTCAACTATCAGAGGACTGGATGATGCCACCATAACCCCCACAGTGAGACCAACATTATTCCTATTTGTCCTCTACTCGGGCTGACACTATTGAAAGAAACCTTGCTCTGCAGAGGCTTCTAAGCTGGCAGAGGTCAGCTTTTGGTATCATTTTATATGATATATTCAATTAAGAACTAAAGAGGTATCTCCTATTGTCTTATGAAAAATCATAACTTGTTAATGAGGCCAAACTCTTATCATTTGCTCTTTGCTGATACCAACAACTTAATATGTAAAATGGAGAGGCAATCATAACCCAGCTCATGGGGTGATTGTGAGATTTAGATGAATAACTACAGGTAAGGTGCTAACCAGGGCCTTGTGCATCGCAAGCACTCAGGAAGTGCTGAGTAATATTAGTGTTGAAGGGTGACCGACTAGCATTTTAAAGAACTGAATGGGTCAGTTTTGAGATATTGAAAAAAGCAGAAGGATACAAACTGAGCTGCCTGGAAGGAAAGAAACATGGTAAAGGCCTGGCAATGGATAAGGTTAGAAGAAAAAGATCAAAACATGCCATAATAAAGAAGAGTAAAAAAATCAAAAAGAAACACCAGAGGGCTTCCCTGGTGGCGCAGTGGTTGAGAATCTGCCTGCCAGTGCAGGCGACACGGGTTCAAGCCCTGGTCTGGGAAGATCCCACATGCCGCGGAGCAACTGGGCCCGTGAGCCACAACTACTGAGCCTGGGTGTCTGGAACCTGTGCTCCGCAACAAGAGAGGCCGTGATAGTGAGAGGCCCGCGCACTGCGATGAAGAGTGGCCCCCACTTGCCGCAACTATAGAAAGCCCTCACACAGAAACGAAGACCCAACACAGCCAAAACTAAATAAATAAATAAATAAATAAATTTTAAAAAATTAAAAAAAAAATATATATATATATAAAAAGAAAGAAACAGCAGAAAAGCCAATCCGGATACTAGTCTTTTGCTCTACTGTATTCAGAATTGATTAGTCTTTTCTTAGGAGTGGTGTGTGCAGTTTGGAATTCTGAGATGAAGAACTGGAGGCAGTCCAGAGGAGAGCAATAAAAATAATTAAAGGCTTGGGATACAGGCCATATTAAGGAAAGTTAAAAGGAGCTGGGGTTACCTGACCTAGAGAATAAAGGGCTGAGGAGGTTAATGACAAGATTTAAGACCAGAGAAGAACACTGCTGTGATGGTGAGTAGCCCAGGGCACAGAGGACACAGCACACAGGAGAAGGTTAAAGAGAGCACTTGGCTGGCAGAGGTCACTGTGGGGCTCTGCAGGGAGGAACATATGTTTGCTCCTCTTAAAATGGTATAGATGTAATCTGGTTCAGATTTAAATTTAGATAGCCTCAAATTCTATGTGGTCACTCTAAAAAATGTATATAAATTATTTGTAGTGCCTATAAGAAACCCTGCAAGTTCCAAAATTCCCATACCATCAGGGCATGTATGGCCTGCATAATTCTGGGTGTTGAAAAGTCTCTTGTGTAAGCTGTACCGACCCTATCAAAACAAACAAAAACACATGAACATAGGGGACGCCCAAGGATCTTTCAATGGAAAAGTACGGTGATCATTGCTAATTTTCAAGCTTTGGAATAAATCAAGGTGAAGGTTTTCAGATAGTTATGTTGGGAAGAAAAAAAATCATTTTGATTGCTGGAGTCTTCTATTCCTTTGTCAAACACACCAATTTGTCTTACTGTTTATAAATTGGTGGTATTGGACTTAAAAAACACTCTCAAAGCAATAGGGACAGCAAATTCATAGCTTGCACTTAAATTTAGAGCAGCAGATCTTATACATTTTAAAAACAATTTGAGATTTAGCCTACTAAAGTTAATTAAGTTACCTATGAGAATAAAGAAGAAAGAAAGGAGGTTGGAAGTTGTTACCTCATTCAGCAGGAAAGAGAAGATGAAAAATCTCATTGCTAGTAACTTACTGGGCAGGGAACTGGGCCCCGTGGGTACAGATACCTGGGGAAGCCATGAATTGTTGTTAAACCAAACTAAATGTATCTAAGCTAAGCACCAAGTCCCAGGAGCACTGGCTCTGTTCCAAAGAAATACTTATTAAAGATACTAGTGGAGCTTCTCAAAGCTGAATGCATTGTAGCTGGGTCAGCAATGGGAAAATACAGAAGTAGAATTATACCAAACCATGGAAAGATGTTGATTAAGGGATCTGGTTATTCAAGAGACTTTTTGTTAGCATTTACATTTTCAAATTAATATCCTTTCAACATTTACTATCCAGTGACTTGTGTTATTAAACTGACCGAGGCCTCACAGAGCTCATCCTCACTCTGGGTGATTCTCTCTATTACTGTTAATAGTCACTGTGAATTAACTCTTTAAAACTGTCAGGGTCACTGCTTGTAAAGGAGAAACTCATCTTGCTGGTCTGGTCTTAATTCCCCTCAATTTGATGGATATTTGAGTGAGCTGATGATAAAGGTGTTGGGGGTAGGGCAGGTTCTTAATTAATGGAGAGATGAGGATGAGGATCCATAATTGAGATGACATCACAATTGAGGTACCAAAGAGGCATCACCCTAATGCTTTGCTATAAGCACATTTTATACTTTTGCAATAAAACCTCCTTGTTGTGCAAAGATCCTTTGAAGTTCTGCTAATAGAAAACTCATAAGTTCTACTAATAGATTTTACTATAAAAATAACTCTCCAGAAGTACAAAATAAGAACTATACTGTCCACCACTGAAATTACATCATCCAGTGACAAAGAAAACACAACTGTACCACTATTACAAACTCACATAGTAAAGTAACTTGAGCAGATCCCAGTATTGTAAAGTAATAACAAATGGCCAATAGAGGATCTGGGATTTATGAAAGAAATAAAACTTTTCAATCTCTTCAATTTATCAGCAGTATGAAGAGAATAAATGACTTTTGACCATGTTTTTCAAAGTGTTCTGAAAACTAATTTCTGTGTTTTCATTAAGTAATATTACCAATATTTACCTAGAGTGATCTTGAATTATTCCAATCAATCAGCAAGAAGGAGAAAGGTATCTATACAAACCTACATATGGTCCACCAGGTTTGATAACTTTTGTGCTTCGGTTGCGGGATTCCTCCTCTGCCTGGGTCATTCTTTCTCGTGTCATCTGATACGAGTCATTTGTTGCACACACTGTAATTTTATCTTGTATAAATCCCAGGCAATTGAGCTGGGACGCTCCAGAGCTGTCAGGTAAGATGGTGCCTTGTTAGATATGTCCCACATTTTGCATAATAAAGGCAAGCAGAAATTGTATAATCCTAAAACCAGCAGCTTTAATAATAACTTTGCAATTCAAAATAACTAATATTAGTCATTTTAAAATGTAAAGCTTACTTAAAAATTTTTAAGTTTCTCCTCTTCATTTGATATCACATTTTTTTTTCCCATATTCTGGATAGAATGGGTGAAATGAGATCTTAGAGACCAAATCCATGAAATGTTGGGAAAAAAAAAGAATCAGTACTTGGAATGAAGACCAGAGTCTTGATGGGCACTGTAGTTCTACTGTCATTTTTAAAAGAGTTACCTACCACTGATGTGAGAAATGTTAAAAGTTTACTTTTAATGGAACCATAATATGTATGCTTTAGAACTGACTAGGTGAAACAGACCCACCATAATAATGCTTTTTATTTTTAATAAGATATTAAGTTTAAGGCTAAAATACTGCCAAATATCATAGTTTAATTTATTACTATTCACCCAAATACCCTAAAAAATTTTAAACTTTATATTTACCATTGTTAAATCTCTATAAGATGATCTTTTGATATAGCAAATACTGAAAAATACTGGACAGGAGATTTTTGCAGAAATATTAAAAAAAGAAACCTTTTATTTACACAATCACGAATATTAACACTGGCCAGGAAGACGGCTCTGTATTCAAAGTATTATGCTAATATTAGGGGATTATGGTAACAGTTATGCTAGTATTTTAAAAAGAAATTATTATGGCCTTAAAACAGACTAGAATGTAGAAGTAATGAAAATGTCACTACAGGTCTGATATTCTATTTCTAAACTTAATTGGAAGTAGCTTTGTTATGATGCTAAGAAATAAGGGTTGATAAAATTTTTGTAAGTTGCTAATAACTGTCTGTACAAATGCTATTTAAAAAAAATCAGTTTGTTCATCTCATAAATATTTATTGGGCAGAGACTGTGTGCCAGGCAATGTGTGAGGTACCTGGGCTGTGACAAGGACTGACAGATGGGGTCCCTCCTTCAAGGAGCTCTCTAATGGGTGACAAGGATGAGCACACTGGAAATAATGATGCAGTGTGACAAGTGACAGGGGACAGGGAACCCCCAGGAAGGTACTTCACCTGGACTTGTGGGCAAGGCAAAGGCTTCCTAGAGGAAGTGGTGATTGAGCTGATCTAGAGGGATAACTAGACAAGGGGGAAGGACAAAAGTGTTCTAAAGGGATAACCAGTGTGTGCAGGCTGAGAGGAAACAAGGAGAAGGTTTTCAGCTTGACCAAAGAGAGCTGGCAAGAACAATTAGAGGTGAGGCTGAAAAGAGGGTATAAGAAGTGCATCACACAGGGCTTTGGAGGTCATAGTATAAATTTTGGACTTTTCCCCAAGAATAACAGAGACTGAAAACAGTCTATTTATTCCGTAGAAAAATCAATCTGGATGAAGAACAGATTGGAAGGAAGGGGGCACTCTTGTGAAAGCAGGAGACCAGTTAAGAGGCTATTGAATGATTACAGACAAGAAGCAATGGCTTGAACCAGTGTGAATGCAGAACAGTAAACAGATTCCAGAGATAGTGAGGAGGCAGCATTGACAGGATTTGGTCAGAGATTAGCCATGGCCTTGGGGGGGGGGGGTCGGGGAGGGGGGGGTGTCGATGGTTAAAGATTGTGCCCAGGTTACTAGGTGTGTGGAGCTGCCATGTGAGACACCGGAGTACGGATGGGAGAGAGAAAGTGAATTCAGTGTTGGACATGGTTGGTGACTTTGAAGAAGTAAGGAGCAGTCTCAGGAGGGAATGGACTGTGAATAACACTAATATTTAAAATAATCAATAGGAAGATAAAAAGGCCGCAGGAGACCAGAGAGGTAGAGGGAAATTAGAAGAACAGTGTGTCATGGAAGCCACGGGAATAGAATACTTCAAGAATCAGAGAGTGGTCCACAGTGTGAAATGTTGGCAACAAGTCCAGAATAATAAGGAACCAATAAGCATCCCCTGGGTTCATGGGCAAGGAGGTAAAGGCTCTCTTTGGGGAGCGTATTTCAGTGGAATGGTGGGGACTGAAGCCAGACTTCGGGTCCAGAAGTGAGAAGGCGGTTTTTGTTTTTGTTTTTTTGCGGTACGCGGGCCACTCACTGCTGTGGCCTCTCCCGCTGCGGAGCACAGGCTCCGGACTGCGCAGGCTCAGCGGCCATGGCTCACGGGCCCAGCCGCTCCGCAGCATGTGGGATCCTCCCGGACCGGGGCACGAACCCGTGTCCCCTGCTTCGGCAGGCGGACCCTCAACCACTGAGCCACCAGGGAAGCCCCGTTTTTGTTTTTATTGTCTTTTTTTAATGAGGCCTACTTGAGCTGAAAAACCAGTGAAAGGAAAGGAAGGGGTAGGGAGGGAGGGTGAGTAGGAAGAAAAGACTGCAGTAGAGTAAAGTCTGCAGTGTGAAGGTCTGGTGGCAGGAAGTTTGGATTTCAACATCTCCCCCTATTATTTACTAAGTAATTTACATAGTGAGAATAAGCTGAACCTATTACCATTCACAATGAAGATACAGTTTTCACCATCCAAGGTCAAGAAACAGATCTTTACATGAAAACAAAATAGAGCCATAAACCCTGTGGGCAAGAAGGTACTCTCCAGAATTCTCCACTCATCCCTTTTGAACTTAGTTACCTTAAAAGTTTAAATACTTTGACATATGTGTATAAATGTTCCTACAGTCCTTCTCTAGCCTAGCTCACTGTTTCCTATACTTGAGTATGCATTACTTACAGAGCTGTATTATGTAGTTTCACTAGGCCTGTGAACGGGCAGATTCAAGGAATTTTTGAGTGTGGGATTTCCACCATCTTACATTTGAGAAAAGTGAGGCCCAAGGAGATTTAAAAAGAAAGAGAAGAAAGGAGACTAGTTGATATATATATTTTTGAACATCTATTTATGGAGCTCAGCCAACACTGTAAGACTGGAAAATGGGTGTAAGAAAGCCCCTGCCCTTAAGGAGCTTGCACAACTGTAGGAGAGACAAGATATATGGAAAATAAAAAATCAAACTGAATAGAAAAGGTGGAGCCAGATTATAAAAAGGTTTTCTTGCCAGGATGAAAACTGGAACTCTGAGTGCTTTTGTTTTTATGATGGCAAATTTCAATTTATATTCATACTACACTTGGATCATACGAATGTATTTATGACAATTTTCTCACAATAATTGTTTCTTTTCTGTTGGCACATCATGTATAGTTTTGTAAAGTGACCTTAAATCTTTCTCCAAACAAGGTAGACATAAACACACAGGGTATTTATGATGTAATAAACACACAGGGTATTTATGATGTAAGGGAGAAACCATATTACCTACGATAGGCCTGGTTTTGAAGAGGGAATTAAGTTCCTTAATGAAATTCCTAATGGGACATAGTTCAACTTGATGTCAAAACGTTCTCACTGTACTAAAATAATTCTCTTAAGACAAGTGTTACAGGTAATGGCACAATTAGAAATCGGTGTGCCCTGTGGTGTGTAAAGAACACTGAAGTAGGAGTTAGAACTCAGTTCTCATTCAGCCCAGTCACTAACCAACCAGCTGTGCAACCTGTGAAGTGAAGGGGTGAAACCACACAATCATCGAGGACCCTTGTACTTGGTGATTCTATGATCTATTACAATGCTGTCCCACAGAAATTTCTGCAATTTAAAATGTTCTGTGTTTGTGCTGTCTACTATGAGAACCATTAGCCATGTGGTTATTTAGCCTATAATATGTAGTTAGTATGAGTGAAGAACTAAATTTTAAATTTTATTTCATTTTTATCAATTGAAATGTAAATAGCCCCATGTGGCCAGTGGCTATCACCGTGGACAGTGCAGAAAAGTCTACAGAGTCTAAAACACATGCAATTTATACCAAAAAATATAAGTTTGGGGGAAGGCAATTTTTAGAAAGCAAAATTAACATATACTCAGGGAAAATGGCAGATTAAGATAAAGCAAAAAGTTATTTAGTCACCTTAAATGGGAGAAGAAATTTAGACCTCTCTCAGTGAAGTGTCTTATTTTGTATCTCTGCCTTCCGTCCTCACTTGGAACACAACTTTCCCTTCCTTTCTCCCACACACAGCAAGCAATTAAAGTTTCAAGTATGACACAGAGGAGAGATAGGGATGGACGGCCCTGGGGGCCTTGGGGAACTTTCGGCCAATGTCAGTGTTTCTCGGGAGGTTGGGGGCTCTAAGGCCTTGTCTTTATCCACAGGCAGAACAAACTCCTACGAGGGGCCGTTCTTTAATCAGAAACAACCACAGCAAAGAAGAGTGAAACAAGTAGCTTATTGTTTACAGAGGACCTAAGTAGATAAGGGTTCCAATGGGTACCCTGGGCTATGGGTGTGTATTTTTGTCTTCCTCCCTCCTTTTTTCCCCTGAAAATCAGAAATGACTGCTATACTGGGGTTAATTTCTAGTTTCCATTCTGCTGCAGAATAAAGATTTTTTAAAACCTATCTTAAAACAAGCCTTGCACAGCGAAGGAGGAAGGGGATATATAAGGCACACGTATATTTTCCTCCTTTATCTATGAGTGTGAGTCCTGAGGATACTATAAAGCACTCTTATTTATATTCAGTGAATAAAAACTTAAAAACCCCTCAAACTTGTCTTTAATTAAAATAAACAAAATAAACCATGTTTTATAGGTATAAAATCTATACCTTAAAAATTCCTCAAGGGCAAGAATCTTAAAATTTTTGTGATTATATCCCACAGTGACAAATATAATTTCTAGCACATAGTATGTGCTCAATATTTCTCAAATAAATAAACGAGCCCTACCATTCAAGTCAGTAAATATTTAGGGAATGACTACCATGTATTTTATTGTAGAATTTAAAAAGAAAACCCTCAAAGAAAAATCATTTTCCCTTCAGCATACCTTGGAACGCACTTACCTGGAGAAGGTTTGCTGGATGCAGTCAAAGCTGCCTTGAGGGTTGTCTTTACCCACATTTGACAAATAGAAGTTAAAGGTATGCACTTCGTTGGGGGGATCATTTTTAGGGATTTTGACAAGCTAAAAGGGGGACAAAGAGAGAAATACCTCAAATTATAAATTTGCTATAGAATGATCTGATGACTGACTTAACTGTTTTTCAAGTGACATTCATTTTTTACCAAAGCCCTCTTGAGCATCTAAATTTATAGTATTTATATTACCAAATCATTCAAGGAATCTGATGAGCATGCTTGGAACTCACCACGTTCTTATTTCCATTTTCTACCCTAAAGTGTCAGTAATCATATCGGCTCAGTAATGAGTTTATAAGAGGAACCCCCTTCTTTTCAAACTAGAAAATGGTTATAGTTCAATGAAGAGTTATTAGTGAACTTGCTAAAAAGCCCTTCCTCTTTTGAGATACACAGGTTCTGCCTTTGGCTACATGGCCTGCTGCTAAATAGCTTCTAGATATTTAGATGGTCTCGAGATAGAGTCCATATCCCAATCTTTTGCTGTCTTATTACATACGCATTTCATTTTAATTCTTACTTCTTGGAGCAATATTTTTGAAGAATAACTAGCAGTATAAGGTGAATACCATAATTACATTCACACCAAAACGCAGCTGGGTGTTTCTCCCTGCCCTATGATTCTTGTACTCATCCTCATGTTTACAGAACAAGGTCAGCAGCCTACAGAGATTATTCTGCAGGGCACTCCAAGGCTGAGCCCTAGGCAACACTGTGGAACAGGCAGATGTTTCCTATGCTCTTGCTCAAGGTCTGGTTTCTCTGCTAGATGGGAAGCCCCATAAGTGAAGGGACAGGGTTGCTCTCGATTACTGAACCCCTGTACCGGGTACATTTTCCTGGCACATAGGAGGAGCTTAATAAACATTTTGTGAATAAATGAACTGGAAACTTCTGTCTTTCAACTGCTCCACTCTTCCCAGCTCCCAAGACCTTTCTTCCCTTGGGTCTACAGGGGCCACCATGGTGTTAGATGATAATTATGAATAGGATGCTTGGAAAGAAAGTAAAATACGACTTCCTGCTCTCCAGCCTCCAAATATATGGTCTTGGCAATTTAGTAGACAAGCAAGGAGGGAGAAAGTGTTTTCTAATTCTCTTTCTTCTCCTCCAAATCTGCCCTTTACACCAATGGAAGATTAAGACTAAGAGCTAACTGGCTGCCAGATATATATATATCTGGCATATATATATATATATATATATATATATATAAATATATATATATATATCACTCATGAATATGCTAGTAAGCATAAGCGTGTATGAACTCTACTTGGCCCTGAGGACATCCTGCAACTCTGATTTGCTCACTCTAAAAAGACTCCTAATCTTTTGTCTACAGAAAATAATTTAAAGCCACCAACTCCATCCCACACCCCTCCCCCTAAAAGAGTGAAGAAAGCTAAGAAGGGAGACAATTTGCAGTCTTTGGTACATAGCAGACATGCAATAAATGTTTGTTGAAGGAATCAACGAACAAGGAGAAGAAAAAAGAAAGAAGTCAAAGGTAAACATCTTTTCAAAGGAGATTAATTCAGAAGACCCATGCAGACCTTGAGAGCCGAAATTTCACCAAAGATGTTGAATATTAGATAATACTCCATAGATCCTCCATCACTCATGAATTTAAACTATCTTTGACTCCCTTTTTAAATTAGTTCTAATTGCTAGAGTAACAAGCTTCTACATTAATTATCCACTCTATAAATTATATCTCTGGGGGGCCCTAAAGTTACTCTTTTATTTCCCCAAATTTCCCCTAGTTCTAAAATGCTGGAACTTTGTAAATTAAGAACAAGTCTTAATTTACTCTGTAAGTATTCATCAGGCTGTCTTATTGGGCATGCAAACTGAACACCTAGTCAGCAAACACACATCGGTGAAACGAAATGGAATGTTTTACTTCTTAATCCTATAGAGATAGAGAGCAGGAGCCAAAGGAATGCTTGTGTGAGATGCAAGGGAACAGCAAGTCTGTCCACAGGCTGGTGTAATAGCATTCACTGACGTCTGCTTTTTTCCCCTAATAATAGCAGGGCTCTGCTGTCAGAGAAAGGATGTGCCCGGTAGCCCAAAGCTTCCTTAAGGTCTAGGACAGGAAGTAGACAGGTAATGTAGGTGTGAACACTTGAATGACATCCCTTCCTCAGCCATGACTCACTTAGCTTCCATTCACCTTCCCCCTCAACTGTCCCTGTAGATCTGCATAACCTGGTTGAGGAGATTTTCCACAGTGGTTGTAGGCTCATCTCCAGGCTAGGCTCTGGCTTCAGTTTAGGCCTAAGGTCTTCCTTCCTGTGCGGCTCAGGTCTGGGAATGCAGGAGCACTTTACATATCAGAGTATGAAAGACTGCCTGTTTTGGGAGATTCTAAGTTGTATTTTAAAAAAGTAGAAGCATACAGTTTTTTTTGTATTTTGCAGGAGTGACTAGAGTCTGTACTCAAATTCTACAAATGTTCGGTATTCTTTCACTGAAAACTTTTCACTTAATTACTGGAGTCCTTAAGCTCAGACATCTACTAAACAGAGCATTTCATTCAGGAAAGTTCTTAACGAACCTTTATATACTTAAGTGTAGATTTTTCCTTTCTTATCATCTAAATTGTGATTCCTCTTAAGTAACATTTACACTTCTTAAGGTGAAAAATTATCTTCCTATACATTTTTTTCATTTTTAAACACACACACAGAATGTCTTTGTGTAAATTTGGAGGATTTAATAACAAAAATACCTTGTATGAATTAATTACTGTGCACACCACTCAAAGCATTAGGGTCTGGCCTGATGGTGGGCATAGAAGACTTTCATATTCTTATTCTTTAAAAGAATCTTGAATAGAAAAAAAGCTATAGTCATTTAAAAAATATCATAAAGAACAGAATAGGAAAGAATCAGATCAAAAAGAAACAAAATAAAAAAAAATACACAACCCATGCTATGTACCCACTGAAGTGTTTGAAAGTTTGTATCCCACATAGATTAGAACAGCAGTTTTCAACAAGGGGCAGTTTTGCCCCCAGGGGACATGTGGTGTGGGAGGGTGCTACTGGCGTCTACTGGAGGCCAGAGACAGTGCCCAACACTTTACAGTACACAGGACAGTCCCACAACAAAGAGTTACCCAGTCTAAGATGTCAGTAAGGCCCAAGTTAAGAAACTATGGATTAGAGCTAGAGGTAGAAAAGAAGTCGGGGAATTCTGACTTTACTGACTTCTGAGAATTAATGAAGAAGTGGAGGGGGAAATGGTATCTTTAAAGAAATAAAAGTACCTGTTTAAGAAAAACAGAGGTAGTAGCATGGAGAATGACAGCAGGACTTCTCAGAAGTCTCTCCAACCCACTGTCCCACTCTGTGGTGTGTACGTGAGCAGTGAGCAGACAGGGGCAGGGGCAGGCATCAGGGCAAATTATGTTCATGATGGAACCCAAAGGTGAATCTTGATGCATATCATGGTATTTTTCTCCAGCCAAGGAGCTGGGGTGGGGTTGGAGGTTAAGGAATGATGAGAACATGAAGCTCTGAGTTGCCACAACTAAGTTTCTACATCTCCTTTCCTCTGTGGTTTTCAGATCAACAGCAATGCAGATGGTACAGCCTGACCTAATCTCAGGCTTTTCCTGTAAAAGATCTGAGAGCAAGATGTTGCCTAGCAATCTTCATATCTTTAAAATTTCAAAAGCTTAAATTATACAGTCTATAGATTTAGTATATCTAATTTCCTGAAGGAGATGGCACAAATTAGATACAAAGTTTATTTGCATTAATATCTGAATATACTCTTCAGAATGAAATGTATGTACAAAAAGTACTTATGTTTATAGCTGGCCTAACAGTTTGGCTCCTTGGGCAAAGCCTTAATGGAAAGAGCAGGTTGTGTGTGACAATTAGGGCAGGCAGGAGGGGTGAAGGAGTGAACTATGGGGACCTCTGAGTGGACCAGAGCCTGTAGGACTGCTGAGGGTCACAGCTAAAGTGGGATCAGAGTCCCCACTTCAGAGACTAGACTTTCAGAGGAACTTGTGGATACTTACTGCTCCTCTCTCTAATATATAGGAACCTATTCCACAGCTTGTCTAGATGGTGAAATAGGAGTCAGTCATTTCTTCCAGAATGGTTACGAAGCATTTTCTTATAAACTGGCCTTTGAATATGGAATATGAAGAGAGGGAGTTAAAATGAAATGACTGTTATTGGCGGGCCTAGGATCAGCTTCTGGAGACAGGGCTAATCACCATGGGAAAAGAAATTCTGAGGTCTGATTTAGAAATAATCTTGGAGGAGCATCCCTTTGTACGATAGGAACTTCTCAATTTTAATTATAATATTTTGAGCTTTTCCTATAAGTCAGTGGGAATACCTTTATATTTAGCAATCCATGGTCTACTGGAAATTTTTAGCTAAATGTCTTAAGAATGAAGTATTATTTTAAAAGTATCAAAGACTATGATTCCAAACAGTTTCTTATTCACAATGAAAAATATAAAAATATACTACCATATTCTGGGCAACTCGAAACGTAGATTTTAATTTTCATTCCAAATATGAGAGCCTGAAAATCAAAGGCTTAGGACCACAATCCACAACCCTCCTCCCAAACTCCAGTCTGTCTTTGATAAAAAGCTACGAAGACAAAGTTTCAGGAAACTTTCAGACATTTATAATTAACATAAACACTGTATACCAAGATGTGTAAGTCAAAGCTTCTAATTATTCTGAGACAGAAGTTCAGGCATGTGGCACTGGGATCCTGCCTGAAAGGTCATTTCAATATCAAGTCACAGACCTCCTATTTACGTAAGGATATAGGACACAAGTGCAATGTACACACTGCTACAAATTTCTCACAGAGGCATGCTAACATCTGCTTAAAAGCCACTGGTACTTTTACTGCAGAGGTTTCTCCACTGGACTGAGGTACACACTAGATTAAAAATAGGACCATCAAGGTTTTTTTCCCTCATTTATTTAATATAAACACTTTGTTCTGTTGTGGGTATTACAAATGATTTAAATTTACGTAAGCTTTTATTTGACAGCAATTCTATAAGTTCTAATATCCAGCCTTTTCTACTAAGGTGACTGCAAATGCTCAATGAGATGTTCGTGACCCAGCAATACCACAGAGTTTGACATGACAACTCTCGGTCCTTAAAAGCAGACCTGCTGGCAGGGCCTTTGAGATCATCTAGTCGAATGTCTTCATTTTACAGATTTGAAACAGAGAGAAGTGACGTGACTTGCCCAAGGTTACGTCTCTATTTAAATTTGTAACCCCTGTACTCCTGACCTCCTGACCCTGGCTCCATGTTTGTCTAAAACACTTAGTACCTGCACTACTTACAGATTTTGTTTGTTGTCTTTCTCCTCTGGCTAGAATAATCCTTAGAAGGACAGAGGCTTTTGTCTGGTTTGTTCCCTGTACTGCCAGCATCTTGAATAGTGTGTGGCATAGTCACTCCATATGTACTTGCTGAATGAATAAAAATGGTGATTAAAGCCTCAGCCAGGACTAGAACTGAAGTGTCTTTCTTTCCACCAATATTATAAAGCATGTTGAAAAGTTTCCTTATATTAAAAAGGGGTTCTATCCTCAAATAAGTTTGGGAAATGCCAGCTTAAACAAAATCATTTACTTTGCTGTAGGTTCTTTCATACTGAATAGTGGTTTCCTAATTTTTATGACCTCAGAACCCACTTCTTCCACTCCTATAGTATCTTAGGAGGCCAGCCTGTCTCTTAATATTATTTGACTAAAATATCTATTATTTTACTATAGATAAACTATATATCTTAGTTTGGATACAAAAAGTGCTACAAACACTTAAACATTAGAATTCTCCATTGTTTTCAAATCCTTTCCTGACTTTTAATAATTCTGTAATTTCTGAAAAAAAAATAATTCTGTAATTTCTTAATAATCTAGAAAATTCGGTTTAGCTAGAGAAATGTATTGATATTTGCATGTACTGTTCAGGTTCCAGAGTTTAGGGACAGAATAAACCTAGAATCAGAACAGAAAATAGAAATCTCAATCTGAAAGCCACAAGTCCTATTTTTCAAACTAGAGCTGCGGTTATGAGTTTAGGCCTAACATTATGGGTTTAGGGAAGGAAAAAAAACCCTCTCGGATCAGACCAGATGTAGAAACCAATGCTGCGGTGGAGGTGGGGGACTAGGGAGGGGAGGGGAGGGGAGGGTATATTTCACTGGCAGTTGATCAAGTTTAAGTATTAGAGAAATCAGTAAAAGATAAATATTCCTATTGACAAGGAATGACAGCGAGTGGAGAAGATCCCACACATATCATAAACATCTGAAATTTCCACATGATAGAGGCTTTACTGAGAGTAGTGCAAAATGCTAAATTTATCTGCACAAAAGGAAATACTGGCAGTTATCCCAAAAACGCAGGCCATGTACCAATTAATATGAATAATTCAGGACAAAATAAGTCCATTTATTTCCTTGCATTCTTCCTCTTTGGCAAGATGTATAGTATTAAGGAAAAAAGTAAAGTAGTCTAGCTTTTTCTATTAAGCTTCATGTAGCTCCTTAAATCCAGTAATAGAACTTCTTAAAAAATTCTCGATGAAAGGGTACAGTAGGCCAGTAACGAGACTTCTTGGTTCTGTTACTTCCATAGGATATAGTCTTATCAGAAAACTCATTCCTTTGAACTGCATTCTCATCCAAAATGTATTATTTTATATTTATGGCTGTTTTGGGGATAACATCGTTGATGGCAACATTTCAAAACTAATTTTAATTGGTTACAAGTAAGCAATACCACCTTACAGGAGTAAAGTGCTAATTTTTAAAAGTCAAATACACCCAAGTTGCTATATAACTGAAACTGAAAAAAACTGCCTTGAGTAATTTTTGGCTTTCTTAATATGGTTCTCTTTAATATGAAACCAACCTTCTAAATGTTGGTATATCCAACATATGTCAATGTCATCCAAGGTGACATTGATTAATTTGTTCATTTAATTCATTTATTCCACAAATATTAACTGATTGCCTGCTGTGTCAGGCACTATTCTAGGTTTCTGTGACACATTAATGAATAAAACCACAAAGATCCCTGCCATTGTGGCATATGTACAGAAATTCAGGAGCGGGATGATGAGGGCTTCAAACAGGAGATGGGGAGAAGTGGAGGAATCGGGATATATTTTGCACACAGAGGCAGCAGGATTCCTAGACATACTGACTGTGAGGAATGAAAGAAAGAGAGAAATCAAGGATGATACCAAGGCATTTTCCCCTGGAAAAATAGAGTTGTTTGAGTGTGTGTGTGCATACACATATACATATATACATGTATGTGTATATATACTCATGTGTGTATGTATGTGTGTGTATATTTATTCTTGGATATGATGATGAGTACCTTAATGTAACTGAATCCATACTAGCTAAGTGCACTAAAATACAATTGACCAATGCTGGTTTCACCAGCTAAAAAGGGGCTTCAAAATGAGTTTTGTTATGACTCATTTTGTAACTTCACGGCCAAAAATTATTTAGAAGGGCCCAGGTGGCTGGGTTTAGTTCGCTGGTAGCTCGGTATTTCCAGGAAAAAGGGGGGGATGACAGTTAGTGGCAGGGGAAAGATGCAAATAGCAGATACTAGAGAACAGGGAAAAGGTATACAGACTATGGAGTGTGAGAGAACAGAAAATTTGTATTTAAAAATGACTGCAAAATTGAGCTAAATGCCAAAGTAGCTTTTAGAAGAAAAGTGAGAGAGCCACCAAGAGAATCTGAGAAGTTTGTTAAGATTTCATAGGACACATGTGGTTCCTTCCCAATAGACTTGGGCCTCACTCTCCACCTTGTATTTGATGTCTCCACTTCTTATCTTGGCTTGCACTAGCTTATCCTTTGTTTAACACTCAGTTCAGGAGCCTTTCCCTTCCCCAGTGCGATGGGTTCCCTTTTCTGTCCCCACAGCTCCTTGGGCTCACTTCTACTGCATGCTAAGTACTTGTTTGTGTCTCCCTCCCCACTAGACTATGAATTCTTTGGAGGCAAGGACCATGGTCTTACTTTCATACATATCTGGAACATGACAGATACCTAATAAATATATGTTGGATTAATCTGAAGAAACTTGGGACTAGATTAAATTCACTCTGAAGAAGACTTACGCCAGGACTACTAATAAATTAGAGCTATAACTGAAATAGATCAGAGGAAAACCAGGGCTCTGCAGAGCAGGCAAAATAAATAGCAAAATGAAAGGAGGAAAAAAAAATCCCAAACAGCATGCACTGTGTGGTACAAACATCAGAATGAAAAAGTTTTTTTACCTCCTTGTGCTATGTTTAGCCCACAAACCTAGGTCAAGTGGTTGCCTGGTGGAACTTAAATTTATTATATATTATACATTTTTCTTTTTTTAAAAGTATCTTCATCTTTATAAAAATACTCACAGAATACTCTGGCCTTACCAAATTCTGTTGAAAATATGATCCAGCGTCTTTAAAATCACTTTGCATTTTAAAGGACTTAGGGAAACCACACTAAATAATTCTAAACTTAGCAATTCTCCTGGTCAAGTAGGAAACAGAATTTTGTTTAAAAAACTGGTTTGTTTCTCAGAAACAAAGCCCAAACCTGAATTCTACAAGGAAAAAAAATCTTAAGTATGAATGTCAATTTCTAAATTCATTGCTAATCTTCTCTCCTTGTTCTACTGGAGTCTTGAGAAAAGCTTTCTGTAATATGCCAGGAGGAACTGCTGGTGAAACATGGGTGGAATAGAAGTCATGTATGGCATTCAGCAATGATTGTTTAAACCTAGGAAGGAAGACTGGTACTTGACAGATGTGAACACTCAAGATTAACATAAATTGGTAAAAGTGGCCCAGGCCTTAGATTTTGCAAAACATATGGTTTCATTCCAACTCAATCAATGTTGCCATGAAAACTTATAAGTTCAATAACATAAATTGTATTTAAGTCTGAAGAATATTTCCATATAGATTTGGAAATAAATTCAATTCTTAATTTTCTGTTTTCAACATCAACTTATTAAAAAAAATTTTTTAAGCTACAGAATGCTTTTTTCAAAGTAAATCTTATGGGGAAACCCACCATGTATTACAAATAGAGTCAGAGCCGCTCTGGTTGAGCGGACTGGAACTGGGACTGCTGAGGCAGCCACTGTGGTAACATCACAGAACCCAGGCTCTGGGGACCAAAGACACAAAACCATGGCTGCATGTTAAGGAAAGAGAAACAGCAACAAGATGTACGATAGTCAGGGGATATCATTTTATTAATTACATTTTAGTCACATCTTAAATGACAATTACAAAAGAATGTGTATAAATATGAAGTCTTATGTGCCATTTCTTGATGGGAATTAGTGCCAAATATTTGAAGGATACCAAAGATAGGAAATGGTGTCCTTCTGCCTTATTCCCTTTCCTTTTTATTTTATTTTATTTTATTTTATTTTATTTTATTTTATTTTATTTTTTTGCGATATGCGGGCCTCTCACTGTTGTGGCCTCCCCCTTTGCGGAGCACAGGCTCCGGACGCGCAGGCTCCGGACGCGCAGGCTCAGCGGCCATGGCTCACGGGCCCAGCCGCTCCGCAGCATATGGGATCCTCCCAGACCGGGGCACGAACCCGTATCCCCTGCATCGGCAGGCGGACTCTCAACCACTTGCGCCACCAGGGAGGCCCTATTTTATTTTTTTAACAAAAAAAATTATTTGTTTTATTTATTTATTTTTGGCTGCGTTAGATCTTTGTTGAGGTGCGCGGGCTTCTCATTGCGGTGGCTTCTCTTGTTATAGAGCACGGACTGCAGGCATGCGGGCTTCAGTAGTTGTGGCTTATGGACTCTAGAGAGCAGGCTTGGTAGTTGTGGTGCACGGGCTTAGCTGCTCCGCGGCATGTGGGACCAGGGATTGAACCCGTGTCACCTGCACTGGCAGGCGGATTCTTAAACACTGCGCCACCAGAGAAGTCCTCCCTTTCCTTTTTAAAATGCTTTCTTTACAATTGGATCCCTTTGTATTTCCAGTTCTAAGTTGGGTACACCTCAATGGTTTGAGAAGAAAAAAGTGAGACCTTCTGTTTTACACACAGATGACAAGGGAACAGGGCAATCAGACCACATCTAGTATTCTAGATTACAGGCTCTGGAGCAATCCTGCCCAGTTTCCAATGCTGGCTCTGGAATCTACCATCTGTTACCTTGGGCAAACAACTTAACCTCATTAATTCTCAGTTTCCTCATCAGTAGAATGTGGATAATGATATTATTCACACTATATGATTGTTGGAGTTTAAAGAGATAACTCATCTAAAGTGCTTGCAAATAATGATGCAAATAATGATGTATTCCTCAGCAAATAATGATGTATTTGATTTTTAAAGTAATTTTAAAATGGTAATGGACTGATAAGCGCCCTGTGAATAATCAAAAGTTGATAATATACTTATTCTGAATTCTTGGTATTTACAAAAGTAAGGGGCTAGAAACCTTCAAGGTCAAAACTTACGTGTTAGCTTAAATAAAAGCCAAAGAAGCTATCTGGGAAAACAAACAATCCAAAAGGCTAGCAATATTTCTAATTGTTCCAAACTCAACATACACAGAGATAAGGTACAAGAATGAATTAACCACAACAGGTGTCCATGGAAGGCTGAAAAATTACAGATGCCTGCTGCTACTCTAGAAGGGTAGCAAATACTCCTTGCTTCCCAAGTGCCCTATCCGTTAAAAAAAATGCTACCTTCAGCAGCTACAGCACAACAAAGAAACAAAATAGAATTAAGAGCTCTTATGGAGCCACAACTTTGTGACTTTAAAGTATTCACTCTTCATAAATGCAAACAATATTTTAAAGTTTGTGGGGTTTTTTTTGTGTGTCAAAGCTATAGATAGTCTTGAAAAATGAATAAAACCTATAGTATTCTAATTTTTATAGATCTCTTTCCAAACATCTACCCTGAAAATACGTTCCTAAGGTAGGGTCCATTTCAATAGAAAATTTATTTCTTTTCAGCTTTCAAACATCAAATTCACTTGCTGATTTCCTTCAAGCCTTCAAGAAGTTTAACTATTTCTGATTTTACATTGATATGCCCAGTAGATCAAGAACTAAATTAGAAACTGCAATTCTCATTTCTAAGAGACTTAGCAGTTCTGATGTAAATAACAGGGCCTGTGAAGTCTCTTAGATCAATTGATTTATTATTGTAAGAAATACAGGACAAAAATGATTCATTTTTAAGGATAGTATGCCTGGGCCATTGGCAAAGTCAGAAAACCCATCCCTTCAAATAGAGAAAGAGACATGTTGGTAAAGGAAGGGTGAAGATATTTTACATATGAACAACTAAGGTAATTACTGTATTTTAATAATTTATATCATAAAACTGTTGATTGATTATCTTCTAGATAGTTATTTGATTCTGCTAGGAGGCAGACAACATGAGTCCCTCTAGAACAATGAAATTATACAAGGTAGCAAAACATTTTATCCTCTTGGCAATAATTCATTGCATTGCCCCTTAAAAAAGATCACCATATCACTAGGTTTCATGAGACATTTGGCTCCTCATGACTCAATCGCCTTAAATATTTTTGAAAAAAGTTATATATATATATATATATATATATATATATATATATATATATATTTTTTTTTTTACAGATTCTGAAATTGTTAAGTTTAAGACTTTATCCAAAATTAATCCTGGATTCACAATTATCTTATTTTTCAAGTTCTCTAAGGAAGGAACAGAACACTATCTTCCTGAAAAAGTAAAACAAAACACCAAGCATCCCTAGTAGAAAGTTTTTCTTTACAGCCAAATACAAAACGTTTAAACAGCTGTGGAAATATGTCAGCATCATCTTACTGTTCAGTGGAAATGGAACACCTCAAGTTCCTGTCCCTCCTTCCTAATCTGTGAAAACTGACTTTAATGAATTGCTAATACAACGAGATTAAGAGAAAACTAAAATGCATTCAGATTAGTATTAAGAAAGAATTTCTTAGTATTGATTAGTAGAGTATTACTATATTCATAAATACGGCTATGCCTTACATTCTCACTCTAAAGTAAGATATCCCCAGTATAACTTATTGAGTGATTATTGGACACTCTCAACTTTCTAAGTTCTATAAAAGACTGCCCTTTTCCTATGGCTGCTTAATTAAGTACCAACCCTCTAACACTGTGAGCCCAATTTAGCTATCTTTAATCAGTTCTCTATTGCATTCTGAGTTTTATTGCCTGAAGCTCCCTAGGAATCTTATCTTTTTAAATTCAACTGACTACTACTATTCATTCCCATAATCTATTCTTTCTAGACTGGACCCATTCCCAGGGCACTTCACAAGACCACTGTTCCAAAATGTCAACTGTTAACTCAGAAAGGAAAGTGGCCTCTTCTCCCATGTTCTTGATAACACCAGCAACTCTGTCTTTACCTTCCTTCCGCTGGGGAGAAAGATCACAGAGGGGAGAAAACTTTCTTTCTCCACTGATAGATGACAAAGCAACTCATTAAGCAGTTGACTAGAAAGATATTTAGCTGGTGTCTAGGTATAGATAACTTCAAGACCTGCTTTCTCTTTTCCTTGTCAACCTGTTTTTAAACCTTGAATATTCAGCCTTTCTCCTAGATTCTTGACATATTTAAACTTGGCATCTCAAAACATCTCTTTTATGCTTATAGAACAATTAGGAAATATAGATAAACAAATCTATCTCATTAGTAGGGTAATTAGTAAAGCAATGACATTCTGCTGTATAGCATTTCATTTTCTTTTGCAGATTTCTATTTGTGTTTGTGTATTTATTTTTTAAATTATTATAATGGTATATATGATATCTTATTATTAATAAGGAAGAAGAAATGACAACTTCAAAAGTTTCCAACCTAAATCCATGGACAGTCTTGCCATTTACCACTTATATATTCTCTTATACCCATCAGCAAAGTATTACAGTTCTTTAGACAGACTAACTTGACTACACTTAATATTCGGTATTTTATAATTTTTTGTTGCTACCATAGATGAGATTTTTACACTGAAACTCCTAATTGCTAGTGCTTAGGGAGGCCAGTGATTTTTTAAAATTATATATATCACTTATTGGGCACTTTCTGTGTGCCACTTTGCTAACCTCTAAGATAAGACTTTGGCCTAGGTGTTTTGACTTCAGGTTTGAGATACGGCTAAAGAAATGGTTTAACAAACAATAAGAATTTCAAAATCTGCACCCATATACATACCTTCCCACTAGCTACCATACAAGAACTTTCTTTGCTCGTATCTAAAGCCAATCTCTCCTCTGAGCAACTAGACCCCATCTCTCCAACCTACTTGAGGACATTGCTCCAGCAAGTCTTGCTCTTTCTCATATCAACTTTTGCTTTCTACTGGATGACTCCCATCAGTTTATAAATGTTCTGCTATTTCTCCCATTTTAAAAGAAACTCCTCTTCACTCCACCCTACCACTATTAAGCCAGTGGTTTTTAAACAGTTATTTCTGAACTGACCACCTTACTGAAGGAAATCCTGTAAGTTTTTATAGTTTTTCACTTGGTTTATCTGCAGATACTGGCAAATTTGCCCCCACTTATCTATTATCCATAGCTTTTAGTTAATTTTCTTTTTCATTACATTAATGAGCATTCTCCAAACAATATCAAACTACAGAGACGAGAGTGGCCATGTGTATTTTATTGCTAACATTAAAAAGGATATTTCTGGGCTTCCCTGGTGGCACAGTGGTTAAGAATCTGCCTGCCAATGCAGGGGACACAGGTTCGATCCCTGGCCCAGAAAGATCCCACATGCCGCGGAGCAGCTAAGTCCGTGTGCCACAACTACTGAGCCTGCACTCTAGAGCCCACGCTCTGCAACAAGAGAAGCCACGACAATGAGAAGTCTGCACACAGCAAAAAGGAGTAGCCCCCACTTCCCTCAACTAGAGAAAGCCCATGCGCAGCAACGAAGACCCAACACAGCCAAACAAACAAACAAACAAATAAATAAGTAAAAGGATATTTCTGTTGTCTAATCACTAAGTATGCTAACTGGCTATTAGATTGATAAAGATAATTTTCATCATGTTAAGAAAGAATTCTTCTTTCTATTCCCTACTTAACTAAAGTTTTAATCCAGATTTAATATTGAATTTTTATCAAATGCCATTTTGGCATCTATTGAAATATGTTCTGGTTTTTCTCATTTAATCCATGAAGATGACAGATTATAAATATACAAGTATATATATTTATATTATTATATTTAAAGTTAATGATAACAAGAACTTTATGTAACATCTGTTTCTTCAAAATCAATATAGCCTGTTATGAAGTTTGACGACATAGTGAACACCTGTGAATTCACTGTCCAACTTAAGAAAACATTAGCAATAATATATCTACCCATTGCTCCTCTCCTATCCCTTCTGCCTGGCTTTCTCTACCAGAGATAATAACTATTCTAATTTTTGTGATTATCATTCCTTTATTGTTTTTAATAATTTTATCACATGTGTACCCACACAATATATTATTTGACTTCGCCTGTTATTAAATTTTATAAAAATGGTGTCATACCATACATATGTAGTCTTCTACCCACTTAAGAGTTTTCACTGCCATATTGCATAGAGCTCTAAGTCACTGCTTTTCACTGTTGTGTACTCTTCCACTAAATCAATATGCCACTGTTTATCTCTATTAGCCTGCCATTGTTCTTAACTAGTGTGAACAAAATTTGGCAAAAAGGGCTTAAGAATTAAAAGTATCAACACTCATAAGTATTCACAACTAAACCAGCATTCTTAACAATTGAAAAAAAATAAGTCTTTAAATAGAGCTTTATTAACAGAATTCCACTATAAATACACTTTTTTTCTTCTCACTACTGGACTGCCAAGTATAATTAAATACTATAAAATGTCCTTTGGAGCAGCTTCTTGAAAATCCTTTTGTTCCAAATCCCCCAATACCAAGTCTCCTGGACAGCTCCATCTTGATAGAACAAGGTATGAAGTTATTATCTGAACACCTCATGGACATCATGTCCCAAACTAAACACCCCATGAGTTCTGCCTCAGTCTGTTCTTTCATCTATTTTAGATCTTGAATAATGGCCTCACCATCCAACCAAATGCTCATCATAAATATGGCGCCATCCTCAACTCCTCTCTTTCCTTTCTCCCCATACAGAAGGAATAACTAAGTTAAGGTAGCTACTGGATAAACACGTTAAAATGCAAATCTGATCACATGACTCCCTGGCTAAAATTTCTAAAATTAAAAAAAAAAAAGATGATCATCTCCTGTATTGTTTTTTAAAGCACAGACTGTGACCCATTGGAAGGTTATGACATTATTTTAGTGGATTGTGATCAGGATTCTTTTAAATTGAAATAGAAAATGTCAGAGTATACTGGTAAAGGATAAATACTGTGCTGTGAAACTTTTATTTTAGCTGTGTGAATGTGTACACTGATATCTGTAAAGTGTCACAATGTAAAATGTTTTTTCTTACTGTGACTTGTTACTAAATGTGTTTGAAAGAATCTACTGTAGTCAGTGGTCCCCTTCAGAAAATGATGAAAATTATGAACCTTCTCCTGAGAAGAGAATGTGTACATACCTACATACGTGCATATTCTTATCATATTCTTAATTATAGTGAAC